>NC_086114.1:24617500-24935000 GCF_963921235.1 Mobula hypostoma
CTTGCACAGGTGAGATAGCCAGTGTATGTTAGTTTATTTATTACTGATATTTTATTTTACTTTTTGTATTTGCAAAATTCGTTGTCTTTTGTACATTGGTTGTTTGTCCATCTTTGTTTGTGTGTAGGTTTTCATTGATTCCATTATGTTTCTTTGTACTGTCTGTGAATTCCCACAAGAAAATCAATCTTAGGATGATATGTGATGGCATATACTGCATGTACTTTGACAATAAAATAGGAGGTGCTTTAAAGTTCAAGACAATAGATTGGCTATTGAAACTGACGAACCTATATGTTGACTGAAAAACAAAAGCACTTGGATAAAAATGTGCAAGGCATCGTTTGTGAGCTTGCAGTCAGCACTAAGTCGGTGGTGTCCCAGAAAATGAAGATGTTTATCAGGATTTAAGGAGGGAAATTGATCAGGTGTGTAATTGAGCTGAAGGTGCAAAATGCAGATGAATTCGGATAAGCATGAAGAATTGGATTTTGGGAAGACAAATTGGTTGATTACACTGGACAACAAATTTTTTCAAAAGTGTTGCTTCCTCAGAATTTTTTTGTTTATGATAGACTGCTTGAAGATAAACACAAATATAATTTCAGACTACTTGTATCACGTAGGAATTTGGAGAAACAACAAATTAACTTTTGCTGACTATAATGTGTTTAATTGCATAATGGTGCTGATGCTTTGCAGTAGTTCAACTAAGTTAAAAATATTTTGTTAATGATTTTCATTTGTACTCAGTGTCTGAGGCTTCTCGCTTAAGTGTCCAACAATAATTCGCCAGCATTGATGGATTCCATTTGCCCTGGTATCTTTTCTCCATGACCGCAATGTCCTGGTGAAACCTTTCACCATCCTCGTCACTAACAGCACCAAGATTTGCAGGGACAAAGTCTAAATGGGAATGCAGAAAATGAATCTTTAGTGACATGTTGCATTTCATGGTTTTATATGCTTGAAGCATGCTTTCAACCAGCTGCATGTAGTTTGGTGCTCTGTAGATGCCGAGAAAAATTTCAACAACTTCATTGAATGCTTTCCATGTGATTTTTTTCCAGTCCCACTAGATATTCTTCAAATTGCCTGTCATTGATGACCTGTTTGGCTTGTGGACCAACAAAAATGCTTTCCTTAATCTTGGCATCAGTTATTCTGGGAAGCATCTCTCAAATATCAAAATCCTTCATAGAAATTTTTGTGCCTGGTGATAGCAAATTCCATCCTTACAATCCTGAACCCAATAATTATTACTAAAACCTGTCCTGCCATGCAGCAGCCACACCGCCTAAGCATACCCAAGCATGCTTGGACAAGATAGGAAACTTTCCAGCTTACATTGTAGGCAACGGTTTAATTGACTTGAATTATGAATTGAAATAATAAACATACGTTTATTAAAAAAATGGTGTGTGATAGAGAAATTTCATGTTGATTTTCATGATCAGTAGTCCAAAATTCATAAGATACACCTAAAGGTATTCAGGAGCATGATCTTTGTTGTCCAGTGTTATCTCAGTAAATGGTATGGCCCTGAAGAGTGAAGTAGAAAAGAGGGACCTTGGAGGTTCCCCGAAAGTGGAGTCACAGGAAAGCAGGGTGGTAAAGAAGATTTTTGGCTCACTGAACTTCATCAGTCAAGAGACTGAGAATAGAAATTAGGAATTTATTTTGCAGTTGTGCAAGATGCTGGTGAGGCATATTTTGAAATATTATATTTAGGTTTAGGCACACTGCTATAGGAAAGCTGCCATTAAGTTGGAAAGAGTGCAGAAAGATTTACGAAAATGTTACCAGCACTCAAGGGCCTAAGTTATAGGGAGAGTTTGGGCAGGCCAGGACTTCATTCTGTCGAGCACAGGAGACTGAAAGATCATTGAGTCACAGAGTCATAGAGACATACAGCATGGAAATGGACCCTTTTGTCCAACTGGTCCATGCCAACCAAAATAAAAGGACAGACCTTGTTTCTTATAGAGGTATATATAAGTAATATATATCCGATAAGGTGAACGTGCATATAGCTTTCATTTTCCCCAGGGAAACAGAATAGAAACTACTAAAGGACATAGGATTAAGGTGAGAAGGGGAAGATTTGAGGAGTAACTTCTTCACACAGAGGGTGGTGTGTATATGGAATGAGGAAGTGGTTGAGGCAGATAGAATAACAACATTTAAAAGACACTTAGGCAGGAAAGAGATGAGGGAAATTGGCCTGATCGGCAAGGATAGATTGGGCTAAGTGATCTGTTCCATTGCTGTACAACTCCATGATATTTATCTGGGTCCGCACCTTGGAGTTGCTGTAATTGTGATAATCTTCAAGTAAGGAGACACATGTAACAGTAGTCATTGCCAGGGTCTTAATCAACATTGAAAGACCCAAATAGAGTAAACGTGGAGAGTTAGTGGGAGAGTCTAACACCAGAGGACACAGCCTCAGAGTAGAAGAACGTCCCTTTACAACAGAGATGAGCAGGAATTTCTTTAGCCAGAGGATGGTGAATCTGTGGAATTCATTACCACAGATGGCTGTGGAGGCCAAATCATTGGGTATACTTAAAGTGGAGGTTTTAGCCTTATGGTGTCCAACTGAGAGTTGCTTCCCTGAGACCCAAATGCAGATTATGTCCTTTGAGAGGCACAGTGGACATGATCTTCGTGGTACCTTCAGAATAGTAGTGTAAACAGTGAAGGGAATATTATGGCAGAGTCTGCCAGTCCCATGTTGCCCTCAGCAACTACATCAGAATCATAAGACTGTAAGAGCATAAGATAGAGGAGCAGAATTAGAACACATGGCCAATCGAGTCAGCTCTGCCATTTCATCATGGCTGATCCGTTTTTCTTCTCAGCCCCAATCTTCGGCCTTCTCCCCATATCCCTTCATGCCCTGACCAATCAAGAATCTATCAACCTCTGCCTTAAATATACATAAAGACTTGGTCTCTACAGCTACCTGTGGCAACAAATTTCACATATTCACTGCTCTCTGACTAAACAAATTCCTCCTCATCTCCATTCTAAAAGGATGCTCCTCTATTCTGAGGCTGCGTCCTCTGGTCTTAAAACTTCCCCACCACAGGAAGCATCCTCTCCACATCCACACTTTCACCATTAGATAGGTTTCAATGAGGTCACCCATATTCTTCTGGATTCCAGTGAATACAGGCCCAGAGCAATCAAACACTCTTCATATGACAAGCTGTTCAATCCTGGAATCAGTTTTGTGATCCTCCTTTGAACCCCCTCCAGTTTCAGCACATCGTTCTCAGACAAGAAGCCCAAAACTGCTCACAATACTCCAAGTGAGGCCTCACCGGCGCATTATAAAATTTCAACATTACATCCTTGCTTTTATATTCTAGTCCTCTTGTGACGAATGCTAACATCGTATTTGCCTTCCTCATTGCAGATTCAACTTGCAAATTAACCTTTAGGGAATCCCAAGTCCCTTTGCATCTCAGTTTTTTGTATTTTCTCCCCATTTAGAAAATAGTCGACCCTTTCATTTTTTCTACCAAAATGCATGGCCATACACTTCTGGACACTGTATTCAATCTGCCATTTCTTTTCCCATTCTCCTAATCTGTTGAAGTCCTTCTGTAGCTTCTCTACTTCCTCAAAACTACCTGCCTCCCGATCTACCTTCATATTGTCTGCAAACTTCGCATCAAAGCCATCAATTCCATCATCCAATCGTTGACATATAACATAAAACGAAGTGGTCTCAACACAGACACCTGTGGAATACCACAAGTCTCTGACAGCCAGTCAGAAAAGGCTCCCTTTATTCCCATGCTTTTCCTCCTGCCAATCAGCCACTGCTTTATCCATGTTAGAATATTCCCTGTAATACCATGGGCTCTTAACTTGTTCAGCAGCTTCATATATGGCATCTTGTCAAAGGCCTGCTGAAAATCCAAATGCAAAAATGAATCGATTCTCCTTTGTCTATCTTGCTTGTTATTTCTTCAAATAATTCCAACAGATTTGTCAGGCAAGACTTCCCCCTGAGGAAACCATGCTGACTATGACCTATTTTCTCATGTGCCTCCAAGTACCCCGAAACCATATCCTTAACAATCAACTCCAAGATCTCCCCAACCACTGATATCAGACTAAATGGCCTATAGTAAGTAAGTAAGTCACTTTTATTGTCATTTCAACCATAACTGCTGGTACAGTACACAGTGAAAATGAAACAATGATCCTCCAGGACCATGGTGCTACATGAAACAACACAAAACTACACTAGACTACATGAAACAACACAGAACTACATTAGACTTCAGGCCTACATGGGACTACATAAAGTGCACAGAACAGTGCAAGACAGTACAATAATTAATAAACAAGACAATAGGCACAGTAAAGGACAAATTACAACATAATAATAACTGATGTGCTGTGTACATACATCTATTGATGTTTCTGGACACATCTTCAGTGATGTTCCTGGAATCATCGGGTGTTTCGGGTCTTTCAACATCATACAACCTCCTCCAGGAAATGTAAATATAAATGTAAATGTAAACAATGTAAACAAAATTTTAGCAGGAATTGAGAAAAAAATGAGCAAAAATTGCAAAGGGAGTGGAGTGGTGTTCAGTTGAGTTTGTGTGTGTGTGTGTGTGTGTGCTCTGTGTCCTCCTGAAGTCAACAACCATCTCTTTAGTTTTGTTCACATTCAGAGACAGGTTGTTAGCTCTGCACCAGTCCATTAACCGCTGCACCTCTTCTCTGTATGCTGACTCGTCGTTCTTACAGATGAAACCACCATGGTCGTGTCATTGGAAAACTTGATGATGTGGTTCGAGCTGTGTAATGCTGCTGTGACGAAAGTACACATAGACTAAGATATTGACTGTCCTGTGCTATCACCAGTGGGATCAACAGTTGATCTGCCACCTGTCTTCAGGAGAGAGAGATAAGTAAAGACAATGGAGCAGCATTTGGAAATGTTAATGAAGAGACGGGAGAGCTTAACGGAAGGAGACAGTGATCTGGGAATTGTCAAGACCGGCTCCTCTTTGAACCCTGAACTGTTTGAAGTGATGGACAGGCGATACCCCAGCAGGGGGATAAAAAGGGACAGGTTCGCTAAGGCAGGACACACACGACACCCCGAGGTAACGAGACCCTGGAAGCGGTGCGTCTCCCACAAGTCGGTGGGTGTTTTTGGAGGGCTGGTTGCGGGACCAAGCCATAGACGCACAGGGTGGAAAGGAACGATTGGCGGGAACCTGGTGTGTGTCCGTCCTTGCCTGGGTGCCAGGTTCACTGTAGAGGACTGGAGGGGTCACAGTCGGCGACCTCAGAAGACATTACAAAGGGCTCGCCTGAAAGCTGACTGCGAGGAATATCGAAGGTCTGTGTGGAAGCCATTTTTGAATATTCATTTGCTTTCTCTCTCTCTCTCTCCCACGGCAGTGATTACTGTGAACTGAACTGAACTCAATTTAACTGAACTTTGTGTCACTTTGAAACTGATCATTTACCCCTAGACGACGATAGAGCTTGATTGATCCTATTATCCTAGTTTCTGTGTACATGTGTGTTTATCATTGCTGAACTGTTGTATTCATTATCCTTTTGATTAGAGTACTGTGTTGCTTATTTCTTTAATAAAACTTTCTTAGTTCCAGTAATCCAGACTCCAACTGAGTGATCCATTTCTGCTGGTTTGGCAACCCAGTTACGGGGTACGTAACACTGCACAGTAGTGGGTCAGCAGAGTGAACAGCAGTGGGCTGAGCACACAGCCCTGGGGGGCCCCATGCTCAGTGTGATTGTGTTGGAGATGCTGCTCCCGATCCAGACTGACTGAGGTCTCCCAGTCAGAAAGTCTAGAATCCAGTTGCAGAGGGAGATGTTCAGGCCCAGCAGGCTCAGCTTTCCAGTCAGGTGCTGAGGAATGATTGTGTTGAATGCTGAACTGAAGACTATGAACAGCATTCGAACGTACGTGTCTTTTTTGTCCAGGTGGGTGAGGGCCAGGTGGAGGGTGGTGATGATAGTGTCATCTATTGAACGGTTGGGACGATATGCGAACTGCAGGGGGTCCAGTGAAGGGGGGCAGCATGGTCTTTACGTGCCTCAGGAGGAGCCTCTCAAAACATTTCATGATGATGGATGTGAGTGCAACAGGACGGTAGTCGTTGAGGCAGGACACTGAAGACTTCTTCAGCACGGGGACGATGGTGGCGGCCTTGAAGCACGTTGGAACGACGGCGCTGCTCGGAGGTGTTGAAGATGTCAGTGAGAACATCTGCCAGCTGGTCTGTTCATCCTCTGAGCACACTTGCCAGGAATATTGTCTGGTCCAGCAGCCTTCCGTGGGTTGACCCTGCATAGAGTTTTCCTCACATTGGCCACGGTAAGACACAGCACCTGGTCATTGGGAGAAGGGGTGGTCTTCTTCGGTTCTTCTGCCTCTCTCCTTTCTTGGAGTAGAGTGACATTTGCAATTTTCCAGTCTTCATGAACCATTCCAGACTCAAGTGATTCTTGAAGGATCATTACTAATCCTTCCACAATCTCTTCAGCCATCTCTTTCCGAACACTGGTGTGTACACCATCTGGTCCAGGTGACTCACCCACCTTCAGACCTTTCAGTTTCCCAAGTACCTTTTCCATAGTAATGTTAACTTCATACATTTCATGACCCCTGACACTTGGATCTTCCACCATACTGCTAGTGTCTTTCATAGTGAAGACTGATGCAAAATACTTATTCAGTTTGTCCACCATTTCCCTGTTCCCCCATTGCTACCTCTCCAGCATTGTTTTCCAGTGGTCCAATATCCACTCTCACCTCTCTTTTACACTTCATATATCTGGAGAAACTTTTGGTACTACTACGTCGACTCGTAGTTTGGTATCCTCTTTAATATTATTGGCTATTGCACCTTCACCTTCTTAATGACTTTTTAGCTGTCTTCTGTTGTTTTTTTAAAGAATTTCCCACAAGTTTTGCTTTATCATATGCCCTATCCTTGGCTTTTATGTTGGCTTTGACTTCTCTTGTTAGTCACAGTTGTGTCATCCTGCCTTTACAAGTCTCCTTCTTCTTTGGTATATATATCCTATGCCTTCCAAATTGCTTTCAGAAACTCCAGCCATTGCCGCTCTGCCACTATCCTTGCAGGTGTTCTTATCCAATCAGTTCTGGCCAACTCCTCTTTCATGTCTGTGTAATACCCTTTACTCCACTGCAAAACATTTGCTTTTAGCTTCTCCTTCTCAAATTTCAGGGCGAATTTGATCATATTATAATCACTTTCCCCTAAGGGTTCTTGTACCTTCAGCTCTCTAATCAAATCTGATTCATTGCTTAATACCCAATACAGAATAGATGATCATGAACTGCTCTAAAAAGCCATCTCATTGGCATTCTAGAAATTTCCCCTCTTGGAATCCAGCACCAACCTGATTTTCCCAATTTACTTGCACATTGAAAATCCCCGTGACTATTGTAACATCATTGTTTTGGTATGCATTTTCGATCTCCCATTGTGATTTGCAGACCTCATCCTTACTACTGTTTGGGTGTCTGTATAGAGCTCCCATAAAGGTCTTTTCACTCTTGCAGTTTTTTAACTCTGTCCACAATGATTCGACACATTCCAACCCTATGTCACCCCATTCTAATGCTTTGATTTCATTTTTTTTACCAACAGAGCAATGCCACTCCCTCTGCTTTCCTACCCGTTCTTTCAATACAATTTGTATCCTTGGACATTAAGCATTCAGCTATAATCTTCTTTCAGCCATCTCACCTGGTCCCTCAACACCAGCTCCATAGCAAAGAAAGCCCAGCAGTGTCTCTACCTTCTGCAAAGGCTGAGAAAAGTCCATCTCCCACCCCACATCCTCACCACATTCTACAGAGGTTGTATTGAGAGCATCCTGAGCAGCTGCATCACTGCCTGGTTTGGAAATTGCACCATCTCGGATCGCAAGGCCCTGTAGCGGATAGTGAGGTCAGCTGAGAAGATCATCAGGGTCTCTCTTCCCGCCATACAGACATTTACACCACATGCTGCATCTGCAAAGCAAACAGCATTATGAAGGACCCCACGCATCCCTCAAGCAAACTCTTCTCCCTCCTGCCATCTGGCAAAAGGCACCAAAGCATTCAGGCTGTCATGACCAGACTATGTAACAGTTTCTTCCCCCAAGCCATCAGACTCCTCAATACCCAGAGCCTGGACTGACACCAACCTATTGCCCTCTACTGTACCTATTGTCTTGTTTATTATTTATTGTAATGCCTGCACTGTTTTGTGCACTTTATGCAGTCCTGGGTAGGTCTGTAGTCTAGTGTAGTTTTTGTGTTGTTTTATGTTGTTCAGTGTAGTTTTTGTATTGTCTCATGTAGCACCATGGTCCTGAAAAACATTGTCTTATTTTTACTGTGTACTGTACCAGCAGTTATGGTCAAAATGACAATGAAAAGTGACTGACTTGACTTGACTCAGTGATGTCTACAACACAGAATCCGTAGAATTGGAGTAAAAACAAGCCATCATCAACTCTGAAGAAGACAAAGAATTATATTTTAGTTAACATTTTTCTTAAAGGCTGTACCTTGAAATCCATAAATAGGATTCAAGGAATCATGGTTTAACTAAAATGTAATCTATCCCATTTGCCTGGAAATTCATTTGTATACCAATTTCTCTTTAGGGTTTAATTTGCCACTGACCACATATCAGCATCTCCACAAACTGGAACAGGAAATTTGGGATCTGATGAGATTCCCATGTAAGAATGCATGGAAAAAAATTATTCCTCTAGCAACTTTACTTGTGGATAACTTATTGGGAATTCTGTTCTCAAGAGAGCCCACCCAAACTACGGACACTGCCATCTCTCCTCTGTACCTTCCCAAGTAATGGACAGAAGTCCTGAAGAAGAATTGGACAAGTTAACCGATTTGGCTCACAGCAAAACATCAACAGTGAGAAACATTAGATTTTCACGTTTCCATTTGTTCAAGCACTGAACTGGGTATCTGGGAAGTACCAGTATCTATGTACAATATAATCTAAGTCTGTCAATTAATGGAAATTAGTGTTGAATGCAAGAAATTTTTATTAAAATGACATCAATATTTTGCATCATTTCCCTGTTTCCAGCTTTCCCTCTTTTTGCACAATTCAAAATCCTTCTTAGGACTGACACCTCCTCCCCCTGAATTTAACACAAAGGATGTGACTGAACGGTAGAACTGGGTCCATACTGTTCAGCTTTCAGCATGTTTCGCGTCGCAGCTGCTGAGAATGCAATCAGAACATCGCACCGTCAGCTTTTTAACGACCTTCACAATCAAACTGCGACACTCCTAAATCCCAAAGGTCCCAGGATTTCTGATCCGTAATAAAGGCATTACAAAATGTCAAAAAAAACGGAGAGAGGAAATTCCCTGTGCTCTGTTGCCACTAGGGTCAGGAACAAATCAAAACGTTTCACTGATAATAGTCAGGCAATCAGCGGGGGAAATGACTGACATATTTTGGAATGGAATGGACAAAAGATATTAAACTCTGCAATAAGAAATTATTACAGACTTAATGATGATGATGATGAAGATGATGATGATGATGATGAGGTTGCATATATTATTTTTAAAACCATTGATTCTGTACACTTGCTGTTTTCATCTCCAACATCACATTTCCAGATTTATATGGATGTGGCTCAAAATTGACAGATATTTAAAGTCTCCATTCTACAATTTTAAAATTCTTATCCTTCTTCTCAGGCTCCCTCTGTGGACTTGACCTTCCCTACCTCCTTATTTTTTCCACCACCAAAGCTCTTTATGAAGCTTCCTCTCCGAACAATGCTATGGTTAGTTTTCCTAAGATATCCTTATTAGGCTTCCAATTAATTTACATTTAAAAGCATGGTTGGGACATTTTACTACTTTAAAGGCACCACATAAATGGATGTTTTTGTTATTATGCCTCTGAATTACTAGTTGTAATCCGTTTGCTTGGGTCGGGGCGGTGGTGTCTCATAATCCCAACGTAGTTCTTGATGAGAAACAATGTTGACATGATTGGGAGTCGGACACTTGACGATTTTCGTAATCACAGTAGTAAACTTGAAAATAACTCATGGATGTTGCACAGTGCCAATATAACAACTAGCCTTCCATAACAGAAACAATTCATTGCCTGGCACACTTTGAAAGTTGCCAGGAATGCTATTAAGCAGTCTGAGTATTAGGCAAGATTGACCATACCATAGAACCATAGAAACTACAGCACAGAAACAGGACTTTTGGCCCTTCTTGGCTGTGCCAAACCATTTTCTGCCTAGTCCCACTGACCTGCACACGGACCATATCCCTCCATACACCTCCCATCCATGTATCTGTCCAATTTATTCTTAAATGTTAAAAAAGAACCCGCATTTACCACCTCGTCTGGCAGCTTATTCCATACTCCTACCACTCTCTGTGTGAAGAAGCCCCCCCTAATGTTCCCTTTAAACTTTTCCCCCCCCACCCTTAACCCATGTCCTCTGGTTTTTTTCTCCCCTTGCCTCAGTTGGAAAAAGCCTGCTTGCATTCACTCTATCTATACCCACCATAATTTTATATACTTCTATCAAATCTCCCCTCATTCTTCTACGCTCCAGGGAGTAAAGTCCTAACCTATTCAACCTTTCACTGTAACTGAGTTTCTCAAGTCCCGGCAACATCCTTGTAAACCTTCTCTGCACTCTTTCAACCTTATTTATATCCTTCCTGTAATTTGGTGACCAAAACTGAACACAATACTCCAGATTCGGCCTCACCAATGCCTTATACAACCTCATCATAACATTCCAGCTCTTATACTCAATACTTCGATTAATAAAGGCCAATGTACCAGAAGCTCTCTTTACGACCTTATCTACCTGTAACGACACTTTTAGGGAATTTTGTATCTGTATTCCCAGATCCCTCTGTTCCACTGCACTCCTCAGTGCCTTACCATTAACCCTGTATGTTCTACCTTGGTTTGTCCTTCCAACGTGCAATACCTCACACTTGTCAGTATTAAACTCCATCCGCCATTTTTCAGCCCATTTTTCCAGCTGGTCCAAGTCCCTCTGCAGGCTCTGAAAACCTTCCTCACTGTCTACTACACCTCCAATCTTTGTATCATCAGCAAACTTGCTGATCCAATTTACCACATTATCATCCAGATCATTGATATAGATGACAAATAACAATGGACCCAGCACTGATTCCTGTGGCACACCAGTAGTCACAGGCCTCCACTCAGAGAAGCAATTCTCTACCACCACTCTCTGGCTTCTTCCATCGAGCCAATGTCTAATCCAATTTACCACCTCTCCATGTATACCTAGCGACTGAATTTTCCTAACTAACCTCCCATGCGGGACCTTGTCAAAGGCCTTACTGAAGTCCATGTAGACAATATCCACTGCCTTCCCTTCATCCACTTTCCTGGTAACCTCCTCGAAAAACTCCAACAGATTGGTCAAACATGACCTACCACGCACAAAGCCACGTTGACTCTCCCTAATAAGCCCCTGTCTATCCAAATGCTTGTAGATTCTGTCTCTTAGTACTCCCTCCAATAACTTACCTACTACTGATGTTAAACTCACCGGCCTATAATTTCCAGGATTACTTTTCGATCCTTTTTTAAACAACAGAACAACATGAGCCACTCTCCAATCCTCTGGCACTTCACCCGTAGACAGCGACATTTTAAATATTTCTGCCAGGGCCCCCGCAATTTCAACACTAGTCTCCTTCAAGGTCCGAGGGAACACCCTGTCAGGTCCCGGGGATTTATCCACTTTAATTTTCCTCAAGACAGCAAGCACCTCCTCCTTTTCAATCTGTACAGTTTCCATGGTCTCACTACTTGATTCCCTCAATTCCATAGATTTCATGCCAGCTTCCTTAGTAAATACAGACGCAAAAAACCTATTTAAGATCTCCCCCATTTCCTTTGGTTCCGCACAAAGCTAACCACTCTAATCTTCAAGAGGACCAATTTTATCCCTTACAATCCTTTTGCTCTTAATATATTTGTAAAAGCTCTTTGGATTATCCTTCACTTTGACTGCCAAGGCAACCTCATGTCTTCTTTTAGCCCTCCTGATTTCTTTCTTAAGTATTTTCTTGCACTTCTTATACTCCTCAAGCACCTGATTTACCCCCTGTTTCCTATACATTTCATACAAGTCCCTCTTCTTCCTTGTCAGAGTTGCAATATCCCTTGAGAACCAAGGTTCCTTATTCCTATTCAATTTGCCTTTAATCCTAACAGGAACATACAAACTCTGCACTCTCAAAATTTCCCCTTTGAAGGCTTCCCACCTACCAATCACATCTTTGCCAGAGAACAACCTGTCCCAATCCGCGCTTTTTAGATCCTTTCTCATTTCTTCAAATTTGGCCTTCTTCCAGTTCAGAACCTCAACCCTAGGACCAGATCTATCCTTGTCCATGATCAAGTTGAAACTAATGGTGTTATGATCACTGGAGCCAAAGTGCTCCCCTACACAGACTTCTGTCACTTGCCCTAATTCGTTACCTAACAGGAGATCCAATATTGCATCCCCTCTAGTTGGTCCCTCTATATATTGATTTAGAAAACTTTCCTGAACACATTTTACAAACTCTAAACCATCTAGACCCCTAACAGTATGGGAGTCCCAATCAATGTATGAAAAATTAAAATCCCCTACCACCACAACTTTATGTTTCCTGCAGTTGCCTGCTATCTCTCTGCAGATTTGCTCTTCCAAGTCTCGTTGACTATTGGGTGGTCTGTAATACAATCCCACTAATTTGGCCATACCTTTCCTGTTTCTCAGCTCCACCCATAAGGACTCAGTAGACAAGCCCTCTAATCTGTCCTGCCTGAGCACTGCTGTAATATTTTCCCTAACAAGCAATGCTACTCCCCCACCTTTCATTCCTCTGCCTCGATCACATCTGAAATATCGGAACCCTGGAATATTAAGCTACCAGTCCTGCCCCTCCTGTAGCCAAGTTTCACTAATTGCTACAACATCATAATTCCACGTGTCAATCCACGCCCTCAACTCATCCGCCTTCCCCGCAATACTCCTAGCATTGAAATATATACACCTCAGAAGATTTTTACCACCACTCACAACCTTTCTATCAGCGGATTTGCTTAAACTTTCAACATCATTTATTTTCACCCCAGCCACACTGTCAGCTCTGGCACTCTGGTTCCCATCCCCCTGCAAATCTAGTTTAAAACCTCCCCAATAGCACTAACAAACCTCCCTGAAAGGATATTGGTCCCCCTGTGGTTCAAGTGTAACCCGTCTCTCTTGTACAGGTCCCACCTGCCCCAGAAGAGGTCCCAATGATCCTGAAATCTGAAACCCTGCCCCCTACACCAGTTCCTCAGCCACTTGTTCCTCCTCCAGAGCATCTTATTCCTACCCTCACTGGCACCTAGCACAGGTAGCAATCCTGAGATTACCACCCTTGAGGTCCTGCTTTTCAACTTCCTACCAAGCCCTCTATACTCACTGTCCAGGACCTCTTCACTCTTCCTTGCTATGTCATTGGTACCGATGTGCACCACGATATCTGGCTGATCACCCTCCCACTTCAGAATGTCATGCAATCGATCAAAGACATCCTTGACCCTGGCACCTGGGAGGCAACAAACCATCCTGGATTCTCTGTCACGACCACAGAACCTTCTACCTGCACCTCTAACTATCGAGTCCCCTATCACTACTGCTCTCCTCTTTCTCCCCACTCCCTTCTGCACTGCAGAGCCAGACTCAGTGCCAGAGATCCGGCTACTGCAGCTAGTCCCAGGTAAGTCATCCCCCCCAACAGTATCCAATGCGGTATACTTGTTGCTGAGGGGAATGGCCACAGGGGAACCCTGCTCTGCCTGCCCTTTCCTCTTCCCTTGCCAGAGAGTGACCCAATTTCCTGTCCTCTGCTCCTTTGGTGTAACTACCTCCCTGTAGCTACGATCTATAATCTCCTCATTCTCCCAAATGATCCGCAGGTCATCCAGCTCCTGTTCCAGTTCCCTAACGCGGTTTGTCAGGAGCTGCAGCTGGATGCACTTCTTGCAGGTGTCGTTGTCAGGGACACCGGAGGGCTCCCTGACTTCCCACATCCTGCAAGAGGAGCAGTCCAACATCCTGCCTGGCATTCTCACTGCACTAAACAGTCTGAACAAAAAACAGGAGAATTCTACCTCTTGTGTTATCAGCACAACTCTTGAGCAACAAACAGCCTGCTGGAGGAACTCCACAGGTTGAGCAGCATCTGTGGGAGAAAAGGAATTGTCGATATTTTGCATCAAGACTTGTCAGGGCACTTGAGCTCTCCACTGCTAACCAGTGTCATCAGATTGCTGACCCACCATTCACTCACCCACAGTTGGCTAGCACCATGAACTCTGCTGCTTCACTGCTCATCCCACTGACTTCCCCAGCCGATTGATTGTTTGAGCTATAAGTACGTTCCTAGAGTGGCAGAGCTACTCAGTATAGAAACAGGCTCTTTAGCCCAACTCGTCTATGCCGTCCAAGATGCTCATCTAAGCTAAGCCCATTTGTCAGTCACAAACACAAGAAAATCTGCAGATGCTAGAAATCTAAAGCAATACAGACAAAATGCTGGGGGATCTCAGCAGGCCAGGCAGCATCCATGGTCAAGAGTCAACTTTTCAGGTTGAGACCCTTCATCGGGACAGTATATCTGCGTTCGACCCATTCACTTCCATAGATGCTGTCTGACCTGCTGAGTTCCTGCAGCATTTGGCATTTGTTCCTCTAAAGGAGGGATTCCCAAACTGGGGTCCACGGACCCCTTGGTCAGTGTAGGTCTCCATGGCATAACAAAGGTTGTGAACCCGGGATCTAAAGCTTTCTAATTCATGTACCTGTCCAAATGTGTTTTAAATGTTGTTACTGTATCTGTCTCAACTACTTCCCATGACAGCTTATTCCAAATACTTTCCACATTCTGTGTAAAAGAAAATGTTACCCCTCAGGTTCAAATTAAATCATTCCCCCCTCACTTTAAACTTTCACCCTATAGTTCTAGATTCCCCAACTTTGGGAAAATAACTGTGTTCCCCTCATACTTCTGTACACTTCTATATGGTCACCCCTCAGTCTCTTAAATTTCAAGGAATGAAGTTCTAACCTGTTCATCATTTCCCTATAATGCAGTCACTTGATTCTTGGCAAAATGCTTGTAAATATTTTTTGCATTCTATGTAGTGCAAAGGCATTTTTCCTCTACCAATACCTGGACTACAGTTCAGCATTCAACACCATAATTCCCTCCGGACTTGCCAGAAGTCTCAGAGGCCTCGGCCAGGGGTGCCTTGTGCAGCTGCATCCTAGACTTCCTATCGGATTGCTGACAGGTGGTAAGGATGGGCTCCCTCACCTCTGCCCCTCTGACCCTCAGCACAGGTGCCCCAGGGTTGTGGCTTGAGTCCCCTCCTCTACTCCCTTTACACCCACTACTGCGCTGCCACACACAGCTCCAATCTGCTGATCAAATTCACAGATTGATCGGCCTTATTTCTAGAGGTGATGAGGCAGCCTACAGAGGAGAGGTTAACACCCTGACACAGTGGCGCCAAGATAACAACCTCTCCCTCAATGTACAAAAAACAAAAGAGCTGATCATGGATTACAGGAGGAATGGAGACAGCTCGTCTACGGGACTACAGTTGAGAGGATGAGTAGTTTCAAGTTCCTCGGTATAGACATCAATGAAGATCTCACCTGGACTGTACACACTGGCTGTGTGGCAAAAAAAGAACAGCAGCTTCTCTTCTACCTCGGGCGACTGGAGAAGTTTGGCATGAGCCCCCAAAACCTCGAAACCTCTACAAGTGCACTATTGAGAGCATACTGACTGGCTGTATCACCGTCAGGTATGGGAAATGTACCAACCTTGATCACTGGGAACTGCAGAGAGTGGTACAGACCGCCCAGCACATCTGTGGATGTGAACTTCCCTCCACAGAGGGCAGTTACCCCAGTAGGTGCGTAAGGAAGGCCTAGTAGATCATTGGGGACACCAGTCACTCCAACCATAAACTGTTTCAGCTGATTCCATCTGGCAAATGGTACCACAGCATTAAATCCAGGACCAACAGGTTACGGGACAAATTCTTTCTACAACTCATTAGACTTATAAATTCACATGTCTGTACATTGTGATGGAGTTATAATGCTAAGATTTTTACTCCCTCATGTTGTGGGACAGATGGAAAATTTAAATTCACTCAAATTCAAATTCAAAATACAGTCTTACCACTGTCTGTGCAACTGCAACATAATGTCCCAACTCCTCTGCTTAATACCCTGACTGATGAAAGCCAATGTGCCAAAAGCTTTCTTCATCACCCAGTCTACCTCTGATGCCAAGTACAGTACTGTGCAAAAGTCTTTAGGCACATGTGAAACAATTTCTGTAAATCAAAGATGCATTCAAAAGTAATGAAATGAAAAAATTCTAAACATCAAAAAAATTGCTATGAAGACCAATAAACAGTAAAAAAAATCTAAATCAAATCAATATTTGCTCTGACCACCTTTAAAACTGCATCAATATTCATAGGCACTCTGTCATGTACGTTTATATAAGAAAAATTAGCTGGTACGTTGTTCTAAGGATATTGGAGAACTTGCCACAGTTCTTCTGCAGTCTTTGGCTATCTCACTTGCTTCTGTCTCTCCAGGTAATCCCAGATAGATTCGATGATGTTGAGATCAGGGCTCTATAGAGGACATGCTATCTGAAACCATGTAAAAAATCTAAGAAATTTCCACAGTTTTGTACAAACGTATATAATAGAAGTATAGAAATGGATTAATTCACATGACATTCATGAAAAAGTATTCTGTTCCAGAGCCACATCAGGTGGTCATGAGGTATATAGATCTGTACAGCACAAAATGGCCCCTTTGCACCGCAATAATTTGCCAACCAATATAAATCTAAGTCAAGTCAAGTTCAATTTATTATTATTCAACTGTGCACACAAATACCGCCAAATGAAATGATGCTCCTCTGGACCAAGGAGCACAACACAGTATATATTACTCACACACACAACACATTAAGTAACATAACCACAATAAAATTAACAACTCCATGATTGATTGAATCCCTCCCTCCCTCCCACAGCCCATAATCCTCCATTTTTCTTCAATCCATGTGTCTGAGAGTTGCTTAAAAGTACCTCATGTAACAGCCTGTATCCTCCTCCTCCCCAGAAATGTACTCCAGGCCCTTACCACTATCTGTATTAAAAAGCTTACCTCTGACATGTCATCTAAACTTTCCTTTACTCACTTTAAAAGGTTGCGCGCTGGTATTAGCCATTGCCACCCTGGGAAAAAGGTGCTGGCAGCCCACTCTATTTGTGCCACCAGGAGACTTTGGGGAGTCAGTTATTGAAGGCTCCTTCAATTAGTGTTTATTTTGCTTCCTGCCAATATTTTCCAGTTGCTTGCAGTGTGACACTGCTTGAAAGTAACGGTAGCAAGCCATTTAGAGAGATCATGCTGACAGGCAAAAGAGAAGTAGTTTATCAGGGAGGTCCATAAATCCAGTCAGTAGTAATATTGTCAATCACTCTTTGGCAGCCGTGCACTCACTGAAACATCAGATAGCAATCTCATTATGTGCAGGGCAGGTTTAACACAATGGTTTGGTTTTCTGGGCTGCTCGGCCATTTCTCCACATGTATCAAAACTGCATCTCAGAGTAGTTGATCAGATTCTCTTCACGTTAACATGCCAGCTTTCAGGAAGGTCCAAAGTGCAGAATATGGAAGCTTAGTTCGTGAGGTACTGTGTGTTAGGGAGTATTCTGGAGATATGAATATAGCAAATATTAATAGACAAGAGCCAGTCTTCAGCTCTTAATGTAAATTGTAAGTTGCAAGCAGAAATCAGTACCAAGATCACATCAGCTTGCAAACCATATCTCTTAGCAGTGAGCACCCCCAGCCTGCGCTCTGCAACACTGTTTGCAAAACTGTACCTTGAACTCCAAATGATCTCTCGGTGCATTATTAAACCCATCACTGAACTGGCAATGCTCGGACCATCGCTTCAATTCAGCTATGTAAGCTGAACTGGACTCCCTTTCCTTTTGAATCTGCTTGTGAAACCTGAATCGCACTGCCTTCAACAATGGTTTCGGTTCTAAATGCTCCTGCATTACTTTCATGATATCAGCAAAGCTCATTACAGCTGGTTTAGTTGGAGCAATCAAACTTCCAAGCAAACTGTATGTTCTTCCATCTATTGCACTCAGCAAAACTGGTACTCGTTTCTTATTTGCTTCAAAATACTGCTCAATTCACTCAGTGTTCTCAGCAATTGAATGTGTCTGTCTTTCTGATGTAACCAGCTATCTCTTATCCTTATTTTCACCTGGTACTCACTGTTTATGAACCCGTGAATTTGTCTACTTTCTATCTTTATATTAATGCGGCCATCTCTGTCCCCTTGAGAAGAAACTTGTGTGCTTTTTTACTTTGACCCATAATGAATTTAATCAAACAATATGTTAAGAACATTAAACAACAGGAATTCTGCAGATGCTGGAAATTCAAGCAACACACATCAAAGTTGCTGGTGAACGCAGCAGGCCAAGCAGCATCTATAGGAAGAGGTGCAGTCGACGTTTCAGGCCGAGACCCTTCGTCAGGACTAACTGAAGGAAGAGTGAGTAAGGGATTTGAAAGCTGGAGGGGGAGGGGGAGATGCAAAATGATAGGAGAAGACAGGAGGGCGAGGGATAGAGCCGAGAGCTGGACAGGTGATAGGCAAAAGGGGATACGAGAGGATCATGGGACAGGAGGCCTAGGGAGAAAGACGGGGGGGGGTGACCCAGAGGATGGGCAAGAGGTATATTCAGAGGGACAGAGGGAGAAAAAGGAGAGTGAGAGAAAGAATGTGTGCATAAAAAGGAGTAACAGCTGGGGTACGAGGGGGAGAAAGCAGGATCTCCCAGTGGCCACACATTTTAATTCCACATCCCATTCCCATTCTGACATGTCTATCCACGGCCTCCTCTACTGTAGAGATGAAGTCACACTCAGGTTGGAGGAACAACACCTTATATTCCGTCTGGGTAGCCTCCAACCTGATGGCATGAACATTGACTTCTCTAACTTCCGCTAGGCCCCACCTCCCCCTCGTACCCCAGCTGTTACTCCTTTTTATGCACACATTCTTTCTCTCACTCTCCTTTTTCTCCCTCTGTCCCTCTGAATATACCTCTTGCCCATCCTCTGGGTCACCCCCCCCCCGTCTTTCTCCCTAGGCCTCCTGTCCCATGATCCTCTCGTATCCCCTTTTGCCTATCGCCTGTCCAGCTCTCGGCTCCATCCCTCCCCCTCCTGTCTTCTCCTATCATTTTGCATCTCCCCCTCCCCCTCCAGCTTTCAAATCCCTTACTCACTCTTCCTTCAGTTAGTCCTGACGAAGGGTCTCGGCCTGAAACGTCGACTGCACCTCTTCCTATAGATGCTGCTTGGCCTGCTGCGTTCACCAGCAACTTTGATGTGTGTTGTTAAGAACATTACTCTAATATTACTGAAATATTGAATACAGTACAATGTTCTTGATATTTATTGCTTATTTATTTATTATTGGTATTTGCATAGTCTTTTGCACATTGGCTGTTTGTCTGTCCTGTTGGGTATGGTCTCTTATAGATTTTATTGTGTTTCTCAGAGTTACTGTGTATGCCTGTAAGAAAATGAATTTCAGGGTTGTGCATGGTGACAGAAATTTACTTGGGCAATAAATTTACTTTGAACTTTTCCCAATTTTTTCAGAGATCTCATTCCTGAGTATCTGCAAAGTAAAAAGATTAGAAGCCTGCTATTGATCATCAGTTTGCCTGTCACTGAATTGCATGCACATAATTTCAAAGCTCAAAGTAAATTTATTATCAACATACATATGCATGTCACCATATACTATCCTGAGCTTTATTTTCTTGTGGGTATTCACACTAAATATGGAGACACACAATGCCTTGCCTTGTGCCCTTAACTCCTGGTGGAGTTGTCAGGGCACCGTCATGACAAGCTTTGCACCAGTCCGTTCCATCTGTCGCGGTTGTGTGTCAGAGCCTGGATCACCACAAATGTTTTCCCTGTCCATTCTTTAATGTTGTCCATCCACCTTTTCCTCTGTCTACCTCTCCTTCTTCTCCCCTCCACAGTTCCTTGTCTTTGCAAGGCCACTGGATCTGGTTACGTACCATCTCAGCTTTCTTTTCTTCACCGTTGTGAGAAGGTCTTCATGGGGGCCAATGTGGTGCTGGATGGTCTTGCGGACCTGCTCATTTGTGATGTGGTCCAAGTATGAGATGCCCAAGATGTTGCGATAGCATCTCACTTCCAATGCCTGTATCTTCCTCTGTAGCTCTGCTGTGAGGGTCCATGTCTCTCATGCGTACAGGAAGATGGAGAATACCAATGCACGCAGGAGTCTGATCTTGTACTTCATGGTGATGTTGCTGTCCCTCCATATTGTCTTGAGTTTCGATAGTGCAGTCATTGCCTGTGCGGTTCTTTGAGTTATTTCCAAAGCTGATCCATAAAGAAAGCAGCAGGTAACTTGCACACAAATAACAAGGAGACACACAATGGATTCAATGAAAAACTGCACTCAAACAAAAATGGTCAAACAACCGAGGTGCAAAAGACAATGAATAGTTCAAATGCAAAAAAGAAATTTAAAAAAGACAATAATAAACAAATAATAAGCAGTGAGAATATGAGCTGTAGAGCCTTTGAGAGTGAGTTTATAGGTTGTGGAATCAGTTCAGTGTTGGGGTGAGTGAATTTATCCACTCTATCAGAAGTTCAAGGAGCCTGAGGTTGAGCATTAATCTTTAGATTCAGATATCCACAGATAAAAGTTGATCATTAATTTTTAGACAGACCATTCTCTTCTCCAATTTCTGCACTTGGATACTAGTAGATGCACCATAACTATAAGGTCAGGGATATTGACCTCCTGAGCCAAAAGCTTATGTAAGGTAATGTATGGACAGCTTTTCTCAACATACAGAACTCATTCAAACGTGATGGGATGCAGTTGAAATCTCCAGACTCCAACTTTCATGTTCAAAACAAATTTTATTCTTAAATCAAGGCTGTATTTTTAAGAGCTCCTGCTGACAGTTTTATGAATTCACTCAGTTCTCTGTTACCCTCACAGAATAATTGCTGATTTCTGCTGTGATCTTTTTATGTAACCCAATAATGAGGCCAGCACTTACAGCCACACTGTAATAACAATCCAGGGAGCTCTATGTTGAGATTGTTTTGCAGATCTCCCCATCTGTACAGACTTTGGTCTTTATTTTGTAACTTATGTATAGTGCCAGCTATTATATCCCTGTTACTTGCTTAAGAACAAAAAAAATGGAGTCGAAGTGAAAAATAGTTGCATTGGCATTACGCATTTCACCTCTCATTCAGGATGTTTCAGAGCCAATGAAGTACTATTGAGTTACTCCTAAAGCTGTTCCATAAAGAAAGCAGCAGGTACTTGCACACAAATAACAAGGAGATAAAGCCCAGTATCTGTTACCACAATGTTAGGGTAGGAATAAATGTCGTTCAAAAAGTTCAAAGTAAATTTATTATCAAAGTACAGTACGCCTATGTCATCATGTGCCCTGAGAATTATTTTCTTGCTGGCATTCATATTAGAACAAAGAAACATGACAGAATCAACAGAAGTGTTTCTATGTTTCTAAAAACTTCACACAAAGACTGAAAAACAATCAATAAACATTTTGTGCTCTGACTCAATACTTGAATGACTTACAATACCTCCAACTCTCCAAAACCTGTTTACTAGCTGCAACTCTCAAGGAGCTCAACACCATCTGGGGCAAAGCAGTGACCAACTGAGCACCATTACCAACAAAATGGGTAAAGTGTCTAGCATCTTCAAAATGTGTTGAGATTACTTGTCTAACACCACAGACCCAGGATCTCTACTAAGAAGGACAAGGACAGCAGGGCATACACACACTTGGTTCCCCTCCAGATTGCACACAAGCCTGACTTGGAAGTTAAGACCAGTTCTTTATCATTGTCTCATCCAGGTCCAGGAACTTTTGGCCTAGTAGCATCATTGGAGCACTTCCACCTGAAGGATTGCAGCAGTTCACAAATGCAGCTCACCAGCACCTTTGCAAGGATAGTTTGGAAGAGACAATTCCAGTATTGTACAGATCCCAATAAATAAATAATGAGGGATTCAGCACTCACAATGAACTTTAAATCTTGGTCCAATGAAAGCTACCATTTTAGAAGTGCTGTCTTTTGGAATCAATATTGAACTAATAATATTAGTCTGCTCCTCCAAGTCAAGATAAAAGACCCTATGGAGTTATTTCAAGGAAGGGCAAGTGTATTATCTCTAAAGCCCAACAAGGGGCACTGCCACAAGAAAGCAACATCCATCATCAAAGAATATCACCATCCAGGCCATGCTCTCTTCTCACTTTAGCTATTGGGAAGGAGGTCTAGGAGCCACACCACCAAGTTGAGGAACAGTTATTACCCTAAAACCATTAGGTTCTTGAATCAGCAGAGATAACTTCACTGACCTCAACACTGAACTGACCACTGAACACAACCTGAAGACTCACTTGCAAGGATTCTGCAACTTATGTTCGCAGTATTACTTGTTCATTTGTTTGTTTGTTTATTTATTATTAGTTTTTATTTGTATTTGCAGAGTTTGTCTTCTTCTGCACATTGATTGTTTGTCAGTCCTTGTGGTTTTTCATTGATTCTGTTATGTTTCTTCGTTCTAATATGAATGCCTGCAAGACAACGACTGAATAAGGAAGAGGGTTCGGGATTATTCAGTCGGATCTTGTTTAACTTCTCACACCTTACTACCCATCCCAATATCACTTGACTCTGTCAGTCCATCACTCCACTGCCAGAATCAGTCTCTGAGTGTACTCCGCAACCAAACTTCTCCATTCAAAAATTCCCAAAGTCTATAATTTTGTATAAGTCACTGACTCAAAAATCTTTCATCCTATTTCAAAACTTTAAACCTCCTCTGGACTTTTGAGTCTGAACTGATATCCTTTGTGGATTCTCTCTTTCAAGCCCTTCGGAATCTTAAATGTTTTAGAGATCATTCCTCATTCTTTCGAAATCCAAGGGAAGTAGGTCAAATCTACTCATAGGATATTCTCTCCATCCCAGGAATCAACCTAATTAATCTAATTTTCTTCCCCTTCAAAGGGAACAATATTATTCCTCAAGGTGATGGTTACAATACTCACACCATAGCAACACCAATGGAAAGGAGGCTAATTCTATTGGCATATATTATGCAAACTAATGGGTTGAGCAGCTGTACAAGAGAGAGATAGAGAGAGAATGAAAGAAAGATTAACTTTGCACTTCGTAGTTCAAAGTCAAAGTCATATGCACAAGTATGCTTCTTGTTGTTGTTGTTGTTCGTCCATCGTACGTCGATGAGGACCTCGACATCATTATTGATGGTGTCAAGACTAGCGCGTGACTTGGATTTAAGTGAGGGAGAGTTGCGCAGCGTCAGCCTCACTCTCTTTTCCCAATTCCCATCTGGATCCAGTGGCAAGACAGAGTCGAGACGGCTGGAGATGGGACTAGGCGCAGTGGATGTCCAGGACGTCTTCTGTGTCTTGTCCTGCTCTACACGTTCCATGACGCTTGCAGAGACCGCCTTCTTGACCTTTGGACCTTCCATTGGTCTCGTCCGCTCAATCCGCCGGAGTCTGTCTTCACATGCTGGGATAGACAACTCCCTATCTCACTGAGGGTTTGAGACCCATCGGCTACCCTCACCTGGTTTAGCCGGCTTGTCGAAGCCGTTGCCCGGAGTGTGGCCGCTGTTGCATGCAAACAGCTACGGGGAGCCACAGGTGAGAGCTGAGTGCCAGGTGGGGACCAAAGGTGGACTAACCGCCTTGAAAAGGACGCAACATGTTACCCCACCAGAGGTGCTACCCCTCCCTGACACCCCATCCACCCCAAGTATGCAGAAGTGCAGTGAAAGACGTACTTGCACCAGTATCACAGGCATCTATCATTATGTAAGTAATAAAAACTTAAAGTATATACAACTTTGGATCAGCAAATTTGCTGATGATACAAAGATTGGAGGTGTAGTAGACAGTGAGGAAGGTTTTCAGAGCCTGCAGAGGGACTTGGACCAGCTGGAAAAATGGGCTGAAAAATGGCGGATGGAGTTTAATACAGACAAGTGTGAGGTATTGCACGTTGGAAGGACAAACCAAGGTAGAACATACAGGGTTAATGGTAAGGCACTGAGGAGTGCAGTGGAACAGAGGGATCTGGGAATACAGATACAAAATTCCCTAAAAGTGGTGTCACAGGTAGATAGGGTCGTAAAGAGAGCTTTTGGTACATTGGCTTTTATTAATCAAAGTACTGAGTATAAGAGCTGGAATGTTATGATGAGGTTGTATAAGGCATTGGTGAGGCCGAATCTGGAGTATTGTGTTCAGTTTTGGTCACCAAATTACAGGAAGGATATAAATAAGGTTGAAAGAGTGCAGAGAAGGTTTACAAGGATGTTGCCGGGACTTGAGAAACTCAGTTACAGTGAAAGGTTGAATAGGTTAGGACTTTATTCCCTGGAGCGTAGAAGAATGAGGGGAGATTTGATAGAGGTATATAAAATTATGATGGGTATAGATAGAGTGAATGCAAGCAGGCTTTTTCCACTGAGGCAAGGGGAGAAAGAAACCAGAGGACATGGGTTAAGGGTGAGGGGGGGGGGGAAGTTTAAAGGGAACATTAGGGGGGGCTTCTTCACACAGAGAGTGGTGGGAGTATGGAATGAACTGCCAGACGAGGTGGTAAATGCGGGTTCTTTTTTAACATTTAAGAATAAATTGGACAGATACATGGATGGGAGGTGTGTGGAGGGATATGGTCCGTGTGCAGGTCAGTGGGACTAGGCAGAAAATGGTTCGGCACAGCCAAGAAGGGCCAAAAGGCCTGTTTCTGTGCTGTAGTTTCTATGGTTTCTATGGTTTTTACAAGAATGAAATGGAGCACATAAAAAAATGTACTCCGTCTCAGTACAAAGTAATCAAAGTGATCACAGTGTCGCTAAACTGTAGTGGTTAGGGTTTTGCTAGTTGGTTCAAGAACTGAATGGTTGAAGGCAAGATACTGTTCTTGATTGAACCTGGAGGTGTGGGACTTCAGGCATCTGAACCCTCTGCTCAATAGCAGCTGTGAAAAGATGGCATGGGCCAAGTGACGGAGATCTTCAATGACGGATGTTGCCTTCCAGAACTTGATCAGGAACATGACATCACAAAGTGCCTTGAGAGAACCATGCAAATATACATGCTGAGTGGCAAAGAGGTGAGGAAGATACATGTCTGACTCTCTGTGGATTTTTCACTATCCAGAAAGCAACATTCACATATCTCAAGAGTTCTTAGAAATGCTAGTAGTCTAAAGATACTGAGTCAGTTTAAATCCTTTAAAGTACTGAATGGTCTGTGAGTGTACTTCAGTGTAATTTATGGGGTTAGTGGTTCAACAATAGAGATCAGGTATCGGGAAGCTTAATTTGAATGTCTGACACGTATCCTATTGTGAACTTGCAATTCCATTGAAGCTGGCTTTCCACCTGAAATTTTATTCAAGCTAAGTAATCCATGTTAACTATTAGACTACCTGGAATGTGCTTGAGAACGTGACTTTACAATATTTTTAGGTTTTTATTCAATAACTGTTGTAGACACAAGGCTGGAGAGGACAAAGCATATTCACTCCCCCAGTAGTGGAAGGAGGGCAGTACAAAACAATTATAGATCAAAGGGAAAACAGAATCACGAATGTTTGCACAATTGAATCACTAAGGCATAGAAGGCCATGGGCCAAGGCATGTAAGTGGGCTAAGATAAATAGGTACAACGGTATGAACGTAGTAGGCCAACGGGCCCGTTTCTGTGCTGAATAACTCACTAACTCTCGTCCGTGGCCGACAGGCTTTACAGGTGGATGAGAAAAGTGGGGGGAGGGGAAAGACATTAGCTGGAAGGTGATAGGTGAAGCCAGGTGGGTGGGAAAGGTCAAGCGCTGGAGAAGAAGGGATTCACCAGGAGAGAAGAGTGGACCATGTGAGATTGGGAAGAAACAAAGGCACCAGTGGGAGGTGGTAGGCAAGTGAGGAGAAGAGGAAAGAGTCCAGAGTGGAGAATCGGAAAAGAGGGAATGGGGAGGGGAAAAAAATGGAAGGAGAAAGCGATGGTTAGGCTGTTTGTTTGTGGTACTGGGAAGCTAGATGGCTGTGAATAACACACACGAGAGACGGAGAGGTGAGGAACAAACATGTGGATGTTTATTTTACTTGTTATTTATCTACCCAGAATGCATGCTCACATTACGTTCAGCATGTAACACCCTTGACAGTAACCCATAAGGGTCAAAATATACATAAATACATAATAGATAGATAGATAGATAGATAGACATACTTTATTGATCCCGAGGGAAATTATAGAGTATAAATATAGCAATATAAAACCATAAATAATTAAATAATAATATGTAAATTATGCCACATGGAAATAAGTCCAGGACCAGCCTATTGGCTCAGGGTGTCTGACCCTCCAAGGGAGGAGTTGTAAAGTTTGATGGCCACAGGCAGGAATGACTTCTTATGGCATTCAGTGTTGCATCTCGGTGGTAACATATCTCTCTCCCCTTATTTTAAAGATTTCTCCCATTCCCATACACACAGCAGCTTCTGAAGTATTAACATTTAAGGGAGTAATCAACAAATTCAACCAACAACAAAAAACATTTTTCCTTAGTAGGGAAAGAGGGTAGACTGCCTCTATTCCCAGACATAACCCTGGGTACTATTTCTCCCCATGTGCTGAGGGCTAGTCACTAAACTAGAAATTCAATCTGTCTGGAAGCCACCTGTTCCTGTCAAGATACCAACAACCTGAGGATGACAGCCAAAGTCATTTTATCTCTTGGAGGTGTATGCAGGTTCTACTTGCCTTCATACTGTCAACTAGTTTATTGAAAGCTATCATATCTGTGTCTTTTTTTTGTGTTTGTTTAGGACCAGATGACGCAAGTGGAGTCTGTCCCAGATGTTCCACCATTAATAGATTACCAAGCTTCCTCTCAGATTCCACTTAGGTTATCCACTTTGGTGGTAAGAACGGGGAGGCAGATTATTATCTAAATGGAGTCAAGTTAGGAAAAGGAGAAACACAACGAGATCTAGGTGTTCTTCTACATCAGTCACTGAAAGCAAGCATGCAAGTACAGCAGGCAGTGAAAAAAGCTAATGGCATGCTGGCCTTCATAACAAGGGGAATTGAGTACAAGAGCAAAGAGGTCCTTCTGCAGCTGTACAGGGCCCTGGTGAGACCACACCTGGAGTATTGTGTGCAGTTTTGGTCTTCAAATTTGAGGAAGGACATTCTTGCTATTGAGGAAGTGCAGCGTAGGTTTATAAGGTTAATTCCCTGGATGGCGGGACTGTTACATGTCGAAAGATTGGAGCGACTGGGCTTGTATACTCTGGAATTTAGAAGGCTGAGAGGGGATCTTATTGAATCATTTAAGATTATTAAGGGATTGGACACGCTGGAGGCAGGAAGCATTTTCCCGCTGATGGGTGAGTCCAGAACCAGAGGCCACAGTTTAAGAATAAGGCGTAGGCCATTCAGAACGGAGCTGAGGAAAAACCTTTTCACCCAGAGAGTGGTGGATATATGGAATGCTCTGCCCCAGAAGGCTGTGGAGGCCAAGTCTCTGGATGCTTTCAAGAAAGAGATGGATAGAGCTCTTAAAGATAGCAGAATCAAAGGTTATGGGGATAAGGCAGGAACTGGATACTGATTGTGGATGATCAGCCATGATCACAGTGAATGGCGGTGCTGGCTCGAAGGGCTGAATGGCCTACTCCTGCACCTATTGTCTATTCCAGTTTGAGACTTTTCAGTTCTGCTTCCACCTCTTCTGCAGACAAAACCACTCCAGTCTGTGAACTCTCCTTTAGTTTCTCCTTGGCAGTGACACCGGACAACAGTGATTTCACATCCTCATTTGTTTTTCACAGTATTTCCAAAATATCAACCTTTCTATTAATCTCCTAATTATCTCCTCATGATGGAATAGGAACAAAGTAATTTCCAAGCTGTGAAACAGTATTTCGAATCCTCAGCTCCTGACCAACAGGTCTCTCAAGTTCTTCATGTGGGTAGACTGCAGGCTACTGGACTGACTACCTGATCTCCTTAGGTTACTTGACACGGACCCTTCATCAAGTACCTCTTCAATCATCGATGCTTTCCCAGGTACACTTTTCTCCATGTTGAAGAACTCATTGAAGTCAAAGTCCCCCAATGAGGATTCGACAGGACTGTGTCCAGGGAACTTCTTGGTCAGCTTCCTCCACCTCTTTGCCCGTCTTGTATCCTCCAAAAGCACATTGTCATTACATTCTCTCAGCTCTACTGTTTCTCGTTGGGCCAGCAGTAAATCATTCTGGTTCTTCTTCAGTATAGGAATCACATCGCCTCCACTCACTTCAGTGCACAGATATGACAAAATTATCTGCATGAATGGCATGTAAAACAAAGTTTTTCACCACCCCTCTGTACATATGACAATAATAAATCACTTACCAATTACCAGCCCAATACTGACCTCCTTATTCCTATCCACTCTTGCGTCCAAACATGAAACCATGTTAATGTAACTATTGCATTATTTTTCTTTTGAAAATCCAGACACACTACATCCACTAATCTGCATATATCAATCTTGTTCATAGTAAATACAACCATTTTTTATGTACAAACTTATGTGGACATTCTAAGTGCCCAGTTCTACATTCTAGAGAACTTCCTGAGAATGATGTTGGACTAATTGAATTTACATTTTTTCCCACTCCTTTTTTCCTTCTATTCCAAGATCTTTCACTAAATGGGGCAAAAAGACACTTTACTAGGACAAGGAAGATGGTACCTTTGTGGATGTTACAGGGGTGGAGAACCAGAGCAGAAATGAGGAGGAATGATTGTAGACAGAGGCTGGTGAACCCGTGGAATTTATTGCCACAGACAGCTGTGGAGACCAAGTCATTGGGTATACTTAAAGCAGAGGGTGACAGGCTCTTGTTTAGTAATGGTATCATAGGTTATGGGGAGAAGGCAGGAGAATGGGTTAAGGCGAGATAATAAATCAGCCATGATCAAATTGCAGTGGTGACTCGATGGGCCAAATAGACTAATTCTGCTCCTGTGTCTCACGATTTTATGGTCTAAGCAGGATGAGGGATGGATGGAATATGAGAAGATAGCTCCAGATTATTGGAATGTGAGAGTGAGCCATTTGTCACCACTGTTGGAATGGAGAGAAAATAGGATGCACAGTGGGCCAAGAGGACAGGTCGTTCAAGCATGGATATTAAATCCCAAAGACATTAGAATAGCAGGAGTCTCCAGGTCACCTCCCCTCACTAATGGGAACAAATGAACCTGGCTGTCATCACCCCAGCAGAGTGTAAAAAATTAAAATTACATCAATTGCTTCTTCAGCTCAAGGCTATCTTGCCATGCCCAGGTCTGGCTATTGTGCTTTCATCCATTGCACTACATAGTGATGGTCTAGAAAGATTTCTGGAAGCAACAATGGGAGTTGTATGTCACTGATCAATATAGTTTGTTGTCTTGGGATTAATTACAGTATAGAGAAACTTGCTGAGCATCTAATGTTACGAAAATGTGGTCAGAGCTTTTCAAACCACCTTTTTCAGCTCAGGAATTTTCTCTATACAGAAAGGTTTCAAAATTGGTGAAACGCCGCATTGTGCTAAAGACGCTTTGGAAAGATCTTGTCCGACACAAGTGGTTTCTATTCATAACCCCGGTTCAGGAGACTCTGGGCTCATTCTCAACTTGAGAGGTGAGCCTTCATATCCCGCACCCCCCCCCCGACCATTACAAGCAAAGAATTGTTATAATACAGGAGGCCATTTGTCCCATCATGTCTGCTAACTGCTGACCCCTTACAGAGAAATCCAATTGGTCTCATTATCCAATGCTTTCCCCATAGTTCAGCAAATTATTTTACCTTCATGTGCTTCTCTGATACCCCAGTTAAAATTCTGATTGAATATTTGCCAGAGCCTTACAGACAGTGAGCTCCAATCTAATATGATACCATTTTAAAGATCGAGGTGAGTTTGGCCACTTGTCTCCTTGCTGTCTGTGAGAATGTGTTTGAAAATTGCTGCAATATTATATTGCAAATATTAGATAATTGCCTAGAATTCAAAAAGTAGTTCCACTGGCTGTCAAGTGCTTTGGGATCTTTTTAGACTGAGAAAACCATGCTGTAAATGCAAATCTTCAATTACAGAACTATCAGGAGCTAAGGATTTAAAGGGAAATGAAATATAACTTAAATATTTTGGAACAGGAGTGAACTATTTTGCCCATCAAATCAATGTGCACTTAAATATCACTAACTTGGATCTTCCTGATATGAAAAGCCTTATCTTCAGTGGAGTATTCAGTCTGGTTGACAGATAAATGGGACTTGCAGAGAACAAAAGGAGAATCATAATTCTCATTGAAATCTAAGGCAAAACTGCAAGAGAGCCTGGAGGACATAAATCTGTGTATAATATATATTCTTTCACACGCACTTGTACAAATGTTCCAGTAATGAATGTTTGCATTTAATGTGACTCTCAATACTTTGGAGAGTGGATACAAGAGGAGTCAAGAGAATAGTGTAGGAAAGCACATTTACTGTTTGAGACTAACTGTGATTCTATTAAAGGATAGGGCATGCTGCTTAGGTGAGAGAGGGAAGTTCAAAGGAGAAGTGTATGGGAAGACTTGCAGGGCTTTTGGGAGACTTCAAAAGAGCAGGCCAGGCCTTGCTTACAACCTCACATATGCCTTTGGTTCATTGTTCCATCCCTGACTAATCCAATGGGCACATCTCCAGATAAACTTCCTTGTGTATCATACAGGAGTTATGGGTGAAAAGTTATGTGTGGAAGCTAAGCCAACCTCCATACTTCAGATTGTGAGGACTGATGGGCTGGGTCAAGTAACTAGAGAGAGAATAACATTTAACCCAGGTAGCAGATGGAGTGACTCTGATATCAAAGATTCTGACAGACCGTAGAGCTAACCTTCCTTCGGTACCAACGATAAATGGTGAAGGTATGGATAAGAAAGTTTTAGAAGGTTATGGGCTAAACACGGGCAAATGGGAAGAGCCTGAATGAGCAACTTGGACACCATGGACCAGTTCGGCCAAATGGCCTGTTCATATTCCAGGAGATTTTATGACTCCATGAGGTCAGGAAGTTCCACTAGTTTGGCTTTTAATTGTGTGAGAGACCTTTGCTCATGATTTGAAAAATTCCAAGTAGACTTCAGTTGAGGCAATAGCCTTCTTTCACACCACAATGATGATCGGTCACTGTTGCTTCACAAATCATAATGAGTTCTAGAGAAGGATTCACACTTGTCAGTCAAGCCAAGGTTGACAGCCATAGGCTTTTGGAAAATGAAGTGTTTCTGGGTGTGAAGCAGCAAACACTGTGATTGCTGTGAAAGGGATCTGCCAAGGGAATTCTCACAGTCATCACAGATAAATCCTCCAGGTACTTTTGCTAATTAGTTTTGAAAAGCTGCAAGTTCCCCACACCCCCCTCCACTGCTCCTCTCCTCTTGAGCTAGTGGGGCTGGAGCCTGATAGTTGGTTGAACCTGAAATTCATCAACCTACTGGTTTAAATTGCTCCTAATGGAAAGTGAGGCTGGAGGTGTCCAGCTGTCTCTGAGTTACAATACCAAACCTTATCAATGGATACAATTGTGGTAAACTGGCACCTTTTTCATTTCTCCAAGAAGAAAACATTAAACTGCTTGTCGTAGTCACTACCATCACTGAGTACCCACCATCTCTAGGAGCGACTATTGATTAGGTATTTAGCTGGACTAGTCATTTAAGTACCATGGCTATAAAAGCAGCAAAATAAAGCTGAGTATTCCTGTAGTGAGTGACCTCCTGACAGCTCAAGCCTTTCCATCATTTTATAAGGCTGAAGTGATGATACATAATCCAATTCCCTGATAAAGTTCAAGGAGTTCAGCATCATGCAGGACAAAGCAACGTACTCAAATGGCATCTCATCCATAAGTCTCAATGCTCATTTTCTCTAAAGCCAGCTACCATAACTGCAGGGAGTCTCACCATCAAAAACACTGCCAAGCAAGACCATTCCACCTTCAGCTGATGAGCTGGTGGCAAAGAAGGAGAAGGGCTGCAGATATATGGGAGCATTACTACTTGTATATGTCCCTCTCAGTCATGAAACATGTCACCATTTTATCATTGTCACTAGGTCTAAATCCTCCCCAAAGCATCCTGTAAATGGTCTTTTCCAAAAGCTCCCATTTTAATCACTCCATCAGATGGGCATGCATTCAGCTGCAAAACTCCTAAGCTTTGAACTGAACTGAATTGACTTTATTACTTACATCCTTCATATACACGAGGAGTAAAAATCTTTACATTACGTCTCTGTCTAAATGTGCAAAGTGCAATTTATAGTAATTTATAATAATAAATAGTTTTAAACTCTCTAAACATTTCAGTCCTATTACTTCTCTTCAGTTAAGACATTCCTCAAATTTTAGGTTTAATACTAACTGACTTTGCTTCTGCGTTTCTTTAATTATGTTTATGGCAAAATATAAAATAATAAAATACAGACCAAACTAATTTTGAATGCAAGAGACAAAAACAACAGGAATTCTGCAGATGCTGGAAATTCAAGCAACACACATCAAAGTTGCTGGTGAACGCAGCAGGCCAGGCAGCATCTATAGGAAGAGGCGCAGTCGACGTTTCAGGCCGAGACCCTTCGTCAGCCTGAAGGGTCTCGGCCTGAAACGTCGACTGCGCCTCTTCCTATAGATGCTGCCTGGCCTGCTGCGTTCACCAGCAACTTTGATGTGTGTTGCTTGAACGCAAGAGATTCTGCAGATCCTGAAAATCCAGAGTAACACACACTAAATGCTGGAAGAACTCAGCAGGCCAGGCAGCATCCATGGAGAAGAATAAACAGTTGATGTTTCAGGATAAGACCCTTCATCAAGTCCAAACGAATCTTTTGTGGTACATTGCTAAGTCCCAATGAGGCTCCAATGCTGTGAAAATACTGACATGGAAAGGCGCTTTTCCAGTTAAAGCCAGTTGATACAAAGTGAGTTTTTGTGCTTCTGGTAACTCTACCCTGTTCCTCATTACTGGTGAGTCTGCTTTTCATTGCAATAAGCAAGCACAGATTCACGAGAGGTGTTAGTTTTCTTAGCTTTATTTAAAGCAGGAATCCATTAGTGCTTCAAATGTCAAAGACTCCCCAGGAATTTTTGACTTGTATCCAGAATAGCTGCTACACCACTTTCAACCTTTTATATCTGAGCCATATCCTAGGGCGACAGGGTTGTTGCAGTTGAATATTACTTTGATCTGTTTACTGTTTTCATCATTTTCCTTTGTGGAATTACTTGTTTAATTCTGTTCGCTTGATCACACACTGACACAGACTGGTGGATGTGATTGCATAGATCCACACACAGTAATATGTACAGACACGTGTACACAGTGACACATAAACACACACATACAGGCAAATGCATACGTAGACATAATATTTTTTAAACACCATCACACTCTTTACACTACCTTGCATCCTTGCAAACACACATACGTCACAGGGTGATTATTAACGCAAATGTTTTCAATCCCAGGCAGTAGATTTGGGATCTGACTACTCTACCCAAACTATTACATTAATTGGAAACTTTTGAATAACAATAAAGCTAAAATAATTTTTATCAACTAATTTTTTAAAAATCCTTTGATTTCTTCAGGCCCTTCACCACTGAATATTTTGCCAGACCTTCTCTGTAGGCTGAAGATTTTATCATACTGTACTACGTTAGTGTGTTGACTCATGTACTGTCTCTTGTTGACTCATGTACTGTCTCTAAACCTCTGCATCTTTTAGCCTCATTGCTAGAGTGAAAATCATAATTATCATTAGCCAGCTGGTGGTGTAGTGGCAACTGTATCGGACTTCGAAGCCAGTGATCCCAGGTTCAAATCTAGCCGGCTCCTCGCACGCTTTCCATCGGTGCTGGGTTGAGTGTCGAGCTTGCAACTCGGCCTCGTAAAAACGGACGAATGCTAAAGAAAGAAACGGCAAGGTTGCTGCCCGATGCGCCACGAGGTGCGAAAAGGAACAACAGCATAGTTACCATTATAGTTCATGAACACGATGTGTAATTGTGGAAGTAAATTGGTGAAACTGTGCACAAACCAATCCACATCTTGGCTGCTGTCTGGAGGCCTGTATACAACTCCCACTAGGGTCCTTTTATCCTTGCCATTTCTACACCTTCTAATCCTATATCATCTCTTTCCAGTGATTTAATTTTATTTCTTATACGCAGAGCCACACTACCCCCTCTGCCCACTAACCTACCTTTCCGATATACTATATCCATAGATGTTAAGCTCCTAATGGCAGCCATCCTTTAGCCAAGTTTCAGACATGGCCACAACATCATATTTGCCGATCTGTAGCTGAATTTCAAAATCATCCGTTTTATTCTTTATGCTGTGTGCATTCAAATACAACATTCTCAGTGCAGAAGGAAACTAAGAAGGTCATTCGGAAGGAAAAGATGAATTATGAGAGGAAATTGGTGACTAATATCAAAGAAGGTACTTAAAGCTTTTTTAAGTACATAAAGGGTAAAAGAGGGTTGAGGATAGATATAGGACCAATACAAAATGAGACTGGAGGTATTGTAATGAGAGATGCAGAGATTGCAGAGGAACTGAATGCGTATTTTGCATCAGTCTTCACAGTGGAAGACGCCTGCAGTACACCGGACACTCTAGAGTGTCATGGAAGTGTAGCTTATTCAATGAAAATTATGACTGAGAAGGTGCTCAGAAAACTTAATGGTCTGAGGGTGGATAAATCTCCTGGACCTGATGGAATGCACCTTTGGGTTCTGAAGGAAGTAGCTGGAGAGATTGTGGAGGTATTGACGATGATCTTTCAGGAATCAATAGATTTTGGCATTGTACTGGATAACTGGAAAATTGCAAATGCTATTTAAGAAGGGTGGGAGGCAGCAGAAAGGAAACTATAGACCTGTTAGCCTGACATCAGTGGTTGGGAAGTTGTTGGAATCGATTGTTAGGGATGAGATTATGGGGTACCTGGAGGCACATGACAAGATAGGCCAAAGCCCGCATGGTTTCCTGAAAAGAAAATCCTGCCTGACAAATCTACTGCAATTCTTTGAGGAAATTACAAGCAGGGTAGACAAAGGAGACGCAGTAGACGTGCTATACTTGGATTTCAGAAGGCCTTTGACAAGGTGCCGTACATGCGGCTGCTTAGCAAGATAAGAACCCATGGAATTACAGGGAAGTTACTTGCGTGGGTGAAGCACTGGCTGGCCAGCAGAAAACAGAGAGTGCTAATAAAGGGATCCTATTCTGGCTGGCTGCTGGTTACCAGTGGAGTTCCACAGGGGTCGGTGTTGGGACCGCTGCTTTTTACGATGTATGTCAATGATTTGGACTATGGTATTAATGGATTTGTGGCTAAATTTGCCGATGATACAAAGATAGGTGGAGGAGCAGGTAGTGTTGAGGAAACAGAGAGTCTGCAGAGAGACTGAGATAGTTTAAGGGAATGGGCAAAGAAGTGGCAAATGAAATACAATGTTGTAAAGTGTATGGTCATGCACTTCGGTGAAAGAAATAAACGGGCAGACTATTATTTAGATGGGGAAAGAATTCAAAATGCAGAGATGCAAAGGGACTTGGGAGTCTTTGTGCAAAATACCCTAAAGGTTAACCTCCAGGTTGAGTCGGTTGTGAAGAAGGTGAATGCAATGTTGCCATTCATTTCTAGAGGTATAGAATATAAGAGCAGGGATGTGATGTTCAGGCTCTAGAAGGCACTCATGAGACCACACTTGGAGCATTGTGTGCAGTTTTGGGCTCCTTACTTTAGAAAGGATATACTGACATTGGAGAGGTTTCAGAGAAGACTCATGAGAATGATTCCAGGAATGAAAGGGTTACCATATGGGGAACGTCTGGCAGCTCTTGGGTTGTATTCCCTAGAGCTCAGGAGAATGGGGGGGGCGGGGCGCAGATCTCATAGAAACATTCCAAATGTTAAAAGGCCTGAACAGGTTAGATATGGCAAAGTTATTTCCCTTGGTAGGGGAGTCTAGGACAAGAGGGCACGGCATCAGGATTGAAAGTCGTCCTTTCAGAACTGAGATGCGGAGAAATTACTTTAGTCAGAGGGTGGTAAATCTATGGAATTTTTTGCCACGAGTGGCTGTGGAGGCCAAGTCATTGGGTGTATTTAAGGTAGAGATAGATAGGTTCTTGATTAGCCAGGGCAACAAAGGGTATGGGGAGAAGGCAGGGGAGTGGGGATGACTGGAAAAATTCTGCTCCTATATCTTATGGTCTTATGGAGGCACTGCCTCTTCAATATTAATGATGGTAAGGAGGGTTATACCTGTGATGGAGCAGGGTGAATTTACAACTCCCAACAACCATTTGCAATCCATACTAGGACGTGCTGCGAACCATCCAGGAAAATGCAAGATAAGTACGTATATCATCTTTTGATTATATCAAATGGTATGCACTGCTCTGCTTCAAATAGCCAGTTAATAAAAATGAGCCAAGCATGTATAGTGTGGGAGTCCAAAGTGAAGGGTGATTACTACAGAGTCATAGAATCTAACACGAAAGGGCACAGTTTTAAGGTGCTTGGATGAAGGTACAGAGGAGATGTCAAGGGTAAGTTTTTTTACACAGAGAGTGGTGAGTGTGTGGAATGGGGGCGACGATGGTGGAGGCGGATACGACAGGTTCTTTTAAGAGACTCCTGGATAGGTACGTAGAGCATTGAAAAATAGAGGGCTATGGGTAACCTGAGGCAATTTCAAAAGTAAGCACACATTCGGCACAACATTGTCGGCCAGAGGGCCTGCATTGTGCTGTAGGATTTCTATATTTCTGTGTTTCTAGAACCATACAACATTACAGCACAGTGAAGGTATTTTGGGCCATCTAGTCTGGCGCAACCTATTATTTTGCCGAGTCCCATCATTAAGCATCTGGAACATAGTCCTCTATACCCCTCCCATCCGCGTACCTATCCAGATTTCTCCTCAATGTTGAAATTGAACATGCAACTGAACATACATTGGCAGAGCAGCAGATACAGCAATTGCGCTCGCGAATATGCACGTGTCAGCTAATTATTATTTCATTGTGATAGTATTTAACTCCATTCATTCTGTTGTAGTGCTTGTCGAGACTCGAACCCTCCACGGCAATGCTTCGCTGCCTACTTGCATTTGGCCTTGCCTGAGAAATTGGACAGTCCGGTCAACTGACTCTGAAGACTAGTGGTATTCATTTTATATTTAGTTATTCCTTTCAGCCGCAGTGCAGGCTTCGTTTTCCATTTGAGAGTTTTAGTTAACGGCCCAGTTCGGCGTAGCGTTTATTGTTTCCTTTTCCCTCTAACTCTGTTTGCATTAAAGTCTATGAACTATTGACCCACTTCAGTGTCTCTTGCTCCACACTTGGGCCATATCCGAACCCGGTGACATCTGCCACTTCCACTGCCAGCTCATTCCACACTTTCACAACCCTCTGAGTGAAGAAGATCCCCATATTTTGCTTAAATATTTCATCTTTCACCATTACCCCATGACCTCTAGTTTGAGTCTCACTAACCTCAGTGGAAATAGCCTGTTTGCTTTACCCTATGTATATCCTTCATAATTTTGTATACCTCTTTCAAATCTCCCCTCACTCTTCTATGTTCCAAAGTATAAAATCCTAACCTATTCAACTTTTGCCTATAACTAAGAACTTTCAGTCCAGGCAAAATTCTTGTAATTTTTCTCTGCACTCTTTCAATCTTATTTGCAGTGCATCTCTCCTGTACATTAGTGACTGAAACTGCACACAAGAGCTCATATTAGGTCTCAACAATGTCGTATACAACTTCAGCATACCATTCCAATTCCTGTATTCAATACGTTGATTTATGAAGGCCAATGTACCAAAAGCATTCTTTATATCTACCTGTGACACTACTCTCAAGGAATTGTGGACCTGAATTCCCAGATCCCTCTGTTCTATCCCACTCCTCAATGCTCTACCATTCATCATGTAGACCTACCACAGTTTGTCCTTCCAAAATGTAATATCACATACTTGACTGCATTAAATTCCATCAGCCATGTTTCAGCCCGCTTTTTTCAGCTGGTCCAGATCCTGCTGCAAGCTTTGATAGTCTTTTTTGATGTCCACAACACACTCAATCTTGGTAACATTCAAAAATTTGCTGACCCAGTCTACCACATTATCATCCAGATCATTGACATAGATGATAAACAACAAGAGACCCAGCACCAGTCCTTGAGCATACCGTTAGTCAGAGGCTTCTAGTGTGAAAGGCAACCATCTACTCTCACTCTCTGGTTTCTTCCATGAAGCCAATGTCTCATCCAATTTACTACTTCATCTTAAATGCTAAGTGACTGAATCTTTTTCATCAACCTCCCATGCAGGACCTTGTCAAAGGCCTTGCTAAAGTACATGTAGACAACACCCACTGCCCTGTCTTCATCAATTTTCTTGGTTACTTCCTCAAAGTACTCTATAAAATTGGTTAGACACAACCCATCATTCACAAAGCCATGTTTGACCATCCCTAATCAGTCCCTGCCTATCCAATTAATGATATATCCGGTCCCATAGAATACTTTACAATAACTTACCCACTACTGATGACAGGCTCACCAGCCTAAAATTTTCTGGCTTATCGTTAAAGCCTTTCTGAAACAACAGGACAACATCTGTAGTCTCCAATCCTTTGGAACCTCACTGGTGGCTAAGGGTGTTTTACATATCTCTGCTAGAACTCCTGCAATTTCTGCACTAGCTTCCCACAGGATTTGTGGGAATCCTGGGGATTTATCCACCCTGTGTTTTCTCAAGACAGCAAACACCTTCTCCCCTGTAGTCTGTATACAGCCCGTGACCTTACCGTTGATTTATCTCACTTCTCTAGACTCTGTGTCCATCTCCCAAGTAAATACAGATGTAAAAAATACACTTAAGATCTCCCCCATCTCTTTTGGCTCCATGCATAGATTACCACTCTGACCTTTCAGAGGACCAATTGCTACTGTATTTGAAGGGCAGTTACATATAAATTCAATAAAGAACAATAGCAATTTGGAACTTGTAGTCAATTTTTTTTTACCGTGCCCACGGTCTGCTCTTTATCAAATTACGGTATTGCTTTGCACTGTTGTACCTATATGTTATAATTATGTGGTTTTTGTCAGTTTTAGTCTTGGTCTGTCTTGTGTTTCTATGATATCATACTGGAGGAACATTGTATCATTTCTTAATGCATGCATTACTAAATGACAATAAATGAGGATTTAGTGTCCTCATAATCTAATCTAATCTAATCAGGCAGTCACATGGCTGGACTTGGAGGAGAAGTTGGATGCTTGATAATGCAGGTATCGTTGTGCAGTTAGTAGAACCACTGCTTCAACACACCAGAAAACTGAATTTTATCCTTATCTCTGGTGTCATCAGCTTCACTTTATATATTCTCCCCGTGATTGTGTGGGTTTCACCTGGTTGCTCACATTTTCTCTGACATCCCAAAGGTGTGTAGGTTGGTAGGTTATTTGGCCACAGTAAATTAAGCAGCCACGGTAAATAAATTACATAGCAGATTAGTGGAATCTGAGGTCAGCTGATCGGAATAAGGAGAGAATAAAAAATGGGATTAATGTAGGATTAGTGATAGATAGCGTAAACTTCAAAATAAATTTATTATCAAATACATAGGTCACCAGATACTAACTTGAGATTTAATTTTCTTGCAAGCATTCACAGCAGAACAAAGAACTAAATAGAATCGATGAAAAACTACACACAAAGATTGACAAACAACCAATGTGCAAAGGAAAACAGTGCTAATAGAGTAAATAAATAATTTGTAAAGGTTCCTTGAAAGTGAGTCAGTACTTTGTGGAATCAGTTCAGAGTTGAGGTGAGTGAGATTATCCACACTGGTTTAGGGGCCTGATAGTTGAAGGGTAATAATTGTTCCTGAACCTGCTGGTGTGAGACTTGAAGCTCCTGTATCTCCTTTCTGATGGCAGCTGCAAGAGGTGAACATGGCCTGGAGGGTGGGGCTCCTTGATGATGGATGCTGCCCTCTTGTGGCAGTGCTCTTTGTAGATGTGCTCATATATCTAGATATATTTCTCCATACTATCTGTCGTCAATGATGAAGAATTTACAGTGGCATGCAAAGGTTTGGGCACCCCCGGTCAAAATCTGTTACTGTGAATAGCTAGGTGAGTAAAAGATGACCTGATTTCCCAAAGGCATAAAGTTAAAGATGACACATTTCTTTAATATTTTAAGCAAGATTACTTTATTTCCATATTTTACAGTTTCAAAATAACAAAAAAAGGAAAATGGCCCAAAGCAAAAGTTTGGGCACCCTGCATGGTCAGTACTTAGTAGTACCCCTTTTGGTAAGTATCACAGCTTGTAAATGCTTTCTGTAGCCAGCTAAGTCTTTCAATTCTTGTTTGGGGGATTTGCACCCATTCTTCCTTGCAAAAGGCTTTTAGTTCTGTGAGATTCTTGGGCCATCTTGCATGAACTGCTCTTTTGAGGTCTATCCGCAGATTTTTGATGACATTTAGGTCGGGGGACTGTGAGGGCCATGGCAAAACCTTCAGCTTGCACCTCTTGAGGTAGTCCATTGTGGATTTTGATGTGTGTTTAGGATCATTATCCTGCTGTAGAAGCCACCCTCTTTTCATCTTTGGCTTTTTTTTTAAACAGACAGTGTGATGTTTGCTTCCAGAATTTGCTGGTATTTAATTGAATTCATTCTTCCCTCTACCAGTAAATGTTCCCCATGCCACTGGCTGCAACACAAGCCCAAAGCATGATCGATCAAACTCCGTGCTTAACAGTTGGAGAGGTGTTCTTTTCATGAAATTCTGCACCCTTTTTTCTCCAAACATACCTTTGCTCATTGCAGGCAAAAAGTTCTATTTTAACTTCATCAGTCCACAGGACTTGTTTCTAAAATGCATCAGGCTTGTTTAGATGTTCCTTTGCAAACTCTGATGCTGAATTTTGTGGTGAGGACACAGGAAAGGTTTTCTTCTGATGATTCTTCCATGAAGGTCATATTTGTGCTGGTGTCACTGCACAGTAGAACAGTGCATCACCACTCCAGAGTCTGCTAAATCTTCCTGAAGGTGTTTTGCAGTCAAACGGAGGTTTTGATTTGCCTTTCAAGCAATCCTATGAGCAGTTCTCTCGGAAAGTTTTCTTGGCCTTCCAGACCTCAGTTTGACCTGCACCATTCCTGTTAACTGCCATTTCTTAATTACATTACAAACTGAGGAAACAGCTACCTGAAAACACTTTGCTATCTTCTTGGTTAAATTGGTTTAATTCCACATCCCATTCCCATTCTGACATGTCTATCCACGGCCTCCTCTACTGTAAAGATGAAGCCACACTCAGGTTGGAGGAACAAGACCTTATATTCCGTCTGGGTAGCTTCCAACCTGATGGCATGAACATCGACTTCTCTAACTTCCGCTAAGGCCCCACCTCCCCCTCGTACCCCATTTGTTACTTATTTTTATGCACACATTCTTTCTCTCACTCTCCTTTTTCTCCCTCTGTTCCTCTGAATATACCTCTTGCCCATCCTCTGGGTCCCCCCCCCCTTGTCTTTCTTCCCAGACCTCCTGTCCCATGATCCTCTCGTATCCCCTTTTGCCTATCACCTGTCCAGCTCTTGGCTCTATCCCTCCCCCTCCTGTCTTCTCCTATCATTTTGGATCTCCCCCTCCCCCTCCAACTTTCAAATCCCTTACTCACTCTTCCTTCAGTTAGTCCTGACAAAGGGTCTCGGCCTGAAACGTCGACTGCACCTCTTCCTACAGATGCTGCTTGGCCTGCTGCGTTCACCAGCAACTTTGATGTGTGTTGCTTGAATTTCCAGCATCTGCAGAATTCCTGTTGTTTGCTATCTTCTTACAGACTTCTCCTGCTTTGTGGGCATCATTTATTTTAATTTTCAGAGTGCTAGGCAGCTACTGAGAGGAGCCCATGGCTGCTGATTGCTGGAACAATGTTTGAGGAGTCAGGGTATTTATAAAGCTTTGTAATTTGCATCACCTAGCCTTTCCTAACGATGATTGTGAACACGTCATCTCCCTAACAAGCTAATTAAGGTCTGAGACCTTGGTAAAAGTTATCTGAGAGCTCAAATCTCTTGGGGTGCCCAAACTTTTGCATGGTGCTCCTTTCCTTTTTCCACTCTAAAATTGTACAAAACAAAAATAATACACTAATCTTGCTTAAAATGTTGAAAAGAATGTTTCATCTTTAATTTTATGACTTTTGGAGATCAGTTCATCTTCTACTCACTTAATTACTCACAGTTACAGAAATTTTGACCAGGGGTGCCCAAGTGTTTTCATGCCACTGTATATCTTGATGGGCTGAGATAATGAGGGTTGTAAGAGACTCACAAGGGCCACAGAACAACATAACCTTTCAAGCTGAATGTCTTGTTTTGGTACATTTCATCTAAAGTGTATTTTTCTTTAAAACGGAGTTACTAAGAATATTGGCCTATGGTTTTTCGGTTTGGAAATGCACGGGGCCTCCAGTTCTTCAGCACCCATTCTCGAAACCACATGGGTATGGAGGGTAAGCTCTCAACATACCTCGCTCACTAGCTCCCGGACTCTATCCTGCCACAACATGGAACCAGCTCAGCTGGTAGACGTACATCTGTATTCAGTCAATCAACATTAATCTGGAGCAGCAGCTCAGAGAATAAAACGATTGTGCTGGGAGAAAGGTCAGTGGTAGCAGATGCAGTGGCAGAATCCGCCCTGACAAACTGTTTCAGACAGTTACATTAAACTCAGTGATGAACCTCCGCATCAGTCACTTTAATTCATTCTCAACCAACAGGAGAAGATTATGAGTATACGCTAATCAAAGACAGGATTAAGCAAACACATTCATTGAGTTCCAAGAATGGTTTAAAAAGATTACAGCCAGCAATTCCCCAAAGCTTTTGACAGGGATTTTTTTTTTGACAGGGAGATAGCTAACTGAGGGTTGTAAATGTGATAGATACAATAACTTGTCTTATGTCGATAGATAAGGCTGATTTACCAGAACATTCGAGTCACATTGCCCTAGGGTTGGTAGTATGACCAATCTAGAATTTCACTCAAGGCCTAGGTAGCAGTACTGTCTTTTTTTTGCCTTCAGGGAAACTTGCAATGTTGCAATAAATCAAAATAATTCTGCGTTTATCATTGACATAAACATTTCTGACTGGCATTGTTTACCTACCCTGGCATTATATTCCCTGACACTCTTTAAAAAGTTAACAATTGAAAATGATTTAGAGAAATTATACTGACACTGAAGAATTCTATACATGTAAACGTTATTCAATTATAACTCATGCCTTTCACTGCAATGTAAAAAGTAAACAGACACACTGACAGTCATTTTAAGCAAACCGTTCATTAGGCATTCGGAAATTAACCACAAATTCTAAACTGTAATTTTTCTGCAAGGCTTTATTTTGTGATGTCTCTGCCTTACAGTTATAAATAAGTGACCACGAGGTTTTGTGCTGCATTCTATGTTTACATATTGACCTGGTGTAAAAGTACCACCAAGCTCGCTTCCACTAAGCTCCTGCAAGCTACATGAAAGGATAAGAAAACCAGTGCCAGTCTCCTTTCTCAGACTGACATCTCCAATAATGAGTCCCAATTACATTCCATCAACAGCACTGGGTGGGCTAGGTTGTACAAGACACTCTGAGTTCAAAGTTCAAAATACATTTACTATCAAAGTCACAAACAAGAGAAAATCTGCAGATGCTGGAAATCTGAGCAACACACATAAAGTGCTGGAGGAACTCAGCAGGTCAGGCAGCATCTATGGTAAAAAAGTACAGTCGACCTTTCGGGCTGAAACCCTTCGGCAGGACTGGAGAAAAAAGGCTGATGAGTGGATTTAAGTGGCGGGGGGAGGGGAGAGAGAACCACCAGGTGATAGATGAAACCTGGAGGGGGAGGGATGAAGTAAAAAGCTGGGAAGTTGATTGGTGAGAGACAGAAGGCCATGGAAGAAAGGAAAAGGGGGTGGGGAGGAGCACCAGAGGGAGGCGGTGAGCAGGCATGGAAATAATGTGAGAGGGAAAAGGGGATGGGAAACGGAGAAGGGAGTGGGGGTTTACTAACAAAGTGTTTATACTATACACAACCTTGAGATTTATCTCCTTACAGGCAACCACAAAACAAAGAAACCCAATAGAACCCATTTAAAGAAAAAGACCTGATGTGCAGAGAAAAAAAACAAATTGTGCAAACAATAGAAAATAACATTCAGAAATGAAGCACACAAAACTAAGTCCACAGATACAAAGCCAGTAGCCAATCTAGTAGCCCGTTAGATACAGGCCACAGCCTCAGTTCATCGCAGAGGCAAGTAAACTTGCGCAACAGCGAGCTAAACCATCCCATGCCTTACCTCCGACCCCAACACCCTGACCTTTTCATTTTGGCCTGGTGCTTAAATCGACCAAACCTTGGGTCACTCCTCTCTCTCGGAATTGGCTCCGGCCTCGACTCTGCCTTGACTTTGCTCACTTCACCTCAGTTCTGCCGCATCGAATTGCCTCCAAGTCCGCTCCAGCAATGGCCAAACATTAGCTTATTCCCCGCACTCATGCCTGGGCGAAGCCGCCTTAATTCAGCCTATACCCACCATGATGCAGCTGTACTGCACCTTCAAGACTTCAGTTCACATAGCAGAAATGCCATGTCTACAACTGGTCCAAAAGCTCAACTCTGAATGGGAAATTACAGGCAATTGATTGTAGTGATCGTTTACCAGAAAAAAAATGTGATTAACAATTAGTTAGTATTCTTCTTTGATTTGTTTGCCACTGGCAAATAGTCGCTGAGCTTCAACAGAAACTGGAAGTTCTCTATTCTGAGCTCTGCCAAAGAAAGAGAATACCAGGTGGAAAGAGGAAAAATATTCAAGGATATGATTGAAAACTCCTTGAAGGAAACCAACATTCCCACTATCTTCTGAGAATCTCTGCCCCATGACCTCTCTGAGTGGAGAAGGAACATTTGGGTTGGTATTGAAAATCTTGTAGTCATACATCAGGAATTCGGAAAGGCCGGCATAAAAGTTGCTCCACTTCAAATGCCATTTTTGAAACTGAAAGGTGTGGTCTAACCATTCCTAAACACAAGAGATTCTGCGGACGCTGGAAACCTTGAGCAACATACACAAAATGTGGAAGGAACTCAGCAAGTCAGGTAGCATCAACTGAAACTTCCTGATTTGCTGAGTTCCTCCACCAGGTTGTGTGTGTTGTTATAGATGCTGACGGCTTACCCAGTGTTGTGGTAGGGATTTGCTTTGGTCCTATCCACAAGGAAGTTTTAGTGTGCTTGAGCTGTTGGATTTCATCTTGACCAACTGAGTTCAACAGAAGGTTCTCACAAGTCTGCTTAGGTTAATATGGTGAGAAGCTTGTCGATAGGATAAAACATTTTAAGATGGTAGGATTTAGGACTGTGGGTGGAAGAGTGGGGAAAACAAAACTGTTCACATATTGCACCATCATCAGTTTTCTGATGGGGACAGGTCCTGGGAGGTCTGGTAATGGAACAATCACCACCCTGTCCTTTCATTCATTAATGATACACAGAGTCGAATCACGTTCTCCTCCTGCTCAGTGCACCCCTCTGCTCAATCTCCATACCCTTCAATACATAGTCTAACTTCAGTCTCCCCTTATCATCCCACCGTCTGTCCCTCCCTTCCCTCACACTCTGCAAACAGTGAGGGTATAAGAGCAAGTTCCTCTGGACAGCTGTTGCTTCAATCTCAAAGTAGAAGTAAATTTATTACCAAAGTTTATATATGCTACCATATACTACCCTCAGATTTATTTTCTTGTGGGCATTTACAGGAAAATGAAGAAATACAATAGAATTTATGAATAACTATACATAAACAAAGACTGACAAACAACCAATGTGCAAAAGAAGACATGGAAAAATTTAAAAACATACTGAGAACATGAGTTGTAGACTCTTTGAAATTGAGTATTACTGCTGCACTTTTACTTCATCTGGAATTGGGATCTGAAATACTAACCCCCCTCTGCCCCCAGTTACTCTCCATCCACATTTCTACTGCTACTTCCAGGACTATTATTCCACTCCCATTCCCGACTACTATCCCCACCTACTCTGCTGAAAATTGAATAATTGGACTGTGAGTAGAGTAAGGGAAATATTCTGTTCTAAATCTGATGTAAGTGGAAGCAGGACTAGATTATTTTCCTCCCATCATTTTAGCACAATGTTTTGTTTTCTATCAGTAGAGTCTGGCTGTCTGGATTGCCCCACAACCTTGCTGTTAGCAACACTTTACAAAGACAAAGAAGTATAATCCAACTGCTAGGCTAATACCTTTAGTCACATCCTATCAGAGAGATTCCCTTTGTTCTATCAGTTCCTTCTCCTCCTCTTCTCCTATTGACAGTTAACGTAGGTTCAACCATTCCAAGTTTTGGTGAAGGGTCTTAGACCTGGAATGTTAATTCTGTTTCTCCTTCCACATGTGCTGTCTGCCCTGCTGAGTGTTTCCACTAAGTTTGGAAGATCAGAATGATCCTAAATAAAGGCAGATGGGGGTCATCCTGCTCATGATGATTGTGACGTGGTTAGCTTGTCCAACAAGACAGTCTAGCATTTGTATTTAACTGAGAGTTTGCCAAACTATGGAATGCAGAGATAGTTCCCTACACATTCTCAGGAGAATAAGAAAAGGAATATACTACGGTCTTGCTCAGAAAGCCCACATCCCCAAGATAAATGTTTATAGTAGTTAAAACTAAAAGGCTCTAGAATTGTCATATTTTCCAAGTCTTTCTATTGGGAATAGTGGAAGGATTCACAGCTTCATTACTCTTTAGTAGCTTAATCACAGTGTTGCCATAACTTCATTCTAATACTCTACACTATTCTCCCTTCACCACTGAGAGCATGAGATCTTGTTTCTAATGACATATTAGTTCATGGAGGAACACAATGGTAAGTCAAAGCATAGGCCTTGAAATTTTTTTCAATGCTCCACTTTCTGTTTCTCTCAATTCCATCATTTGCACCCTTTTGTTGCCTTCCAGTCTCGGTCACTATCTCTACAATTCCTTTTTCCATCTGCCAGTCTCCCTTCTCACCTGGATCCACCCATCACTCACCTGCACTTACTCCACCCCCGCTTTACCTCTTTGCACTAGCTGTCTCACATCTATTTTTCAGTCTTCAAAACTTAGACTATTTCCCTCCATAAATGCTGCCTTACCTGTTGAGATCCTCCAGCAGTATTTCATTCTTGTGCAGGTTCTTGTATCTCCATAGGCTTCTTTGTCTGTGATGTTCCACATGGCAATATTCCAATCTACATGAAGTTTCACATGAGAAGGTTAAAAGTGACATCATTAAAGATAATGCACATGTAACTGTCTCAGAGCCAGTCATCACTGACTTTTATAAATATTCACACAGTGTATGCCAGCTGCGAAGAGCTGCCCCATGCATTTTGGTTTATTGTCTGCGTGTCAAAGTACGGACAGGGGTAACACGCAATCCACTATCTGATACGAGTACTGAGGAAAGGAAAAGCCAATTTGTCCATAAAATTGGTTTGAGATTATGTCAGAGCTGTGCTAAAATCAGAACACACAATTGTTTTCATTGTTCCATTATAGTCAACACATTTGCCTTACTTAGTTTACCAGAGATTAATTTGGGTTAACTCAAGGATCAGCTCCCAGCCTCATAATCAAGAACACTGTCTCCACTTAGGTAAATATCACAAACACAGTATTGTCTCAGTACATAATGATTGCTGCCACGTAATTGTGTTAGCACAAGAACACAGCTATTGACTGATAATTTGCCATGAGATAATAGGCTGTGTGGACAAAATACTTAAGCACCTTCAATCAGTCAGATGACAGTTCTACAGCAGCCACTGGGGAAGGGAGTTGTAGCTGATGATTGGCCTCCCTGGTGCAGCCATTAGCAAAGGTCTTTTTATTAATTTATTCATTTATTTAGCTTTATTTATTTGTCACATGTAAATCAAATCAACACATGTCGTATTTGTCCACGACCAACACATTCTGCCTGCAAGTGTCGACACACTTCTGACACCAACGTCGCATGCCCACAATTTACTAATCTTAACCCATACATGGAATGTGGGAGGAAACTAGGCACCCAGAGGAAAGAGGAGGATGTATAAACTCCTTACAGACAGTGGCAGAATTGAATCTAGGTCACTGGTGCTGAAGAGTGTTAGAACAACTGTGTCGCCCATCATGGTTTTGTGGGGAAGAGGCATAGTCCGAGATCCTGCCACCAATGAAGAGTGAGGGGCTGAGTTCTGATTAATAATCATTCAAACACACCATGGGTGTGCTGTTTCAAGAGCAAATATGAATGGTACTGATGCATTGAAAATAAATGTATTGACTTGAAGGCACAATAAATGTAAAGAATGAGATCTACTGTTTTCATTATATTCCCGGAGTATATCTTTGTGGATATACTTCAAAGTTTAAAGTAAATTTAGTATCAAAGTATGTAAACGTTACCATATACTACCCTGATATTCATTTTCTTGCAGGCATTCACAGTAGAAGAACAAAATACAATGGAGTCAATGAAAAACTACACACAAAGACTGACAAACAGCCAAACAGCCAATCTGTGCAAATACAAACAATTATAATGATAATCATAAACAAATACATAATACTGAGAAATATGAATTGTGGAGCCCTTGAAAGTGAGTTCACAGGTTGTGGAATAAGTTCAGTGTTGAGGTGAGTGAAAGTATCCACGCTGGTTCAGGAGCCTAACAATTATAAGGTAATAACTGTTCCTGAATCTGGTGGTGTGGGACCCAAGGCTATCTGGAATAGATATTTTTGTGGGGTATCTGGAAAACGTTGACTGCAGGAGTGTTGTATGCTGGCACCATCTTGACCTGACTCCTGTATCTCCTTCCCAATGGCAGCAGCAAGAAGAGAGCATGGCCTGGATGGTGGGAGAGTGGGGGGTCTTGATGATGGATGCTGTTTTTTTTATGGCAATGGTCCTTGTAGATGTGCTAAGTGGTGGGGAGGGCTTTTCCTGTGATGACGTGATAGTCTTGATAGTCTGTGATGGTTCCGAAATAAAAATAACATTGGTGATCTGACTGAGCCTTCTTATTTCTATATAAATAACAGCCTCTTGGAGTAGAAGATGGTTGAATGTAGAAGTGATGTAGCCTGCCCAGTGCAGTTAACTAGTTATCAATTAATGCCTCATTGTTTGGGATATTGAACTGGCAGAGGCCACTGCCTAGCCTTCCAGTGAATTTAGGGTATTTTGTAAATGCACCATTGCTGGTGTTTTTTCATCCCCTTGTGATGTCTTTTTTAATTGGTCTAGATCTCAGAAGCATATTACAAGCCTGATGGACATTTAGTTTTGTGCCAAGTTTCAGGCCTTCATCCTGAAATGCCCTTTTCCCCCCTCAATCAACATCTGGTGCATTGATGGTGATGGCGAATTTCATTCTTGATTATGATGCTGAGAACTGATCCTTGAGTTAACTTCAACATAACATCCCAACTCCTGTATTTGATGCTTTATTATATGGGGGCCAATGTGCTATAAGCTCTCTTTATGACCTTATCTATCTGTGACACCACTTTCAAAGAATCAATGATCTGTAATCCTACATCCATCTGTTCTACGGCACTCCTCAGTGCCCTAGCATCCAAACTGTAAGCCCTACCCTGGTTTGTCCTCCCAAAGTGCAACACCTCACAGTTGTCTGCATTAAGTTCCATCTGCCATTTTTCAGCTCATTTTTCCAGCTGGTGCAGATCCTGCTGCAAGCCTTGATAGCTTTCTTCGCTGAGCACAGAATTCTCGCTTTCTTGCTTATCAGAGTTAATTAGCTAGCTGATTGTTTTGATCCTCTTTCTCTATTAACTAAACCTTTACCTTAAGATGAACAGTGTTCAGAGAATTAAGTCAGATTTTTAAATATCAAAGCTTTTGTAGAATTTGTGAGCTTTGAAAATATTAAAAGGTCACCCATCCAACTATTAACCATTTCATTGTGCAAGACTTTAGGGATCTGCAAAGCTTTCACATATTGAAGCATACTAATCGGAGAGAGACAGGCACACATCTTTCTTTTCATATTTTACAATTATTGCAGAAAGAAACATTGAACCCAGTTGTTGAGGTTAACAGAATAAGGAGAAAAAAGGGTTGAATTTCTGTGAAAATTGTAGCTACTATATTAAAAAACTTTTCGGGTCTAAAGCAAATGAAGAAAGAAGCACAACCTACATTTATATAGTGCCTTTAATGTAACAAAGACAAATCTAAGGCCTGTCCTGGAATGCTAACCAATAACATTTGAACAAGCCTCAAAGAGGTATCAAGGTGGTTGTTCTGCTATAAGAGATGAGTTTCAAGCAATACTTTAAGGAAGAGGTAAAAGGCGAGAAGCAGAGGGATCTCTGAGTTTAGGACTCCGGCAACTACTGACAGGGCGCTGATCCACTTTGGGAATTAATTCATAAAGGATAAATTGGATGAGCCCAGGGATCTCAAAGGGCTGAAGGAGATTCCAGCGATTAGATTAAATTAGATTATGAGGACACTCTGTCCTCGTTTATTGTCATTTAGAAATGCATGCATTAAAAAATGATACAATGTTCCTCCAGTATGATATCACAGAAACACAAGACAGACCAAGACTAAAATTGACAAAACCCACATAATTATAACATATAGTTACAACAGTGCAAAGCAATACCATAATTTGGTAAGAGCAGACCATGGGCACGGTAAAAAAAAGTCCCAATAGCCCCAACATCTCACGCAGACGGTAGAAGGAAGGAACTCTCCCTGCCATGAGCTTCCAGCGCCGCAAACTTGTCAAAGCAGCATCCTGGAAGCACCCGACCACAGTCCGACTCTGAGTTCGTCTGAAAACTTCGAGCCTCTGACCAGCCCTCCGGCACTGAGCACCGAGCACCATCTCTGCCGAGCGCTTCGACCCTGGCCCTGGCTGCCAAGCAACAGGCAAAGCCAAGGATTCAAGGCCTTCTTCTCCGGAGATTTCAGATCACATAGTAGCAGCGGCAGTGAAGCAGGCATTTCAGAAGTTTCACCAGATGTTCCCCCGTGCTCTCACGTCTGCCTCCATCAAATCAGGATTGTGCACGGCACCCTACTTGACAGATTACAGATATTCATCACCGGAGAGGCCGCGTGCCTGGGGAAAGGTGGAGTTTCTAGATGGATTGAAAAATAAGGATGATAATTTTATAATCAATATGATGTGAGTCAGCAAGCACTGGGATAATGAGTGAATTGGTTTCAGAATATGTGCAGCAAAGTCTCGGCATGCTGCCTAATTTGAGAGGAACTATACATAGGGACCAAACTGCCTGATGTTGAGTATTTCCTGCATATTTTGTTTATATTTCAGATATCCAGCATCTGCATTATTTTAAATCAGAAGCACTCAGAAAGATCAAGCAGCATCTGTGAAAGGAGATGCTAGGTTCATGTTTCTGGTCAGACATCATTGTAACTGGGATAGAGAGATAACAAAGGGAACTTCAGCTTGCAAGGAAAGTGGTGGGAGAGACAGATATGACAAAGAGAATACCTGTGATAGAGTGAGACCAGGTTAAATGAGATAATGGTGTATTTAGAAAGAGAGATGACATTTCTTGGTCTGTTTTACTTATTGTTAACACCAGGGCTATGGCTTATACCTAGCAGGTCAGGCAACATTACTGGAGAGAGAAAAGCTGAGTTAATGTTACAGCTGGATGACTTACAACAGGAAAGGTCCTTTCTAATACAGGCAGAAAAAAATCAGATTAATTAAAATTGAAGAGTTCAATTTTGAGTCAGGAAGGCTGTAATGTATACAAACAGAAGAACAGGTGCTATCCCTCACTTTGTATTGCGCCTCACTGTAACAGTGCAGGAGAGCACAGTCTGAGAAGTCAGAGTGGGAGAGGGATGGCATATTAAAGTTCAAAATTCCAAGTACATTTATTATCAAAGTATGTATACTATATACAACTTTAAGATTTGTCTCCTTACGGGCAGTAACAAAACAAAGAAACATGCAAACAAACTTGGTAAAGTGATATGCAACCAAAAGCTCAAGATTCTTCTCCACAGACATAGCAGAGTGTTCCACAAAGCAGTTACCCAAACTGCATTTGGTTTTCCAGTGGAAACCATGGAAACCATGCAGAGAACAGTAAATGCAGCACACTAGACTAGAAAATTTGCATTGGGGTGCAGGGGAGATGTACCAGGATGCTGCCTGGATTAGAGAACAGGTCCTAAGATATATTGTAAGTGGTGGATGTAGAGGCAGATACAAAAGAGACATTTAAGAAACTCATAGGAAGACAATGGATGATACGAAAGGACTCTGTCCCATACAGCTGCTGTCTCCTAGCCCCTACTTGGAATACTATCATCCCTCAACATTTTCTTGTGCAGTTAAGTCCATGAGCAGTATCCAAAGTGTGACTGGAATCACACGAACCAGACGCAAATGTATTCCCGCTGGACCAAGGTACGAAAAATGATAGAAGTGACAGGTTAAGCAGAACAGAGTTAATCTTTAATACCGGTGACACAAGGGACTGCAGTCTTTGGAATCTGGAGCAACACTTGAGATGCTGGAGGAACTCACTGGGTCAGGTAGCATTTCTGAGAGAAACGGAGAGCTGATGTTTCAGACTGAGACCTTTCCTTTTGATTGCAAGATACAGGGCAGGTTGCCAGTATGAAAAGATGGAGGGAAAGGGTTTAGCAAAAGCTACCGGATGATGAATGGATACAGGTGAGGAGGTGTAGGCAAATGGAAGAGGGGAGAGTGGAAGTAGCAACAATGGCCGGAAAGGGGAGGCAACAAAGAGCTAAAGGTGATGGAATCTGATGGGGGGGAAGGCGGGACACGTAATCAAGTTCAAGATGGCCTTTCATCAGAACTGGGAAAAGATAGAAAATCAAACAATGTTTTAAAGTGCAGAGCTTGGAGGAATGGGGGGTGGTGTGTGGGGTGAGTGCAGGGGAGAAGAAAGGGAAAAGGAAATGTCTGCGGTAGTGTAGAGTGCAGTGGAGACTGATCCAAGACAGCACTGGTGGTGCCAGCTGAGAGAGGAATGTTAAAGCCAGTGATCAACAAAATTAGTCTGAAGGAATGTATAAGTATGAATGAAAAAATAAAATTACCCCAAGAAGTAAGAGAAAAAAATAAATGATGGAATTCTGGGAAACAGAATTGGAATATCTGAAAGTAGTGAAATCATTGTTGAATCCCAAAACTTGAAGTGTGCTAAGTCAGAAGATGAGGTGCAGATCCTTAGCTTGAGCTTCAGCAGAACATTTAAAAAGTCAAAAACATATATCAAAGTACAAGATAACTAACAGTTCAGGGTCACCCTTGTGGACTGAGTGGAATTGTTCTGTAAGGCAGTCTGGCAAACTGCATTCAGTTTCTCTATGTAGAGGAGGCCACATTGTGAGTACTCCATGCAATACACCAAATAGAGATAATTTGCTTTATAGATAGAATTAAATAATGTAAAAATGTAAAAAAGGTGGGTAAACAATCAATCTTGTGGAATACTGGGGTCTGAACAACAGCAGAAACCTAATTAATAAAAGGACAGAGAGGCTCTAAGTATCTCTGGGTGCAAATTGTCGAGGAAATATAGGGAAGGGAAGAGAGGAGTTGGAATGGTAAGATTGATTAAAGAAAGTATTGCAGTGCTGAAGGTGGAGGAGTCCCTGGAATAACCAGGGACAGAGTTAATGTGGTGAGAGCTAAGAAAGAATGGAAATGCAATAGCACCACTGGATATGTTTTACAGTTCACCTACTGGAAAGAATATTGGGGTGGAAACTTGCAGGGATATCATAGAGATGTGAGAAAGCTACAGGCTGGGGAATTTACTAAATCAGATACAGACTAGAAAAGAACAACTTAGGGACAAAATATGGGGAGGAAGTTCTGCAGGATCAAGAGAATTTCTATACTTTTACCTGGATGGAATCTAGATGCATTTCTACAGCTCTTCACAATTTTCTGATATGATTGCTGTTTTCTTAATGCTCCCCACTGAGAAATGCAATAAGAAATGCAACATTGATAAACTTGATTATGGGAAATGACCAGAGCCAAATAGAGCAACCATCAACGTAGCGCATTAAGAAAACAGAAATCATATCAGAAAATTTAGAATAGCTGTAGCAAAGAATATAAATTCCATCAAGGTGAATGTATAATCAAATAAAGAAGAGCAAATTTCTAGAGGATGAGAATAAATGTGGCTAAGGGAAAATGGAATCAAATTATAGTGGGCAAAAATATAATTGAACAATATGAGCTGGTGACTTTGCATGAAGCTCCCATGGGAATTATCAGATATTCTCATTTAGGACTACTACAGCAGGAATCCACAGTCACGGCCATGGGTACTTCAGTAAGCAGCATCATTTTAAGTTGTTTAAAAAATCTATCAACACTAAAAACTAACAAGATTTGGATAGCAGAATCAGGTTGTGAGTGCAGTTTCTCTTGAATAAAATGGAAGTCATGATGACACACACATCTACAAATTCAATTGGAATGCAAAGACTTCCACTGCCAACTACCTTGCTGGCAAATGTACACTCTCTGGAAAATAAACCTGAAGATCTTAGAGCAAGATTCCTGCACTTGAGGGATTTCAGGGACTGCTTTGTACTTTGCTTCTTGGAAACATGGCTATCCCTTGCCATTCTGGATGCAGCGCTACAGCCCGATGGCTTCACCATTCACCACAAAGACAGAACAGCTCAGTGTTTTAAAAGCAGGAGGTGTAGAATATGCTTTATGATTAACCTATTGTGGTGCACAAACATGGTGGTTCTGTCTCAGTCCTGCTCAGTTGACCTGGAACATCTCGTCATTTAATGTCATCCATTTTATCCATTTAAACCTGGGTGTCTATACCCGCATCTGCAACTGGATCCTTGATTTCCTCATCAGTCTGTGTGGATCAGAAATAACATCTCCTCACTGACAAACAACTCTGGCGCAACTCAAGAATGCATGCTTAGCCCACTGTTCTACGCTCCCTACACCTATGACTGTGTGGCTAGGCACAGCTCAAATGCTGACTATAATTTTGCAGATGACTTTTGTTGACAGAATTTCAGATGGTGACGAGGAGACGTATAGAAGCGAGGTAGATCAGCTGGTTGAGGGACGTCGCAGCAACACTCCTGCACTCAGCATCAGTAAGACCAAGGAATTGATTGTTAACTTCAGGAAGAGTAACTTGAGAGAACACACACTAGTCCTTTTTAAGGGATCAGGTGTGGAAAGTGTGAGCAGTTTCAAATTCCTGGTGTCAACTTCTCTGAAGATCTATCCTGGCCCCAATATATTGATGTAAATACATAATAGATATGACAACAGCTATATTTCATTTGGAGTTTGAGAAGAATTGGTATGTCACCAAAGACACTCATAAATCTCTACAGATGTATCACGGAAAGCATTCTTGTTTTATCACCACCTGGTTTGGAGGGGCCTCGGCACAGGATCGGAAAATGATATTGTAAACTCAGCCATCTCCATCATGGGCACTATCCTCCCCAGCAGCGAGGACATCTTCAAAAAATGATGTCCATTATTAAGACACCCATCACCCAGAACGTGCCCTCTTCTCATTGATACCATCGAGGTCAGCAGACGAAGACACACACTCATCACTTCAAGAACAGCTTCTTCCCCTCCTCCTTCAGATTTCTGAATGGACAATAAACCTAAAAACACTACCACAGTATTTTTCCCTCTTTTTTTGACATTATTTATTTATTTATTTATTTATATATACTGATTATAATCTACAGTTCTTATTATTATGTATTGCAATATACTGTTGCCTCAAATCAACAAAATTCACAACATATGCCAGTGATATTAAACCTGATTCTGATTCTGATTCCCATGAGAGACAATTAAATTCATAGTTCCTTAGATGACCATATAGAGAGAGTGAAAGAGAGCAAAAAGAAATTTTTTAACCACAAACAAGAGAAAATTTGCAGCAACACACACAAAAGGAACTCAACAGGCCGGGCAACACCTACGGAAACAAGTACAGTCAACATTTTGGGCCGAAACACTTCAGCAGGACTGCAGAGATAAAGCAGAGGAGTAGATTTAAAAGGTGTGGGGTGGGGGGTGGAGGGGAGAGACAACCACCAGGTGATAGGTGAACCTGGAGGGGGGGGGATGAAGCAAAGAGCTGGGAAGTTGATTGGTGGGATTTTTGGAAGTTTTGGAGAATTACGTATGTGCTGGACGTGGATGCTGGTGGGGTGGTAGGTGAGGACAAGAGGAACCCTATCCCTGGTAGGGTGGTGGGAGGATGGGGTGAGAGCAGACATGCGTGAAATGGAAGAGATGCGGTTGAGGGCAGCATTGATGGTAGAGGAAGGAAAGCCCCTTTTTTTGAAAAAGGAGGATATCTCTGTTCTAGAATGAAAAGCCTCCTCCCGAGAGCAGATATGGCAGGGATGGAGGAATTGAGCGAAGGGTTTTGGAAATTTCAGAGAATTATGTGCTGGATGCAGAGGCTGGTTACATGGTAGGTGAGGACAAGAAGAACCCTATCCCCAGTAGAGTGGTGGGAGGATGTGGCAAGATGGCATAACCATTGATTTCTCAAACTTCCAGTAATGCCTCCTCCACTTCTCAATTTCTCATCCCCTTTTTCCTCTCTCACCAATCAACTTCCCAGATCTTTACTTCATTCTCCCCGCTCAGGTTTGACCTATTACCAATTGTTTCTCTCTCCTCCCCACCCCTTTTAAATCTACTCCTCTGCTTTTTCTCTGCAGTCCTGCCAAAGGGGTTCAGCCCAAAATGTTGACTGTACTTGTTTTCATAGATGCTGCCTGGCCTGCTGAATTCCTCCAACATTTTGTGTATGTTGACTAGTCTTTTAACATAGGGAATGCCAGGAGGAGACCATTCAGAGGAGAAGCCAAAAAAGTAAATAAGAGAGGTGAAGCTAGACTATGGGAAATCTATCAGTGAATGCAAAAGGAAGCCCAAACGTACTCTATAGATATGCAAATAGTGCAAGCACAATAGGGTACAGGAGGAGTAGTGGGGCCAGAAGGGTAATTTAGTCATAGGAAAAGGCTATGGTTAAACTAGTAAATGAGTGAATAGGACATTAATGGAATCCCTGCAAAGGAATGAGATTTCAGAAGTCAAAGAATGCTGTCTCTACTTAAGGGGGATAAGCTACCTGGTACAAATGGGATAGCCTTAGGTTATGCAAACGGAGGATTCAACTGAAATTGTTTCAAAGTGAGCCAGTTAGTACATCATTAAACTTCAATGGACACAAAGAAGATTTCATGAGAATGTTGCCTGCTTTTGGAGGCCTGAGTTATCAGGAGAGGATGGACAGGCTAGGACTTTTACTGCTTGGAATGCAGGAGACCGAGGGGTGGTCTTATAGAGGTGTATGAAGTCAGGAGCAGCACAGATGGGGGAGGATTTAAAAAGGACACAAGGGGAAAATTTTGCATGCAGAGGGTGATGTGTATACGGAATGAGCTATTGTAAGAAGCGGTTGAAGTGGTTAAAATAACAGCATTCAAATATTTGGATTAATGGATGGATAGAAAGATTTAAAATTATAGAGGCCAAATGTGGACAAATAGGGCTCATTTTGGTGGGTACTTTGGTCATCATGGGTTGGGCTGAAGGAACTGTTTCCATGCTGTTTTACTCTATAATTTTATGATTCCATATGTATCTGAAAGAAGACTATTTCTGGGGGTATTTGGACAGTTAGCAGCAATGACTGCACTTTACAAAGAGCTGATAAGAACTCAATGGGCCGAATAGTCCACCCAGTTATTCTGTGGCCAGTTTTGCTAAGATTATATAAGTCTGCAAGAAAGCAGATATAGATTTTTTAAATATAGATTTGCACTGTGTAGAAGTTTCTGGTAAATTATGGTCGATCCCTAAGTGCCCCTGAAATTAAGAAGGTATTAGGAGTCACTGCACTGAGTGTATGGAGCTATATTTAAGCTGGATCTAGGGAAAATTTAATTCCCTGAAACATATTGGTGATACAGATGAGTTTTTACAATCCAACCGTTACTGCCACTGATTACTTACCAGTGACTTCATGGTGACGATTGTTGAATCTGCTGTTTCTTCCAGATTTATTTCATCTCTTCACTTTGAGCTTCCCAGCTGCCATGTTGGTATTGAACTCTTGTTTGAGCCTCTGCACAGCCACCCTGAAGTCACATCAAACCAAGCCGGCAGACGTAATTGCATTTCAGGGGAACTTCATGGGCTGTGAGACATTCTGAGATGTCCTGAGTTTGTAAAAGGAATGAAGAAATACAAGGCTGCCTTTAAAATACACTATGTTTCCTTGCTAAGCGTTGCCTGAAAGTTTGAAGGTGTAAATAAGACAGGATGATTGAGTAACTCAATGGTGTTTGTAAAGCGAGGCTCTTACATTAACGGGATTGGAATCAGACGACTTAAAATCAATGTTTCTTTCTTTGGATTGAGTAGGGCAGTAAAAGAACATCATTACTGATTGCAGGCTGCTGCAGTCATAACTCTTTCTAAACCCACCTCGTGCACGCATTTCACTGTTGCCCCGCTCTCACCAATCTTTGCCAGGGTGTCAAGCACGGCAGTAAGGGAGCTCCGCAGACAGATTGCTCACTTCAACTGTAATTACAGTTTGAAGAGCCAGCAGATGGGTCTTTTAATGGAACATCCATCAGCAGGGCACACACCATGCGTGACTCCTGTCTGGGAGGCTGTGACCCCAAAGATATAGTGCCTGAGTTGTCCGTGGGAATCCAGACAAATGGCTGAGCGGGGACGGGGTGGGTGGTGTGATGTGGGAGAAGGGGAGGTGCAGCGTCAAGGAGCTGCCGCCCCAACGAAATAACACCCAGTCGATCCTAGTGTCCAGTCTGTCAGCCAAGACCTCAACACGGGATATTATTTGTAGCTCCTTCGGTTGACGGTGGGGCTTTGCGGATGGGGACTTGCTCAGGAGTCCTCGCTCCCCTTCCCAGCACATTGGATCGCTGCAGAGAAGTTCGATAACTAGCAGGCACAATACATCAGCTGGCTGATTTCATAGGAAATTCTTCGCATTAACTGTAGGCATAATTGATATTCTGGGACTGAAGGTCGATTCGATGGCACTGAGTAAATAACAGCAGGGAAACAAACTCAATAAAGTCAGCCAGACTGTAATATGTCAGAGGTGCTGTTAGTCCTGGAAAGGCGAGGCAGCATGAAAACAATCCCTCGTGATGTTTGAATCACTTGTTACAGCTCTACATTTAGGCTTCTCAGAATTATTTGTTGTGCAGAAATATTTTTTTAAAAAGGGAGCATTTTTTCAACATCTCCTTGATCTTTTCCTCTCCTGTTTTTTTGTCTTGCTTTCCTTGATGCAACCAGAAGGATGTAAAGCAACTGTGACAGACGAGAATAAAGACCGGAGGCACAAGGGACTGCAGAAGCTGGAGTCTGGAGCAAAATGCCAACTGTTGGAGGAACTCAAAGGGTCAGGCAGCATCTGTAGAAGGAAATGAGCACTAACTCTCTCAGTTGAAACCCTTCATCCGGGCTCCTCATCATCAACACAGTGTGTTAGAGTGCAGAACACTGAACTGCTTGCAGTTTTCAATGCTGTGTCACTGAGGTAAAGGGGGGTGTGAAGGGTGTGAGTTCTCCTGAAGTCGACAACCATCTCTTTTGTTCTTGTTGACATTAAGGAAGAGGTTATTTTTCTGGCACCTGGCCTAGAGCTCTTTCACCTCCTCTCTGTAGGCTGTCTCATCGCTGATGGGACGAGCTCCCCTCCCCGCACTGTCACATTATTGGCGAGCTCGGCGATGTGATTAATCGAGTGTTTGGCCATGCAGTCATGTGTGAGCAGAGTGTACAACAGTAGACTCAGCTCACAACCCTGGGAAGGGCACCCATGTTGAGGATGATAGGGAGGGAGGAGCAGATGTGTATAGATAGATAGACAGACATACTTTATTGATCCTGAGGGAAATTGGGTTTCGTTACAGTTGCACCAACCAAGAATAGAGTATAAATATATCAAAATAAAACCATAAATAATTAAATAATAATGTAAATTATGCCAGATGGAAATAAGTCCAGGACCAGCCTATTGACTCAGGGTGTCTGACCCTCCAACGGAGGAATTGTAAAATTTGATAGCCACAGGCAGGAGTGACTTCCTATGACGCTCAGTGTTGCATCTCGGTAGAATGAGTCTCTCGCTGAATGTACTCCTGTGCCCAACCAATACATTATGTAGTGGATGGGAGACATTGTCCAAGATGGCATGCAACTTGGACAGCATCCTCTTTTCAGACTCCACCGTCAGAGAGTCCAGTTCCATCCCCAGAACATCACTGGTCTTACAAATGAGTTTGTTGTTTCTGCTGGTGTCTGCCACCCTCAGCCTGCTGCCCCAGCACACAACAGCAAACATGATAGCACTGGCCACCACAGACTTGTAGAACATCCTCAGCATCGTCCGACAGATGTTAAAGGATCCCAGTCTCCTCAGGAAATAGAGACGGCTCTGACCCTTCTTGTAGACAGCCTCAGTGTTCTTTGACCAGACCGGTTTATTGTCAATTCGTATCCCAGTGTATCCCCATTCGTATCCTGATTGTCTGAGGTCTGTTTGTTACAAGTCCTACACTATAAGACCATAAGACATAGCAGCAGAACTAGGCTATTCTGCCCATTGAGTCTGCTTCACCATTCCAACATGGATGATCCCAGATCCCTCTCAACCTCATACAACTGCCTTCTTGCCGTATCCTTTGATGCCCTGACTGATCAGGAAACAATCAACTTCCATCTTAAATATACACATGGACTTGGCCTCCACTGCAGTCTGGAAGAGCATTCCACAGATTTACTATTCTCTGGCTAAAAAAATTCCTCCTTACCTCTGTTCTAAAGGGTCTCCCTCAATTTTGAAGCTGTGCCCTCTAGTTCCGGATACCCCACCATAGGAAACATCCTCTCCACATCCAGTCCTATCAATATTCAGTAGGTTTCAATGAGATCTCCACACATTCTTTTAAATTCCAGTGGGTACAGGCCCAAAGTTGCCAAACGCTTCTCATATGTTAACCCCTTCATTCCTGGAATCATTCTCGTGAACTTCCTCTGGACTCCTTCCAATGACAACACATTCTTTCTGAGATATGTGGCCCAAAACTGTTGACAATACTCCAAGTGTGGCCTGACTAGTGTCTCATAAAGGCTCAGCATTATCTCCTTGCTTTTATATTCTATTCCCCTTGAAATAAATGCCAACATTGCAATTGCTTTCTTTACCACAGACTCAAACTGTAAGTTAATCTTCTGGGAGTCTTTCACGAGGATTCCTAAGTCCCTGTGCTCCTCTGATGTTTGAACCTTTCCCCATTTAGATAATAGTCTGCACTATTGTTCCTATTACTAAAATGCATTATCATACATTTCCCAATGCTATATTCCATCTGTCACCTTTTTGCCCATTCTTCCAATTTGTCTAAGTCCTGCTGCAATTGCATTGCTTCCTCAGCACTACCTACTCCTCCACCTATCTTCGTATCATCTGCAAACTTTGCCACAAAGCCATTAATTCCATTATCTAAATCATTAACAAGCAATGTGAAAAGCAACGGTCCCAATACTGACCTCTGAGGAACACCACCAGTCACCAGCAGCCAACCAGAAAAGGCCCCTTTTATTCCCATGTGCTGCCTCCTGCCTGTCAGCCATTTCGCTATCCATGCCAATATCTTTCCTGTAATGCAATAGGATTATATCTTGTTAAGCAGTCTTATGTGTGGCTCCTTATCAAATGCCTTCTCAAAATCCAAGTAAATGACGTTCGCTGCCTCTCCTTTGTCCACTTGCTTGTTATTTCCTTGAAGAACTCTAACAGATTTGTCATGAAAGATTTCCCTTTACAGAAACCATGCTGACTTTGACTTATTTTACCATTAACCTTCAAGTACCTTGAAACCTCATCCTTAATAATAGACTCCAACACTTTCCCAACCACCGAGGTTAGGCTAACTGGCCTATAATTTTCTTTCTTTTGCCTTCCTCACTTCCTAAAGAGTGGAGTAACATTTGCAATCTTCAAATCCTCTGGGACCATGCCAGGGTCAAGTGATTATTGAAAGATCATGACCACTGCATCCATTATCTCCTCAGCAACCTCTCTCAGGGTTCTGGGATATAGTCCATCTGGCCCATGTGACTTATCCATCTTAAGACCTTTGAATTTGCCTAGCAATTTTTCCTTTGCAATAGCAATGGCACTCACTCCTGCACTCTGACACTCACGGACCTCTGGCACACCACTAGTGTCTTCCCCGTGAGGACAGATGCAAAGTACCTATTAAGTTCATCTGCCATTTCTTTGTCCCCCATTATTACCTCACCAGCATCATTTACCAGTGGTCCAATATCAACTCTCACCTGAATTTAACTATTTATATAACTGAAAAAACTTTTATTATCCTGCTTTATATTTTTGGCTAGTCTGGCTTCATACTTCATCTTTTCCCTTCTTTTTTAGTTGCCCGTTGCTCAGCAGTGCATTTAGACCGAGGTGTAGGAACTAGATTACCAAGCTCTCTGGGACAATAGAGTTGAATGCCAAAGTGAAATCCAGAATAGCATTCTGACATGTTTCCTTGTTTTCTAGGTGTGTCAGGAGCAGTTGCATGACAGATGCTAAGGTACCTGTCGTAGAGCAGTTCTGCCGGTGAGCATATTGTTAAGCTTCCAGTGGAGTTTTTGATATGAGCCGTTATCAGCTGATCAAAGCACTTCATGATGATTGGTGTTAGTGCCACTGGGCAGTGGTCATTTATTTCTGAAGGTGTAGAGTTCCTTGGTACAGGGATGATGTGGCTGATTTGAAGCAGGTGGGGACAGCAGCCAGGATAACTGAAGTATTGAAGATGTCCATGAAGACATCACTGAACTAGTGTGCACACTCCCTGAGTACTCGGCCTGGAATGTTGCCTGGCTCGGCCACCTTAAGAGGTCCTAAGGTCCTTCTCACATCTGCTGCTGTTACAGACGGTGGCTGCTCACCTGCAAGGGGTGAGGAGCTGCTTTCATGGCCAGCGTTATGTTGCATGCCTCAAAGCGTGCATAAAAGTCATTTAGAGGGTCAGGAGGGGGAGGCGTCACTGGTACAGGCAAAGCCATTTCTCCTTGCTTAGTCAGTAATGCCCTCGATGCCCAGTCACATATGCCTAGGATCACTATAGGACAGGTACTCTTGAATTTTTTTGTGCATAAGTGGCCTTTGCCCCCCAGTTGTTTGAGATGAGGTTTTTCCTGACTTCTCTGAGAGTTGTTCTGTCTCTGGACCTGAAGAAAGCGTTTCAGACTTTTGGTAAGGAGCGTACCTCTGCTTTCAGCCAGGGATTTCGACTAGGCCATGAGATGACAGTTCTTGAGGTACCAGTTGCATCTACATGCATACTGATGCTGCCAATGACCGATAAGGCAAATCCCTCGAGATCTGTGACTTCTCTGCTTGTGGCAACCTTTTTGAACTTTTGCCAGTTATTCCATTCAGAGCAGTCCTGAAGCATAAAGTTGGCTTCATTAGGCAATAAGTGATGATCCTCTGGACTGGTTTCTCCTTTTTTATCAGTGGACAGTATGCTGGGATTAACAGTATGGAGATGTGGTTAGGGAGGCCAAGATGGCATGGGATGGCTTTGTATTAAGATGGTCAGGTCTGTTTGTTCCCCAGTGGCCATGGTGACTTGTTGGTTGAAGTTGGGTAAAATGTCCTGCAGGTTAGCATGATTGAAGTCTCCTGCAATTATGAAGAGACTGTCTGGAAAGCTCTCTCAAGGTGACCTTGTGTTTGTGCTTGGGGGGATGTAGATAGTAGTGATGAACACAGCAGTATACTCCCTGAGCAGGTAATGTGGCCAACATTTAATTGTAAAATGTTCAATTTCCCAGAACACTGACTGCTGACTACAGATAGGTTTGTGCACCAACCTTTGTTAATGAACACAGAGATTCCACCTCCATTAGATTTCCCTGACAGGGAGTTCTTGTCTGTGTGGAACAGAGTCATCCCCTTGACTTGTTACGCCAAGTCAGGCATGTTGTTGTTTAACCACATTTCGGTGAAAACACGAATGCAGCGATTTCTCATCTCTTTCTATGTATTCATTCTCCGTATCAGTGAGTCCATTTTATTATCTACCAAGCAGACATTCGCCAGGAAAAGCGATGACACCTGCAATCAGGTTGAGTTAACTCTCAGTCTAGCTAATGCCTCCGATCTATTGCTTCATTACTGAATCCTTTCACGCCACCTGTGTTTGCCGCTTCTTCAGATGAGCCGCCTAGGTCAGGTTGCTGTCCCTTGGTCTGGTGTCCACAGAATCCCTGGTCCATTAAGCACTGCTATTAACTCTGCTGCCGGTGGATTAATTGTAATTTTGTCTAAGAGCACAGTGGTGCTGTAGTCGCGGAGACTTGAATGGTTGAAATTCCTGAATGGAAACTTTGAGACGCTGTCTAAGAGTTTAAAGCTAGCACCATTATTGGGAGCTGGAATAACTGCTGTGCCTCTGCACACCGCCACCTTTAGTAGAAGGAGCACCCAGAAAGACTCATAGGTTGGGTGACGCCGCACCTGGAAAGACTTTGGGGCTCTGAGTGGTGGTAAAGGAGGAGGTGAAGGGGCAGGTGTAACACTGGTCCTACTTACAGTTTATTCCCCTCCATGAAAACATGCAAACTCCGCACAGACAGCTCATAGAGTCAGAACTAGATGCTGGATACTGGAAATGTGCCGTTGCCACCCTGCCACACTTTGCCCCTTAAACAGGTTGTTAGAGCCGGAGATTCAACTGAAGTTGGTTTATTATTGTCGCATGTACCAAGATACAGAGAAAAACTTAGTTTTGCATACCAGCTATGCTGAATATTTCAAAACACAAGTACATTAAGGCAATACAAGGGAAAAGCAATAGAAGAATGCAAAATATTTAGATTCAGATTATTCAGGTTCATTTATATATTACATGTACATGAAAACATACAGTAAAATGCGTCATTTGTGTTAAGAATCAACACAACCTAAGGATGTGCTGGTTGCAGCCCACAGGTGTTGCCACACATTATGATAATGACGTAGCATGGCCATCATGTTTGCAGAACAACACAAGCAACAGAACAAAAACAGCAAAACAACAACAGCAAAACACAGTGCTACAGTCGTAGTTACTGAGAGAATGCAGTGTAGGTTGACAAAAAAGTACAAGGGCCATGAGGAGGCAGTTGAGAGTCAAGGGTTCATCATTAAGGTCCATTCAGAGGTCTTATAACAATGGGATAGAAGCTGCCCTTGAAACTGGTGGTGCATGATTTCAGCTTTTGTAGCTTCTGTCTGGTGAATTGGGGAGAAGCGAGTTGTTCAACAAGGATATCCAGAGTTGCAGAGCCTGCGTGAATGGATGGGTGCCTTGGTGTAATGGAATGACAGGACAGGTAAGGGGCAAATGACCCCCCACTCCAGAATCTTGTGTGATCTTGCAGTTATTACATGGATAATGAGGCAGTTCAAGGTTCAGAATTAAATTTATTGCCAATATGTGTGTATGTCACTATATACTACCCTGAGGTCCATTTTCTTGTAGACATTCACATTAGAACATAGAAAAACAATATAATTAACCAAAAACTACACACAAAGATTGACAAACTACCAATGTGCAAAAGACTCAAATTGTGCAACTATAAAATGAAACAAATAATAATAATAATCATAAATAAGTAAATACATTATCGAGATCATGAGTTACAGAATCCTGGAAACTGAGTCTATAGGATGTGGAATCAGTTCAACGTTGAGGCGAGCCTGATGGTTGAAGGGTGGTTTGGGACCTGAGGCTCCTCTACCTCCCTCTTGATAACAACAGTGAGAAGAGAACATGGCCTAGACGATGGTTTGTTGCGCCATTGCTCCTTGTAGATGTGCTTAATAGTGGAGAGTGCTTTTCCTGTGATGGACTGGGCTGCATCCACCACTTTTTGTAGGCCTTTCCATTCTTAGACGTTAGTGTTTCCATACCAGGCCGTGAAACAACCTGTCAGGATATTCCCCACTGTCCTGGTGTGTTCCCAAAGACACTTAGTTAGAAGCAGTTAGAAGTGCATTAACATTTGCCTCTATAAAGTAAATGGGCAATTCTGGATGTGAGAGTATGCCTTCCATAAGAAACACAATGGAAGAAAAATTCTTGGATGTGTGCATAATATGTGTAAGTGGTTGTGCGCCTGTGCAAGTGGCATAAAACATATTTCCATCTTCAAGTGTTTGTTATGAAATTCAGCAGGGATTTGATCAGTGAAGGTAATGGATCATATTTTCAAGTTTAATCTCATAATTTGCATTGTGATTTGAAAAATAAATTAAAATGTTTCAAATGTGGACTTTAATAATACATAATAGATATTCTTAAGAATTAAATAAAGCACAAAATGGTGGATATATTCAACAGACAGGAAGAATTGGTGGAAAGAAAAACAGTATTAAGCTTTTGTTTTAAGGTATAATGAAATGTCTTTGTCCTGAGACATAAACCAAAGTTCATTCTCCACAGATGCTGCCTGGCCTTTTGTGTTTTCAGCATCCTTTGGTTTTATTTTCAGCTCTTGTATTTTCCAGTCTTGAAAAGGATGTTTTATTTGAATGAGAAGTGAGCCCTGTGTCTATTTCATTGGCTGTTCCGTAACACAGTACAAGTCAACCAGCATAAATACTGGAAAACCAAGTGGCACCTGTGGAGAGGAGGAGTAATCAAAAGGAGATCTGGTGAAGTTGAAAACAGATAAATCCCAGTGACTGATGATCTACTTGCCATACATTTGAAAGAGATGGTTATTGAGATAATAGGCATTCTGATAAACATCTTTAAAATATCCGTAGATTCTGGAATAGCTCCTGCATATTAGAGTTGTAAACGTGACCACATTACTTAAGGAAGGAAGGAGAAAAAGCTAGGAACTGCTAGCCAGTCAGATTGATGTGGGTAGTTTGGAAATTGCTGGAATATATAATAAAGAATAGAATATTAATACACTTAAAAAATAATAAGATTGATTCAAGACAATGTGGTTTTATGATAAGGCTATTATGTTTGACTATTCTACTGCAGTTTCTTGGGAGTGCATGTAGTAGAGCGAAAACTGATTGTGGACTTCAGAAAGGGTAAGATGAGGAAACACACACCAATCCTCATAAATGGATCAGAAGTGGAAAGAGTGAGCAATTTCAGGTTTCTGGGTGTCAATATCTCTGAGGATCTAACTTGTCCCAACATATCGATGCAGCTACAAAGAAGGCTATATTTCATTAGGAGTTTGGGAAGATTTGATATGTCACCTAAAACACTTACAAATTCCTACAGATGTACCATGGAGAGCATTCTAAATGGCTGCATCACCATCTGGTATGGGGTATGGGTGGGGGACTACTTGTTACATACCTCATGGATATCTTGTGACTGGCTTAAGAGGATGATGTAATGGTCTTGCAGAGGTCACATGATGTAATTTTCCCACCAATGTGAGGTCACGTGATGGCCTGTTCTCACCAGGTATATAAGGGTAGACCCGTGGTGACACAGTTAGTTTTCAGTTAGATCGTCAGTCAGATACTCCGCTACGCTGCGTATTAGTCTCATGACGCAGTATAGTTTTAAAACGGAGTTTTACTTTCTATTGTACGGTACAGAAGTATTGGGCTGGCAGTTTCACCAACAGCTGCCAGATTTGTTGATGTACCTTTTCAGTAATATTGGAGAGTGAAGACGGGAACCTGAAGGAGTCGTTCGGCAGTTTTGGATAGGATTGACCATTATTGAATTCATTCAAGTAAGAGTGATCTGCATGAGATAATCTCTGCTAAAAGTAGTAGAAAAGGTCGTGCAGTATCTAGTCTACAGAGGAAAAAGGTCAGTGCCTTTAAACCCTTTTATTTCCGTCTTCGTGAATCCTGCGGACAAGGCAGGTTCCGGTTGGGATCGGCAGTAACGCTGAGTCTTCAAGGAATTCTTTACTTCAGGAAAGTCTCTCCTAATTGACTGTATAAATCTGTTGGACTTTCAAATTTACCATTCTAAGAACTGAGTACCAATTTACCACTTTAATACTGTCTTCGCATTTACCGCTTTAAGAACTAGTACTGAGTTTAGCAGTTTGTTAAATGGCCGCATAGCAGTTTACTTCCAGTTAAGGTTTTCGTTTGTTTATCTTTTTACTAATTTTGAGCAGAGTTTTATAAATGTTTATTTGTTTATAAGACCTGACTCCTTTCTATATTCATTGTTGCCAGTCACGTGACATACTGCACAAGATCAAAGTAAGTTGCAGAGAGTTGGTGTGGCCGCTGTCGCATGCAAACAGCTACAGGGAGCTACGGGGGTGTATGGGATGTCAGGGAGGGGTAGCACCTCTGGTGGGGAAGCATGTCGCGTCCTTTTCAAGGCGGTTAGTCCAGCTTTGGTCCCCATCTGGCACTCAGCTCTCACCTGTGGCTCCCCGTAGCTTCCTTGTATAACAATCACTGAAAGCAAACACACAAGGGCAGCAGGCTGCCTGGTAGGTTGGTCCTGATTGCAAGCATTTTTGAGTACAAAGGGGGGAAAAATATATAGGGCCTTGTCGAGATCATACCTTGTGTGTTCTGTACATTTCTGATCTCCTTACCTGAAGGATATATGTGTTTCAGAGTGTGTGCAGTAAAGGATTGTTTGACTGATCCTGAGGTTGACAGGTCTGCTCTTTGAAGTTAGATTGAGTGAACTAGGTCTCCATTCTCTAAAGTTTAGAAGACTAAAAGGAGACTTCATTAAAACAGATAGATGTAGGAAGTTGTTTTCCTTGGAAAAAGAATCTAGAAATCAGGATTACAATCTAAAACAAGATGTGGTCATTTAAGAGAGGAATAAAGAGGAAATTCTTCATTCAACTGGGTGGGGAATCCTTGGAATTGTCTACTGAAGCAAGACCTACACAATGATAGGTGAGACCTGATGAGGGTGGGTGGGTGCAGGAGAGGGAATTACCTGAGAAGCTGAGAGGCCAAAGGGCTTCTGAAGAAGGTTGAGGAAATTGAATCATTGATTAAATTCAAAAATGATGTTGATATTTGAGGGAGACGAGGGAGATAGGACAGGAAAGCAATGTTTGAGGTAGTATCTCTTTCTCAACTTATTGAATAGTAGAGCAGTTTCAAAGGGCTGAAAGGCCTAATCCTGTTGTTATTTCATATGAACCTATATTCAAAAAGAACCAAGGAGTTGAGAGAGGGTGTGGAGACTCCAGTATATATTGTGTCAAATGGTAGCTCACAGCAACTTTAGTGTACTAAAGGCTATGAAGGAAGATAGACAAAGCAAACTTAGGGCACAGGAAGATTCCACAAACAGGTGTCATGTGATGAACATCCTTGCTGTTTTGGTTGAGGAATAGAACGATGGTCGGGAAATAGCTTTAATTGGTACTGGATTAGAGAGTATTAGTGACAGGGAGAGGTTGAACAAGCTTCGAGCATTGGACCTGGACCAGATGGAAGTACGTAAAATCATGAGAGGCACTGCCGGGGTAGAAAGTCAGAGTTTTTTTTTCCAGGGTGGTATTGTTAAATACTAGAAGGTATCAGTTTAAGATCAAAGGGGGAATTTACAAGGAATTTTTTTTCTTTTTTTATGCTTAGTGGAGTAGGTTCCTGGAGCATGCTGCCAAAGGAAGTGGTGGAATCAGAGAAAACAGCAACATTTCAGAGGCATTTAGACAGACACCCGAATGGAGAGATAAAAGCCATGTGTAGGAAGTTGAAATTAGTTTCGATTGGCATATCATGGTCAGCAGAGACATTACGGGCTGAAGGGCCTGTTTCTGTGCTGGTTCTGTCCTATATTCCCTGTTCTCTAGATAGAAGTGGAAACTTCTTTCAGTAACAGAAGTATAGTTACAACATAGTGGTCTGCAGAACATAGACAGAATGACCACAGGAAGGGCAACAGAGATGGAGGAGAAAAAATAAACGTCAGGACAAAGAATAAGAGAAGGACAAGCAGTTTTCTACTTTAGCTGATCTCTGCAGAACAACATTACAAATAATCAGATTGTGAAAGAATATTTTTTGAAAGGCTTAGATCTTGAAGTGGTTTGGTGTCAGTGAGCTGTTGGCTGATAAATTGGCTGCCTGCTGCAGAGGTAGATGAAGTGGCCTTCCCGGAGTCACTGACATTTCACAGCAAGGACAGGATACCGACTGTTTTGTCTTTAGTGCTGTTCTCATGCCTACAAGCGTTCCGCAGGACGCACGGAGCCAGACGCTTCCCTTTGATCATTTATCCTGAATTTGGGTGGAAGCTCGACCAGCTAATCCATCAATGACAGCCCGGCTGCTCTCTGGATCCCCACAAAGTTCACTGCTGTCTTCGTGAAAAGTCACCCACCTTTCACACAGATATGAAACTCAGCCGTGGAAGGTAGATGACTGTGGGCTGGTCATGTGGAGGATTATTCTGAACCTGCTTTCCTTTCTGATTGAAGTGATAAATTGCCAGCTTTAAGTACTGCCTGCAAGATGTCAGTCCCAGCATTCTGACTATTGAAACAACAGCAGCAACATTTCTGACTCTGAAGTTAAATACCAAAGTTGAAGATAAATTTGAGATCAACAGCAATCAAAATCAAGCCTTTACTTAGGACAACTGCCCTTAGAAAGGCAGACAACTCTTTTGCATCCACTCATATGGCTGGGAATTGTCCTCACCACTCAGTGTGACTGAGTGATTTCCATTCCAATAGCACATTTACTGATGATCTGTCACCCATCTCCCATCCTGATTATAGTTTTTGTTTTAAGAATCAGGGGAAGGCTATTTGCCCCTCGTGACAGCACTAACATTCAATAAGATAAACAGTGATTTTTTTAGTTCGGTGTCACTTTTCTAAATGTATCTTCTTTCTTCTCCACTCTCCTATTGGGCAGATACAAAACTCGAGAACATGTGTCACTGGCCTCAAGGACAGATTCTATCCCATTCTTATATGAATCTTGAATTGATTTCTTGTACAATAAAGACGAAGACTTGAACTCATCATACCTCATCATAGCCCCTATTTGTCTCCCTACTCTGCACGCTCTCTGTAACTCACAGTATATTCTTCATTCCTTTACTATTTTCCCTTTGTATTACCTCAACATACATGTATATGGAAAGATATGTATGGTTGGCATGCAAACAAAAGTGACCTGGTAGGGTGGTGATTAGCATAACGCTTTACAGTGACAACGATCAGGGTTCAATCCCAGCTGTTGTCCCTGAGGAGTTTGTCTGCTCTTCTCATGACCACGTGGGTTTCATCTGGGTGTTCCAGTTTCCTCCCACATTCCAAAAATACATAAAAATTATTAAGTTGTGGGCGTGAAATATTGGCGCCAGAAGCGTGGCGACACGTGTGTCGAGATCCCTTCGGGCCTCTGCGGCGTACCATAGAGCGTTGGGCTTCTAGGTTTCTCAAGCACCTGTATTTACTAATTGTTGTCTTAAAACAGTTGTTAAGCCCTTGTGCTTTCTGCTTCATCTAGTCTTGTTCATTGTGACTGGCACAGATTTTCCACAATCTGCGATTATTTGAAGGGGCATCTCTTTTAGTACAGGAGCAGAGTCCTTGTGTTTATGGAGAATGGTTTGCCTCAGTTGTGCCTCCAATGCTCTGTTGGTATTCCTACAAATATCCTTGTTTCCATTTCTTCATGGGGAGGCTGCCGTTCCTCTGCACCTAGGTTCAGTCCTGTCAGCGCACACCGTGACACTTGTGGAATAGCCCTAGCGCATTCTCAGGCTACGTCCACGCTAGACCGGATAATGTTGAAAACGCCAGTTTTGCGTAAAAACGATAGGTGTCCACACCAGGCGTTTTTGAAAATACCTCCAAACACATTAGAATGGATATTTGGGCGAATTTCCTCCTACTGGGCATGCGCAGGACACACAGAAAACAAGCGAAGAGGAAATGGTATACTTGGTGCGCGTTTCTCCAGTTACAGACTAGAAAAACTTAAAAGGAAATTGCCAATCAAAAGACTTGGTGTGCATTTGTCCAGAAGTATTTCCTACAGCCATAGTCTCGTCACCGATGAAAGGGATGATAGCTACAACTAAATGCAATAAGGTTTGTTACTGGGCAAAAGTGAAATTTGCTGTTACCGCATTTGTTTGCCTTTACTTTTGCCATGTCTTTGTGTATTATTTTGCTGCATTTAACATGTGCAATAAAACGAGTTACTGGGCAAAAGTGACAATTGCATCTAATGAATGTTTGCACAAACAATACATTAATAAAGCACCTTGTTAAATGGATAAAACATGTCTGCATTAGTGTTATCTTGTATTTCCATACAATGTTACATTAGACTGTTACACATCTATTGTCAGATATTGTTGTTGTGGTGTTGGAGGTTGTGTTCAAGAAAATAATGAAATGTCGAGCTGCCGCCACCATTTGTTCCAGCACGTCATGGCAACATTTTTAAAATTAGCCGGTTACCCCGTACACACTACAATGGCCAACTGGCGTTTTCAGATTTAAACACTCTGGAGAGTGTTCTAGAAAAGCTCCGTTTTCACGGGAGGAAAATGCTGTTTCAGTGTGGACGGAGGGTCAAAACGCAGAGAGGAAGCTTGGGCTATGGATTTATCCGATTTAGTGTGCACATAGCCTCAGACTGTTTGGTCGTTGGTGCAAATAACATGTTTTACTGTGTGTTTTAATGTCCTGATGTATATGTGCCAAATAAAGCTAATCTTTAAATTGCTAAAGATTTTCCCTGTATCTTGGTAGATATGACAATATTAAACCAATAACCAATTACTCCTGGCCATTATTCAGCTTCCAGCTCTGGCCCCATCATCCTGCTTGCCCTCCGGACCCCGGATCACATTCCAGAGTAACGAAGGAGCCAGTTGCTGAGACATCAGGATTTAAAAATAATCAAATCCTGAATTATCGGTGCTTCACTTGAAATAATAAATCACTTTGGGGATCCTTGCAATGGAATGCAATGCAGGTAAGGAAAAGAAATCAAAACCTGTTCCACTTATTTGTAAGTAACTCTGAAGTGGGGAGGGAATGTGTTTACGGTAGTGTGGTCACAATCGCTATTAGTGGCCTTTTTCTGCTTTTCTGAACCTGACATATTCAAGCTCTGCTCGAGATACATTTTCATGCATGGAAATAGCACATCTATTGAGAGACACAACCAGCTGCAAATGGAAATCCAAAACAATTTTGACAGGAATGCTGTAGTGTGACCATACCAAAAACCATCAAGTGGAAGTCAAAGAGAATTGCAGAGTATCAAGCCTCTCCTCGTAAATCCTATGGACACCCATCTCCTGAGCCTGCCAGGTTAGCACTTGTCTGGTTCCAGTGTGCGCACAGTTATTGTGGTCTGCAGTCCCTGAGAGAGAGAGCATGGCAACAGGCCTTTCGGCCCACTGAGTCTGTGCTTTCAACCACCCATTTACATTAATCCTATATTAATCACTTTCCCCCTCCCCATCAGTGCCCAGTGATATTCTACCACTTTCCTACACACCAGGGACAATCACTGTGGTAAATAACCAGAGCACCTGGGGAAACACACTCTGTCACAGGGAGAACAAGCAAACTCCACACAAACTGCAGCCAGTGTCAGAACTGAGCCCTGATCTGTGGCCTGGTACTCTGAGACAGGGGCTCGACCTGCTGTGCCAGTGAGAAGGTACAGCTCATAAAGGCGCTGAAGACTTTAAGATGTTCTGCTGATTGACATTTGCTCTGATGATATTGAAGAGATCATGCCATAATAAATTAAAAACTTAGTGAACATTAATAACACATGGGGCACTCTGAACCAAGGGATGGATATTGCTGATGAACGTTCTTGTCTGGAATGGTTGTGTAATACACTTTTTAGCTTAAAAATAAAAATTAAATATTTGCTTTAATTTTCACATGTACGTCAAAACATACACCGTTTTGCGTCAAATCAAATCAGTGAGGATTGTGCTGGGAACCAGCAAGGGTCACTATGGTTCTGGTGCCATCATAGCAAGCCTACAATTTACTAATCCTAACCTTTATATCTTTGGAATGTGGGATGAACGTGTAACACCCAGAAGAAACACACATCGTCACTGGGAGAACACACAAACTCCGAGAGATAATGGCAGGAATCTAACTCTGATCTTACAGCTGGCATTGTAAAGGGATACCCTAACCACTATGCTATTATGCCTTCCCAAGCCTATGGTCAAAAGGAAGGTAAATAATCGAATCACAAACAAGAGAAAATCTGCAGATGCTGGAAATCAAAGTAATACACTCAAAATGCTGGAGGAACTCAGCAGGCCAGGCAGTATATATGGAAAAGAGTAAACAGTCAACGTTTGGGGCCGAGACCCTTCATCAGGATTGGATAAAGATGAGAAGTCAGAATAAGATGGTGGGTGGAGGAGAGGAAAAATACAAGGTAGTAGGTGATATTGGAAACTGGAAGAGGGGGGATTAAAGTAAAGAGCTGGGAAGTCGATTGGTGAAAGAGATAAAGTGCTGGAAATGGGGGAATCTGATAGGAGAGGACAGAAGGAGATGGATCTGATAGGAGATGGAAGAAAGGAAAGGGGGAGGAGCACCAGAGGGAGGTAATAGTCAGGTAAGCAGATAAGGTGAGAGAGGGAAATGGGAATGGGGAATGGTGAAGGAGGTGGTGGAGGGCATATACTGGATGTTTGAAAAATCAATGTTCGTGCCATCAGGTTAGAGTCTAGCCAGATGGAATATAAGGTGTTGCTCCTACTATCTAGGTGTAGCCTCATAACACAGTCGAGGAGGTCATACACTGACGTCGGAATGGGAATTGGAAGTAGAACTGAAATAGGTGGCCACCGGGAGATCCCGCTTTTTCTGGCAAATGGAACGTAGGTGCTCAGCAAAGTGCTCTCCCAATCTACATCGGATCTCACTGATACACAAAAGGCCACACCATGAGCACCAGATAGAGTAGATGACCCCAACAGACTCACAGGTGAAGTGGTGCCTCGCCTGGAAGGACTGTTTGGGGCCTTGAATGATAGTGAGAGAGAAGGTGTAGGGGCAGGTAGGGCACTTGTTCCGCCTTGCAAGGATAAGTACCAGGAGGGAGATCCCTGGGGAGGAATGAATGGACAAGGAAGCTGTGGAGGGAGCAATCCCTGCTGAAAGCAGAAAGTGGGCAGGAGGCAGGAGGAAAGATGTGCACGACGTTGAGATCCCATAGGAGAGGGCGGAAGTTATGGTGAATTATGTGCTGGACATGGTGCCTAGTGGGGAGGTAGTTGAGGACAAGAGGAACCCTATCCCTGGTAGGGTGGTGGGTGAATGGGGTCAGGACAAACGTGCATGAAATGGAAGAGATGCAGTGAGGGCAGTATTGATGGTGGAGGAAGGAATGCCCCTTTCATCGCATTAGCTCTAGAATGAAAAGATCATCTTGAGAGCAGATGTGGCGGAGATGGAGGAATTGAGAAAAAGGGGTGGCATTTTTACAAGTGAACACAGTGGGAAGAGGCATCGGTCCAGGTAGCTGTGAGAATCATCGGGTTGACTGACACTTCCAGGCCGGGACTTTATGCGCTGCCATTGGAACCCCAGTCGCCCCTTCCCCCACCACCACTCTGCCATCCCATGGAGAGGGGAGGGTTGAGGTTTTCAGGGAAGGTGGGGTGAGAGGAAAGTGGAGTCTGCGAGGAGCCAAGAGCTGGCGGTGGGACCTGAGCAACTCTTAGGTCCCAAAGCCAGCTCTTGGCTCCTGAGGGACTCCACCTTCCTCTCACCAAACCTTCCCTGAAAACCAAGTTCATCTCTCCTCCTCTTCTTGGACACTCCTCTCTGATCTTCTGCCTGCTCTGGATCTTTTCATTGTTAACTGCCAGCAAGACATCAACCGTCTCGACTTTACCACTCCTCCATCCAACTTTAAACTCCAGGAATGAAAGGTTTACTGAATGAGGAATGTCTGGCAGCTCTTGGGCTGTATTCCCTGGAGTTCCGAAGAATGAGGGGGGATCTCAGTGAAACATTCTGAATATCAAAAGGCCTGAACAGATTAGATAAGGCAAAATTATTTCCAATGGTAGGGGAGTCTAGGACAAGATGGCACGACTTCAGGATTGAAGGATGACCATTTAGAACAGAGATGCAGACAAATTACTTTAGTCAGAGGGTGGTACATCTGTGGAATTTTTTGCCATTAGGGGCTGTGGAGGTCAAGTCATTGGGTGTATTTAAGGCAGAGATAGATATGTTCTTGATTAGTCAGAGCATCAAAGGGTATGGAAAAAGGCAGGGGAGTGGAGATGACTGGAAGAATTGGATTAGCCCACGATTGAATGGTGGAGCAGATTTGATGGGTCGAATGGCCTACTTCTGCTCCTGTATCTTATGGTCTTAACTCACTTCTTCCGAATGCACTGTTCTCCACTCTCATTGCACGAATCTTAACCTCACCATCAAGCCTACAGTTAAGGGGGTGCTGCAGTAGTCTGGGGACTGAACTTCATCTTGCTGAGGGCACACAACAACTCTCAGGCACCTACTCTTACTTAACCCTCGAACAGGACCCCAATAAAGATCACCTGACAATTGCCACCTGCACTGTCACTGACCTTATAAATTCTCCCATTCACTGCTACCACCTCATAATTCCCTTACCTTGTACCTTCCATTTCTACCTCCCATCCAAGATTCACGAATCTGCCTATTGAGGTAGACCCATTGTTTCCACTTGTTCCTGTCCCACCAAATTTATATCTGCACACCTCGACTCTGTTCTATCACCCTTGGTTTAGTCCCTTCCTACCTATGTTTGTGACACTTCACATACTCCTGATCTATACAATGACTTGAAGTTCCCGGGTCCTGGTCGTCTCATTTTCACTATGGATGTCCAATCCCTATACAACTCCATTCCCCATCAGGAAGGCCTAAAAATCTTCCGCTTCTTTCTGTACACCAGACCAAACCAGTTCCCTTCCACCACCACTCTCCTCCGTTCAGCAGATCTGGTCCTCAATCTCAATAATTTCCCCTTCAGCTCCTCCGACTTCCTTCAAACAAGAAGTGTTCCCATGGGTACTCACATGGGTCCCAGCTATGCCTGCCTTTTTGTCTGCTGTGTGGTATAGTTCATGTTTCAAGCCTACACCGGTGTCACTCCCCAACTTTTTGCAGGCAACATCGACGACTGCATTGGTGCTGCTTCCTGCACCCATGCTGAGCTCGTTAAATTCATCAACTTTGCTTCCAACTTTTACTCTGCCCTCAAATTTACCTAGTTCATTTCCAACACCTTCCTCCTCCCTCTCTCAAACCCTCTGTCTCTATCTCTGGAGTCAGTTTATCCACTGATTTCTGTTATAAACCCACAGATTCACATAGCTACTTGGACTATACCCCTTCCCACTCTGTCACTTGTAAAAATGCCACCCCTTTCTCTCAATTCCTCTGTCACCACCACATCTGCTCTCAGGATGAAGCTTTTCATTCCCGAACTAATGAAATGTTCTCCTTTGGCATTCCTTCGTCCACCATCACCGCTGTCCTCACCCGCATCTCTTCCATTTCATGCACGTCTGCCCTCACCCCATCCACCGCCACCCTACCATAGATAGGGTTCCTCTTGTCCTCACCTACCACACCCCTAGCCTCTGTGTCCAGCACGTAATTCCCTGTAACGTCCGCCATCTCTAACGGGATCCCAACTAGCAAGCACATTTTTCCCTCCCCACCCCCCCACTTTCTGCTTTCTGCAGGGATCACTCCCTACATTAATTCCTTGTCCATTTGTCCCTTCCCACTGATCTTCCTCCTGCTACTTACCCTTGCAAACAGAACAAGTACAACACCTACCCCTACACCCCCTCTCTCACTACCATTGAAAGCCCCAAACAATCCTTCGAGTTGAGGCGACTCATCACCTATGAGTGTGTTGGGGTCATATACTGTGCCCCTAGCTCCCAGTGTGGCATCCTGTATATCAGTGAGATCTGATGTAGATTGTGAAACCATTTTGCCAAGCACCTACGCTCTGTCTGCCAGGAAAAGCGGGATCTCCCAGTGATCAACCATTTCAGCTCTACTACCCATTCCCTTTCCAATATGTCAGTCCATGGCTTCCTTAGGGCGCACTCAGGTTGGAGGAGCTACACCTTATATTCCATTTGGATTGCCTCCAAACTGATGGCATGAACATTGATTTCTCAAACTTCTGGTAATTGCCCCCCCCCCATTCCCAATTCCCATTTTCCTCTCCCATGTTATCTCCTTACCTGACCATCACCTCCCCTTTGTGCTCCTTCCCTTTCCCTTTCTTCCATGGCCTTCTGTCCTCTCCTATCAGATTCCCCCTTCCCTTTTTCACCACAGACGGTTGAGGAAGTTTGGTATGGACTCCCAAATCCTAAGAACTTTCTACAGGGGCATAATTGAGAGCATCTTGACTAGCTGCATCACTACCTGGTATGAGAACTGTACCACCGTTAATTGCAGGATTCTGCAGAGAGCGGTGCGGACAGCCCAGAGCATCTGTAGTTGTGAACTTCCCATGGTTCAGGGCATTTACAAAGACAGGTGTGAGAAAAGGGCCCGAAGGATCATTGGGTCCCGAGGCTCCCCAACCACAATCTATTCCAGCTGCTGCCATCCGGGAAACGGTACTGCAGCATAAAAGCCAGGACCAACAGGCTCCGGGACAGCTTCTTCCACCAGGCCATTAGACTAATTAACTCACGCTGATTTGAGTGTATTTCTATGTTACATTGACTGTTCTATTTATTATAAATTACTATGATTGCACATTGCACATTTAAACGGAGACATAACTTAAAGATTTTTACTCCTCATGTAAGTGAAGGATATAAGAAATAAAGTTAATTCAATTCAATTCAATTCTTCGGAATAGGATTTGAACTTTTGACCTTCTCACTTAGAGGCAAGAGTCATATCCATTAAGTCACAGATTTTATATCAGTTCAGTCGTTATAACAGCATAAACGTTATTTTTTTTAATCATGGGATATTGTAAATGATATGTTGTCCATAGCTGGAGCTTGTTTATTGAGATTCGTTTAAAGTTTCATTGTTTTATAGGTTAGCAGTTGCTTTGAATTCACACATCCCATCAGACAGAAAATATAAAAACATGAAAGCTAGTATGACCAGGTTCAAGGACAGCTTCTATCCTGCTGTTCAAAAACAATTGAATATTTCTTTAATGTAATAAAACGGACTGTTGATCTCCCAATCTACCTCTTTATGACCTGGCTCCTTATAAAAGCAAGGGTGTACTGTTGGGGCTTTATAAAGCACTTGGGAGGCCTCACTTGGAGTAACGTGAGCAGTTTTGGGCCCCTTATCTTAGAAAGGATATGCTGACTCTGGAGGCTCATGAAAATGATTCCAAGGTTGAAAGGTTTGTCATATGATGAGCGTTTGCTGGCTCTGGGCCTGTATTCACTAGAATTCAGAAGGGTTGAATTAATTGAAACTATCAAATGTTGAAAGGCCATGATAGAGTGGATGTGGAAAGGACGTTTCCTATGGAGGGAGAGTCGAAGACCAGAGGGCATAGCTTCAGAATAGAGGTGCGTCCTGTTAGAATGGAGACAAGGAGGTATTTCTTTAGCCAGGGAGTGGTGAATCTATGGAATTTATTGCCACAGGTGGCTGTGGAGGCAAAGTTTTTACATATATTTAAGGCAGAGATTGATAGATTCTTGATTGGTCAGGACATGAAAGGATACAGAGAGAAGGCAGGAGATTGGGGCAGAGATGGAAAATGGATCAGCCATGATGAAATGATGGAACAAACTCGATGGGCCAAATGGCCTAATTCTGCTCCTATAACTTATGGTCTTATTGCCTTCCTGCACTACACTTTCTCTGTAAGTGTAACACTATTATGGAGTCTTACTGTTTTAACTTGTACTATACCAATGCACTGTGGCAATGAATTGATCTGTATGAAAGAAAGCAAGACAAGGTTTTCACTGTATCTTGGTAGATCTGACGATAATAAACCAATTTACCAATCTACATTCAGTAGTTTATTGTGGAGCAATACAGTGGGTTGCTGTGATGACTTCTTTTGGTGTGTGCATACGTGCGTGTGCGTCTGCATGCATGTGTCCGTGTGTGCGTGCGTCTGTGCGCGTGCGATGCTGGCGGGACGATGTCTTTTTCATGCCTTTACAAGGCGTGGAGTGAGAGAGAGACTGTGTCGCACTCCACTCCTCACACAGACATTTCGCAGTATTTTTCCCTTTTATTTTACGAGGTCGAGTTGCGATCTCGACACTCAACCCGGCACGGATGGAAAGCGTATTTGGGAGCGGGCCTGGCTGGGTTCGAACCCGGGAACCTCCATTCCAGAGTCCGACGCTGATGTCATTGCACCACCAGCCAGCCCACTGTAATGACTTCTTTGTATTTATGAATCAGGAATCCTGACATTTAATCTCTCACTCCCTGCGGCTACAGTTGCATACTGCACACTGGAGAGTTTATAATTTACAGTTTACTATTTGCACAGTAAGTATCTGCCATGGATTACACAATTGCAATTTAGGGAAACCCATGACATCCATAGAGTATTGCACAAGAGGATATTCTGAATCAGTTTTCTGAGGAGGCACTTGTCCCTTTGTTCACAATCTATTTGACTTTATTTGTTTCCTTGAAGTTATGCTGTTGAAGACTGAGCCTAAAACAAATGTCTTGTAGTACTGAGGGATTTAGCTGAAGCCCGTTGGATGGAGATCTTCATTTTCTTTTCAGTTTGGAGAACTTCTCATAGGCATTTGGGAAAATAGAAAAGAGAGTGATGAAGAAGAACATTAGGATGTGATGGAGCATTGGAATTTGTTTCTGAAATGACTTCAGATACTTATCAGTTAACCATATATATTCCAAGCCTCTTACTTCCACTGAAACTTACTTAGTTAGGCCCATCACCCCTACTAGGCAATAGGCTGACAAAAGCAGCTCAGTCTTTCAAGTTGTCCCCAGGTGTAGACAATATTCTTGGTGTATCCTTCTTCTTCCAGAGATGAGGTCTTTCTAGCTTCTGTTGGAGTTTCTGTGGCTCTGTTTTTTTTTGGGATGGTGTTGCTAGCAGCATGCCCAACCCTCCTTTTACAGCTGGGCTTGGGACCGTTATCTTCATTGAAAGGAGATGTTTTATCACAATCCAGCTGTGGCCTGTTCCTTTGTCTCTGGAACAGTGACCTCCAGAATTCATTTGCTACCACTGTAGGGCTTGAGTTCATAATGTTCCTGGTCTTCCTCAGAATCATAACTGCTCACGTCTGTGTATAAGGAGCCAGGGAGATGGAAGTGGGGTGGAAGAGAAAGTGCCTGGCAGCCAATGAGTTCCTTTTGCAATATTGTCACAGTTATGATGTCAGAGATGCAGTAGGTATTGTCTCTGGAGGGTTAGTCTGCATATGACACCAATCTCATATTCCAGGTGGATAGCCTCCAACCTGAAAGCATGAACATTGATTTCCCTAACCTCCAGTAATTACTCCCTCACCACTTACTCACCCCTCCCAACTTTATTTTCCCTCCATCTCCTTCTCTCTTTTTTTCATTTCCCATCTAGTCACCCTCTATTCTTCTCCCTTGCCCTCATGATATGCCCAATACCACCTTCCAGTTCTCCTCCTTGTTCACTTTATTCCATTGTCCACTGTCCTTCTTCATCAGCATCTTTATCTTTTCCATCTATCACCTCCCAGCTTCTTACATCATCACTCGCCCCCTACCCAACCACCTTCTCCTCGCCTGGTCTTATCTATCGCCTGATACTTATTCTCCTCCCCTCCACCTTCTTATTCTAGCTTCTGCTCCCTACCTAATGAGGGGTCCTGGCCCAAGACCTTCGTTCCCCTCCATAGATAGTGCCAGACCTGCTGATTTTCTCTGACAGTTTGTGCGTGTGTGTTGCTCAAGGTTTCTAGCATCTGCAGAATCTCTTGTGTCCTTGTCTGCATAAATCTGTGTGTACATATACACATGTGCTTGTGGTTTATCTGAATGCGTGTGTGTGAGAGAGCGAGAGAGAGGCAGGATGCGAGTACATGCGAGTATGTGCACGAGATGGAGTAATCACCAGTTTCTCAGTGATAATCGAATAATTGGATCCTTTAGGCTCAGTCAGAACTCAAACAAAATGGCATTTAATTTAACGGCATATTGAAATCCTTCAAACACAGTGGTGTAGGAATCAGGTTGTAAAATAAGATAAAGCTAGTAGCTTATTCAACTTAATGAGACTCAGTGCCAATAGCTAAACAGTGGCTGGAGAGAATAACACACTCTCCACCCCTTTGACTTACTGTAAATTAGAATTGCTAATGGTGGTTAAATTGAAAACAGACGAGAGAGTCAGGTCAAAGTCTTATCAGTTCCCATTGCCATTAAAGCTCTCCATAATCAGAAAAAAGGACTTTATGATTTTGTACTGTATTAGCAATGAGTGCAACAGCAATAAGTGAAATTAGGTAGGAAGTTACTTGGCAAATTCTTAAAGGTGTACTCATTCAATCTATGTAATAATTTGGCTGATTTGTACTGAAGGAAAAGTGTTTTAATGAACAATGTTTAATACCGGAGATGATTTGAGCAAAACAAGGTAAAAAAGTAAGATGAATATTGTAAACCTGATACAGACCTGAAGCCATTGGGCCCGTTGTGTTTTTACCAATTCTGTGGGAGCTCTCCCAATAGCCCTCCTCTCTGCTCCTGCCCCACAGCCCTATATTCTTGTTCTAAAAATAGTTATCCAATTTCCTATTGAAAGTTTAATGTATTAAATTATTTAATTAAATTTAATAGAATAATGTCCACAAAACTCAAACCGTTTTCATTCTAGGGATTTAATTTCTTTCGTGCAATAATTAAATGGAACTGGCAGTTTGTGGGGAAAAATATCACATGAACAACTTTGCATTAACCATTTAAGTACTGTCTCATTCATTGATTTTTGATCATTTTTGTGTAACCTTACAAACTTGGAGTAAGCACTGCACATGTGCCATCCAAGACCCTGTTACTAATACACCGAGTGTGCGTCTTCAGGCTTCTGCACTTCCTCCCTGATGGCATCAATGAGAAGAGGGCATGTCCTGGGTGACGAAGTTCCTTAATGATGGATCCTGTTTTTTCTGAGGCACCCGCTTTTGAAGACGTCCTTGATGCAGGGGAGATCAGTGCCCATGATGGAGCTGGGTGAGTTTGCATCCCTCTGAAGCTTTTTCTGATGCAGTGCAGTGGCCCCTCCAAACCAGACGGTGATGCAACCAGTTAGAATGCTCTTCATGGTACTATTTGCTGAAGTCTTCGGTGACATACCAAATCTCCTCAAACTTCTAATGAAATATGAATTGTTGTTCATGTGCACAGGCTATGTATGCAATCTGACCATCCCAGATCCCAGGATACGTTGGTCAAAGGCCACGATGCAGAAGAGGTGAGAGATAGGCTGGGTAGGGAGTCCCAGCTGCTCATACAGAAACCAGAATGTTGCCAGCTGCGACAGAATCCTCCTGAAGCCCCTGTGTGTCTAGAACCATCGGGATGTGGAGGAGGAGAGTGGTGCTGAAACGAAGGGCTCCTCATCTCAACCTGGTGGTGCTGTTTTCCTGGAAGCAGTGGGCTTCTGATGTGTGGGTGATATGTGTCTCCACAGTAGGTACACAAGGTGTTTCACTGACGCTCATGCTCTTGGAGGGGGTGCGGGTGTTAAGGAATCTCTCCCCACTTGCATGGGTTCTGGAGACACTGATGATGAGGGTTCTGCAGCCTGAAATGGTTCTGGGAATGGAACTGAGGTTCTGGCTGATGATCTGGAAGGCTGTTTCATAAACACTTGTCAATTTGGAGTGCCAGAGTGATGAGGCTTTCAAGGTCCTGGGTAGACAGCTCATCATTCAAGCACTTGGAAAGTCCTTGATAGTAATGAGCAAGCAGCTCTTTTGCATTCTAGCTGCACCCTACCTCAAGGGCCCTGAATTCCATGATGTCATCCAGCGCCAAGCGTGAGGCTTAACGCAGGCAGAGTATCTGATCTGCAGCCCCCTCCCACTCCCCAGAAGGTTGAAAACCCTGCAGATCTCAGTGGTGAATTCCTCATGTTTATTGCAAATGCTGGTTTTATTGTTCCAGTCAGCAGCGGCCCACTTCCGAGCTCGCCGTGTCAGGAGTAACATGTTGGCTCAGCGCTGGAGCTTGAAGTATAAGATGCACTCGGACAGAAAGTTGAATATCCGTCAGACGTTCAGGGACCAGAGTCCGGGCCTCTGAGGGAGGAGGTTGACTGGTGTGAGGTTGCTGTACTGAGACGGAAATTTGTTTGAGAGTGGTGAAGAGAAGGTCAATGGTTTCCTGTCTCTACAGGATCGTGTCACCAGATGACTTTGTTTAGGCATTCATACTCCACTGGGTCAATCATTGGTTCACAAACCCTGTCAGGAAATGCAGAGAAGCTTGACCCAAAGGCAGAGCAATAGAGACAATTTAGGAGTAAACAATATTTTACTAATAAACTGCAAAATAACAAGCCGCCAAGGGACCACAGAATAGGAGAGAACAGATACTTAGCATGATAACAAAACTGAAGGGCAGGAGCAACTGATTGAGGCTTGGCTGGTTTGATGAGTGAACAAAGATTTTGGATGAGAGCTGTGTTTAAACGGGCTGCAGGTGATATATTGAAAACAAATGGCAGGTGACTCCTGTTAGCTGGGTGGAGACTGGGAAGAAGCCTGCGTCCGTTGACCTGACACAATCATAATGCTGACTTTGAGAAAAGTAGGAAAAAGAACTCTTTCTGACCTCTAGGTGGGAATTCTACTGTCAGGCCGAGGAGACCATAAGACATAGGAGCAGAATTAGGCCATCTGGTCCATCGAGTCTGCTCCGCCATTCAATCATGGCTGAGCCTTTTTTATTTAATCTCCTCCTCAACCCCAATTCCCGGCCTTCTCCCTGTAACCTTTGATGCCATGTCCAATCAAGAACCTACCAATCTCTACCTTAAATACACCCAAAGATCTGGCCTCCACAGCTGCATGTGACAACAAATTCCACAAATTCACCACCCTTTGGCTAAAGAAATTTCTCTGCTTCCCTGTTTTGAAAGGGCGCCCCTCTATCCTGAGTCTGTGCCCTCTTGTCCTAGACTCCCCCACCATGGGAAACATCCTTTCCACATCAGAGTTGCACTTCAGCCTTGTTAGTTGAGAGATCAAAGAGTTAAGAAGGTGAAGTAAAGTGGGTGTGGCTGCAGTAAAGAAATGAATCTCAGTCAGGTTAGTGTGGCATCTTTGATGTGAGCTGAATAAGCGAGCTGATTCATCTGTGCCCCAGGAGTAGCATCGTTTGTTTTTTACGAGTAAGGTGGAAGCAGAGAAATAGAAGATGAGGCAAATGGTCAATGATTAAATAAGAACAACAGATTTTAGTTTAGAAGTTCTACTGAGTTATAATGGAATGATCATGCACATTAAACATTCAAGGCTTATTCTACTGCAGACAATGAATTAGACTTCATCCACAATAGAATTTGGGCGTGGAAGGCCTTTTGTACAAAACACGCTTTGGCCGACCTCCCATTGCACTCTTCAATTTGCTTTCATTGGACCTGGGAGAAATTTTAGGCACTGACATAAACTCACAGTATCCTTAGCCACATTTCAGCCAGTAAAACATATTTGTAGTGTTATTGTTGTTACAACAGGGGAATGCAGCAGTAGTCTGCAAAGGAAGATCTCACGACTAGTAATCAGTGTCTGTGATCTTCTTGTTTGTTTAAACTGTAACGACGAGTGTGGCCCTGACCCAGAAAAGAGATCTCTACTGCAGGAGAATGTGGGGCATTACGAATGGGACAGACTACTATAAAACCCAGCACAAATTGTTTGTCCCATATTCAGGATAGACAAAGCAATGATGTAGTCAGTGAAGCACGGCAGCTTGCCTGTGGGGACTGGGGATCCACATTAACAAAGAAGCAGTACTGACCATTTTTCAACAGATAAGTTAATGGGACTTGAGGCAGAGACTGGGAATCTGATATACAGATTTCATAGATTCAGCTTCATCTTTATTTAACATGTTACAAATAGCAAGGACTTTAATGACCAGGGGCCCATTTTGAATGTATTTCACAGTGCTTTGGGACCAGCCTAGAGGACAACAGATAAAATGATTTTAAGACATGAAGATGACACACTTAGAAGCCCTCAGTCACGGTTCACAAACGTCAGTCGTCTCAGGGGGCAGCCTATCACAAAGCAGCTGACCAATTATTACATTCTGTGCTGCTGATTATTATAGAAATGTCCCTGAATGCTCTCTTTGCACTGATCTGCAATAATAACACTTGAAGAAGTAGGACAATATCTTCGAGTGTTCATACTGTAATAAGCTCCACGCTGAACTCACTTGCAATTCTTGTGTCAGAATTTTCAGATTAACATAGAGCTATACTATTGAGTAACTATGGAGTAATGCGTCCAGTTCTGGTCGCCTCACTATAGGAAGGATGTGGAAGCATTGGAAATTTACCAGGGTGCTGCCTGGTTTAGGGAGTATGGATTATAATCAGAGATTAAGGGAGCTAGGGCTTTGCTCTTTGGAGGGGGGAAGGATGGGGGGAGACATGATGGAGGTATACAAGATAATAAGAGGAATAGAAAGAGTGGATAGCCAGCGCCTCTTCCCCAGGGCACCACTGCTCAATACAAGAGGACATGGCTTTAAAGTAAAGGGTGGGAAGTTCAAGGGGGATATTAGAGGAAAGTTTTTTACTCAGAGAGTGGTTGGTATGTGGAATGCACTGCCTGAGTCAGAGGTGGAGGCAGATACACTAGTGAAATTTAAGAGACTACTAGACAGGTATATGGAGGAATTTAAGAAGGCACAACATTGTGGGTCGAAGGGCCTGTACTGTTGTACTGTTCTATGTTCAGCCCTTTGCTTGAGTGAACACTGGAGGTTCCATTTGGACCTGTGGACCAAAGTTAGGAAGATTAATCCGACAGTGTGATGGTTAAACAGTGAAGTGAGTCCATGAAATTCCTGTCTCAGTATCAGTTTGATGATGAATGACCTGAGATCTGGACATGGATGCACTTTTGGATAGGAAATGTTTACAGAGAAATGGCCAAATGTAGGTAAATGGAATTAGTGTAGACAGATATCTTGGCTGGCGTGCTCGAGTTGGGTCTGTTTCTATGCTGCATAACTCTAAGAATTCAACTTGAACACTTGAACCCTTGACAATCCAATATTAGTTACAAGCCAATCTCATTGCTTTCATCTCCATATCTACACCAATCGCCCACTTTCAAATGCCAATTCCATTTTCACCATAAGTTCCAGATCATAAGCACTTTGAATATAAAATCTACATTTTTCTTACATTCCAATTGTACCTTTTCCCCAAAATGTAAAATCTGTGACCCTGTATCCTTGAACCTTTTGTCAATAAGAACTGTTTTTTTATCGACCTTATCTAACCATGCAATGATGTGATACAACCCTATTGTATCTCTTCTTAACCTTCTATGATCCAGGGAATCAATCCCCAGCTTCTCCAGTCATAGAAACCATCCAAATCCATCACAACTTTGTATGGCAACACTTTGATCAGGACTACAAAAATTTGCAGTGAGTTGCTAAACAATTTTAAGTTCAAGTTTATTGTCATTCAACCGAACACATGTATACCTCCAAATGCGACAGCACTCCTCCAGATCAAGGTGCAAAACGCAGTACATATAACTCACAGACAGAGCACATAAAGTTGTATTATGACTAATATATTAACGAGGAACATGATGCAAATTAAAAAGTAAACAATATAACACTACTGGTGTTTCATACGTCATGAGACAAAGGCGGTGGCAGGGGCTCAGTAGTCTTAGGGCTGGGAGAAGAATCTGTTGCCCTGATAGTACAGTACCTCCTGTCTGATGGCAGGGCTCAAAGAGCTTGTTGGACAGGTGGGAGGGATTACCGACAATGCCAAGTGCCAGTAAATGCAGCGCAGTCTATCACAAAAACTAGCTTCCCCTCTATTGACGCTGTCTATACGTCCTGCTACCATAGGAAAGCAGCGACATAATCAAAGAGCACTCCCACCTGTTTCCTTCTCTTTTCTCCACTCTCCCATTGGGCAGAAGATACAAAAACTTGAGGACATAAAGAAGGATTACCATTTATCATCAGCATATAACCTGCAGTAGCACAGGTCCCAACACACTACGATCGACTACGGTAAGGAATGCCTCCCATTCCATGGCCAGAACATATTTCAGGAGATCTTATCTCTTGGCTGTCCTCCTACCTGCATACTGGCAGAGGCCAAACAGCAAGGCTCCAGAGATAAGGACAACAGAGAAGTGGTCGTGGGAAGTAGAGGAGCAGCTATGGGATTGCTTCAAGTCGATGGACTGGGCCATGTTCAAGTACATATCAGTGGATCTGAATTAATACATCACAGTTGTCATGGACATTATAAAACATTTGTAGATCATAAGACCATAAGATGCATGAGCACAATTAGGCCATTTGGTCCAATGAGTCTGCTCCCCCATTTCATCATGACTGATCCATTTTCCCTCTCAACCCCAATCTCATGACATCTCCCTGTATCCCTACATGCCTTGACCAATCAAGAATTTATCAACCTTTACCTTAAATATAAATAAAGATTTGGCCTCCACTGCTGCCTGTGGTAATGAATTCCACAGATTCACCATTCTTTTGCTGAAGAAATCTCTCCTCACTTCCATTCAGAAAGGATGACCCTCTCTTCTGAGGTTGTATCCTCTGGTCCTAGACTCTCTCACCAGGAGTGTGCCCCACAAAATCATTCAGAGTCTTCCTTAACCTAAAGCCCTGGATGAACCATGAGATCTGCAATCTACTAAGGGCCAGATCAGAGGCATTCAGGTCTGGTGGACAAGTAAGATACAGAAGATCCAGGTAGGATCTCAGGAAGGTATAGTCAATACTAGCACACCTCAGGGATGTGTGTTTAGCATACTGCTCTACTCTCTCTCTACACCCATGACCGTGTGACCAAGCACGGCTCAAATGTCATCTATAACGTTCCTGATGATACAACCATTGTTGGCAAAATATCAGCTGGTGATGAGAGGACTTACAGGAGTGAAATATACCAACCAGCTGAGTGTTGCCATAGCGACAACCTTGCAGTCGATGTCAAAGAACTGATTGTGGATGTCAGAAAGAGTAAGACGAGGGAACACACACCATTTATCATAGAGGGATCAGAAGTGGAGAGAGTGAGCAATTTCAAGTTCCTGGGTGTCAATATCTTCGAGGACCTAATTTGGACTCAACATATTGATGCAGCTATAAAGAAGGCAGGACAGCAACTATATTTTCTCAAGAGTTTGAGGAGATTTGGTATGTTGCCAAAAACACGAATTCCTACAGATGTTCTGTGAAGAGCATTCCAACTGATTGCTTCACCATCTTGTATGGGCAGGGGTTTGGGGGGGGGGGGGCTATTGTACAGGATCAAAGTAAGCTGCAGAGAGTTGTAGATTAGCCAGCTCTATCATGGACACTAACCTCCGAAGAATCCAGGGCATCTTCAAGGAGCAGTGCCTCAGAAGAGCGGTATCCATCATTAGGAACCCCACCACCCAGAACATGCTCTCTTCTCATTGTTCCTGGCAGGAAGGAGGTACAGAGGCATAAAGGCACACACTCAACAATTCAGGAACAGCTTCTTCCCCTCCGCCGTCTGATTTCTGAATGAACATTGAACCCATGAACACTACCTCACTACTTTTTTTATTTTCTATTTTTTGCACTACTTTTTAAATTATTTAATAAAAAAAGGTTCAAAGTTTCATTTATTATCAAAGTATGTTTGCAATATACAACTCTGAGATTCATCCTTTCCAGATAGCCATGCCCAAGAAAACTATGGAAGTTGCTTTATTTGTGCACAACTACATATATATTAAATAAAGGCACGCACATAGGAGATAGCTTTAACTTGTGTAATTCCCTGGTTCATATTTTTTACTGTTATGCTGTTCTGTATTTCATTTTGTGCTGCTTTGTGCGAGCTGCTTGCTTTCAGCTTACGTTTGGGTTATTGCTGAAGATAAGAGATAGGAGAAATGTGTGCCATCCAATTAGGATGGTCGGATTAAGGGGAGGTTTCTCTGGTGAGGGACACTAAGGTTGGGCTTCGGGCTTTTGTTCGAGAGGGGATGAAGAGAGAAGACGCTGGGGAGAACCGGTCGTAGCATGTGATCCAGTGGGAGACCCGTTTGTTCGAGATGGATTGCGAATGACGTGCAGAAAGTGGTGCATGGTTTCACGTTGACCGAGGGCCCAGTGCGCGGGTGCCAGAGAAGTTCACCATGAGCTCCAACTTGTGCATATTTGACTGTTTAATTTGAATGGACCCTTTTCTTTTTGTTACTCTTTGCTAACCCCTTAGTTAAGACTCATAAATATAATTACTCTAATCATATGCAGTGAACTGTCTGTTACTGTGTGGCATTAGTTTGTAACAGGGTAGCGAATTACACAGCATCCACACAAACAGGGGATTTGGGGTGAGCTGACGCCTCAACCTCACAGGTTTGGCAGGGCCGGGGATTGTCTTCCCTGGACGTACACAGCCAAGGAAATCAGGGTGTTTCACTCGTGTATTCACATTGCAGACAGAGAGTGAGAGAGCAGTGCACATGCTTAGATAACAGATCAATAGATGGTGCCAAGGTGGCAGGGGGTGGGGGGGGAAACGTCATTGCTCTAAAAGAAATACATTACACTTCCTCCCCTTTAGATTAATGCAATATAAAATTGCATATGTACAAAACATTCAATTTCCCTTTCATAAACCCATATTCCAAATAAACATAGTTTCACAATAACAGTCCACAACTAACTTCACAGTTCTAAAGATTCGGTCTTTTGGGTGGTGTTCTGTTTCTTTCGGGATAGCGCCTCTGGACCTTTGGAGTGGCATCAGGTTTGGCAGGTGTCTTGTCAACAGTAATGTTCTTGTCATACCTCTGGACCTGTGGAGTGGCATTAGGTTATGTAGGTGTCTTGTTTAAGATGACGTTCTCCGTTTCTGGTGTCACGTTGCTGTCAATGACGTCATCACAGAAAGTCCAGTGACTGTAGTGTGCATCTTGTTGAATGCAGTGGACTTATGTGTGTTCTTTGGCTGAGCATCCAGTATCCAGTCCATATGACGTCTACGAGTCTGATCTCCAACACCAACTGTGCACTCCAGTGGTCCAGTTCTTGTAGCTATCCTACCAGGTGTCCAAATGTCTTCTCAGTAATCACCTGTAAGGACTTCCTGTCCAATCTCAAAGCTCTTTGCTGTTTCACTTGACAACAAGTTGAACTGTTTTTTATACACTTCCCTCCAGAGGTCTGGCTTCAGGAGGTCTATGCGAGATCTCAGATTCCTGTTAACCCTTACATACTGTTCGGGTCAAACTCGACAGCAGTAAAAACACCCTAAATGCCATTTTTTTAAAGCTGAAATTTGATGACTTTTCCTAAAGTGACCCAAAATGCGCAAAAATGAAAATATTTAAGAATTTTATACTTTTGTACAGGTGCTACAAATTTTTGTACATCAAGGCTGTTCCAGGTCAGATTTGACCCGTATCTATTGAAATGGATATTAAGTCTCTGAAACATTAATTAAGGATTAGTGTATATTGAGGCTGTTCTGGGTCAAATTTGACCTGTATCTATTGAAATGGATTTTACATCTCTGAAACATTAATTAAGGATTAATCACCCATTTATTAATGTCAGATAGGTTATTTATACATTCTAAATAGATCTGTGGTTCAAAATTGGTATAGACACTTGTTGTGAGGGGATTCTTGGGCTGGGTCAAAATTGACCTGGACCAAACAGTGAAGGTATAGAATATGAACTAAATGTAAGGGTTAATGAACAGCATTGCAGGTGGTTGATTTGTTGTCGCATGAACAGAGACCTGATACACAAAAAGGAAGTTGTCCACCTTGTGCTGTGGAGAAATGTCCTCCTTGTCCATAGCTATAATTGATTTCTTGAAAGTTTGGATAAACTTTTCAGCTAACTCATTCTTTGTCAGGTGGTGAGCAGCTGACTTGAAATGCCTGATGCCATTTTTCTTCATGGATAGTCTGAATTCTTCTGATGTGTATTGTCGTCCGTTGTCACCCACAATTTTTTCGGTCAAGCTGTTTCTGGTGAAGATAGTCCTCAGAGCAGTCTAAAAGAACAGTTTTTGCTGAGGTGGTTGACTTCATTGGTATAACCTCCAGCCACTTTGAATGAGCATCCATAGCAATCAGAAACATACAATCCATGAAGTCAATATATACTCTTTGCCATGGTGAAGACTGCCACTCCCACAGGTGTAACGGTGTCTGTGGGTGTGCATTTTGAACTTTTTCACATTCCAAACAGCTTTTGGCCAAGTTTTCAGTCTGTTTATCTATTCATGTACCACATGTACCTCCAGATGAGACTCTTCTTCTTGACTGTACCCAGATGTCCTTCATGTAGATTTTCAGTTTAGAGGAACCACAACACGAGATCTACACATCAGTGTTCTTTGACATACCGACAGTTGGTCTCATCTCGCTGAGTACTCTAAAAACATAGGGTTACCATCAGCTGGCCAACTTCGCATGGTGATGTCATAAACTTTTGACAATGTTGAGTCATTCCTTGTTTCTCTTTATATTGCCAAATTTGTTACCAGCAACTGGCCCACCAGTGTAGTGTGGAACACCTTTGCTGGGTCACAGTATGAAGAATTTTCTTCTTCAGTTCCCAATAGTGGAAGACATGACAAGCCATCAGCGTTGCTGTGTTGTTTGTTGCCCTTGAGCTCTATGTGATAAGACCAGGCTCCTAGGAACTATGCCCAACATTGCTACCAGGTAGCAGACATCACTGGAATTCCCTTCCTGGAATTGAAAATGGACACAAGAGGCTGGTGGTCAGTCATTAGCATAAACCTTTGCCGTAGAGGTAGTGGTGAAACTTCTTTATTCCCCATACTAGACTAAGGGCCTCTCGGTCAAACTGTGTATAGTTACATTCTGTGCTCATCTGTGATCTTGAAGCAAATGCAATCGGACATTCAGATCCATCTTTCATAACGTGTGACAAAATGGCTCCAATACCATAAAAAGATGTATCACATGCTAGTCTGATGGGCAGAGATGGCTCATAATGGGTGAGCAGTTCATCGGATGTTACTAGTCTCTTTGTTTCCTTAAATGTTTTTTCACATCTTTCTGACCAACCCCTCTTTGCTCCTGTCTGTAATAGTGTGTTCAATGGATGCAGCACTGTAGCAATGTTTGGGAGAAACCGATGGTAGTAGTTTACAAGGCCCAAGTATGACCTGATTTGGCGGGAAGATAGCGGCATGACGCAGCTCGCAGTGGCCACTCCGGTGGTGATGTCTGTTATCTGTCAAGTAGGGTGCCATGCACAATCCTGATTTGATGGAGACGAATGTGAGAGCACAGAGGAACATCTAGTGAAACTTCTGAAATGCCTGCTTCGCTGCTGCTGCTACTGTGTGGTCCAGAATCTCTGGAGGAGAAGGCCCTGAGTCCTTGGTTTTACTTGTTGCTCGGCAGCCGGGGCAAGGTCGAAGCGCTCGGCAGAGGATGGTGCTCGGAGAGGCTGTGTCGGAGGGGCTGGTCGGAGGCTCGAAGTTTTTGGACGCACTCCGAGTCCGCTGTGGTCAGGTGCTTCCAATGGTGCTGCATCGGTGAGTTGGTGGCTTGGAGGTTCATGGCGGGGAGAGTTCCTCCCTTCTGCCGCCTGCGTGAGATGATGAGTCTATTGGGACTTTGAGACTTTTTTTACCGTGCCCATAGTCTGCTCGTTATCAAATTATGGTATTGCTTTGCACTGTTGTAACTATATGTTATAATTATGTGGTTTTGTCAGTTTTAATCTTGGTTTGTCCTGTGTTTTCTTGTGATATCATTCTGGAGGAACGTTGTATCATTTTTTAATGCATCATTTCTAAATGACAATAAACGAAACTGAACTGAACTGAGTTGTGACGTATTTTCCGGTTTGGGTGCCTGTAGCACTGCTTCATTCTTCTCTTGTGACTTATGTAAGCCAGGCTTGTCAGTGACATGTCCACAATAAGAGATTCCCTTCTTGAAAAACTCACATTTCTCCCTCTTTGCACGCAGACCACACTCACTCAGCTTGGTACGCAGTTTACCAAGGTTCAGAAGGTGCTCTTCATCATTTTTGCCAGTCACAATGATGTCATCAAGGTAACATTGTGTTCCTGGGATATCTTGGTGCACTTGGTCCATTGCTCCTTGCCAAATTGCTGGAGCTGATACGCAGCCAAAGATGAGACGATTATATAGGAACAGCCCCTTGTGAGTGTTGAGTGTAAGAACCATTCTGCTTGACTCCTCAATCTCCATTTGAAGATTCTCATCTACCAAAGATGCCAAGATGCCTTCTATTTGTGGCGGGGATACTGCACAGTACACAGCATTGGGTTAAAGCTCACTTTGAAATCCCCACGTATGCAAACGGCTCAGGCCTTCCCTTTCTTAATCACTGGGACAATGGGCATGGCCCAATCACTCCACTCAATCTTGGATAGAATTCCAGATGCCTCCAAATTCTGCAGTTCAGCATCCGCTTTAGGACATAGTGCATAAGACGCGTTATGGAATCTTGGTGTTGCAGTTACATCCAGTTCAATTCTGGACTTCATGCCTTTGAGTTTACCAATCCCCACCTGAAACACCTTTTCATTAGCATTAAGCGGCTGTGCCAGTCTTGGGTTAGTGCTACCATTTGGGCTGTCATTGTCTGTTGATGCTGCAGTAAGAGCTTTGATTGAGTGCCAGTCTAGATGGAGTTTTTCTCGACCATTCATGTCTGAAAAGTGCTGGCCCTCCACTTTTCAATACATAAAGCTCTAACTGTTGTGTTTGGCCTCCATACATCACATTTACTTTCAGTTTGCCTTTGGGAGACACTTTTTTGCCTATATAAGTCTTTGGCATCATCGAGGTCCCCTCTAATGGTATCTTAGATAACAGTCTGTTGTAGACAGCCTCTGGAATTATGGACGAAGCTGATCCTGTATCCAGCACCACTTTCAGCTTTACACCAGGCACATATATTGTGATCCAGATGATTTTGTGATCTGTTTCAGTTGTGCATGTCACATTCTAACCTCCTTTTCTGTAGTTCTGCTGCATCCTTTACTGCAGACTCTAACGATATTGCAATGGTCAATGCCCGTTCTAAGGTTAGGTCTCTTTCGGACAGTAGCCTCTTTTGAGAGCTTTGACTATGCAGGCCACATTCGAGCCTGTCCCTTAATGCTTCAGAAAGTCCATCTCTATAGTTACAATACTGGAAACGTTTGTGCAGTTCTGCAATGTATTCAGAAATACTTTCATCTTTTGACTGGTTCCTTTGTAAAATCAAAATTTCTCTGCCATTACTAGCAGTTTAGGGCTCAAGTGATTCTCTAAAATTGTACCAATTCCATTGAACATCTTGCTTGCTGGCTTTGCAGGGGTTATTAGGTTGTGTAAGAGCCTGCAGGTCCTTGCATCCATTAAGCTAAGAAGTGTGGAGACTTTATTTTGCTTCTCCACATTGTTCGCATTACAATATAGTTCCACCCTCTTGATATACAACTCCTAGCCTTCATTATCACTATCAAATTCATCAACTTTCCTGATTGAAGCCATCACACATTATTTTCACTTTAAATTCAGCGCACCTTTCACTGTTACTTATGGGCCTTCGGCTTTCTCAAGCTGTTTAACTCTCACTGTTTTCCATGTAACTTTTGGTGCAGTTCTAGATATTTTCTGACATTCTGGTTTGTAATCGTCATCAATTTGTTGCGTCTGTGCACAACTACATATCAATTAAATAAAAGCATGCACATGAGAAATTGCTTTAACTGGTATATTCACATTGCAGTGAGAGAGAGAGAAAGACAACAGTTCAATATGTAGTGCTAAGTGGGGGAGTCATTGCTCTAAAAGAAATAGGTCCATACATTACAGAAATCATTCAAGAAAAACATCAGACCCACCCCCCACAGGAAAAAAGGCGACAACACGATCATCAATCTCTAAATGCCACCCTCTCCTGCACAAAAAACTAACGAACTTACCAAAAGGCAACAAGAACATCAACCCCCTAATTCCCAGCACAGAAAAACCGAGAACATCAACCCTGAAACCCCTTCCCCTTAGATAAAAAAAACAGACTCGCCAAATGACAACGAGAAAGAAGGGTGAAAACAGAATAGAAAAATCATAAAACAGAAAGAGTCCACAGACCATAAATCACAGAACTACGGTAACATCCTCCGACAGCATTGGAAGAGAGAAATACCACTCAAGCACAAAGGCTTCGCTCTGGCAACACATGAACACTATCTCACTACTTGACCATCAAAACATCAAGAACTCCCATAGCCCCGATGACCTCATGATTTGAGCATTGTGAACCCACAGAAAACATCCAACCCAGACGGAGGACCTGACTGAGTATTAAAGACCTTTGCCAATCAACTGGCTGGAGTGTTCACTGAGACCTTTAACCTCTTGCTTTGGCATGTGCCCACCTGTTTCAAGTAGGCTTCAATTATGCCAGTGCCTAAGAAGAAAATGGGAACTTGCCTCGATGACCATCGTCCAGCAGCATGTATATCCACGGTGATTAATTGTTTTCAGAGACTGATGTTGAAACTCATCAACTCCTGCCTGAGAAGTGACTTGGATTTGTTCTAAATTACCTATCAGCACACCAGGTCCACAGCAGATTCCATCTCATTGGCTCTTCATTTAACCCTGGAACATCTCAACATTCAATACTATAATCCCTTCAGAATTAAACGTTAAGCTTCATGTCCTTGGCCTCAATAACTCATTGTGCAATTGGATCCTTGATTTCTTCACTTGCAGACCCCAGTTAGTTCGGATTGGCACAACATCTCCCCCACAATCTCCATCAGTACTAGTGCACTACAGGCTGTGTACTTAGCCCTCTGCTCGATTCACTTTACTCATATGACTGTTTGGCTAAGCACAGCTCCAATGCAAAATATTTAAGTTTGCTGACGCCACTACTGTCGTTGGCCAAATCAAAGGTGGTGACAAATCAGTATTTAGGAAGCAGATTAAAAATCTGGCTAGGTGGTGCCTGGTGCTATAACAACAACAGCCTTTCACTCAATGTCAGCAAGACCAAGGAGCTGACTATTGAATTCAGGAGGTGAAAACCAGAATTCCATGAGCCTGTTCTCATCAGGGGATCAAAGGTGAGGAGGTTTATCAAGTTAAAATTCCTTGACGATTTTATTTCAGAGGACCTGTCCCAAATCCATCATGTACGTGCAATTACAAAGAAAGCATAGCAGTGTCACCACTTCCTTAGAAATTTGTAAAGATTCAGTATGATATCTAAAACTTAGAAAAAAACCTCTATAGATGTGTGGTGGCGAGAATATTGTCTAGCTGCATCACAGCCTAGTTTGAAAATACTCATGCCCTTGAATGGAGGATCCTACAAAAAGTAGTGCATACTTCCCTTTCCATCATGGTTAAAGCCCTTCCCACCATTGAGCACATCCACACAGAATACTGTTGCGTGCAGGTCCCATCCATCTCTCTTCTCACTGCTGTCATCAGGAAGAAGGTGCAAAAGCCTCAGAACTCACACTAACAGGTCCAGGAACGGTTATTAACCATCAACCATCAAGCTCTTGAATAAGTGTGGATGACTTCATTCAACTTCACTTGGCCGATAACTAAGCCGTTCCCACAATGCATGGACTCACCTTCAAGGTCTCTTAATCTCAGGCTTTTGATATTTATAGCTTATTTTTTGTTGTTGTTGTTTTTCACTTTTGCATTTGTAGTTTGTTGACTTTTGCACATTGGTTGTTGTTCACCCTGAGTGTAGTCTTTCATTGGTTCTACTTTGGTTCTCGGATTTACTGAGTATGCCTGAAAGCAAATGAATCTCAGAGTTGAATGTGGTGAAATATATGTACTTTGACAATAAATATACTTTGAACTTTGAACTTTGAAGGAAGGAAGGAAGGAAGTTGTCCACTTCAGACGCTAGCTGCTCTGCTTTAGTCTGGGTTTACGTGTTGGCCTGACCAGGTAAAGGTAGCAGATTTCCCTTTGTGTAGGAAACTAGTGAACCAAACTTCTCACTGTTCTGAGCGTATTATTGGCATGATTGTTCATATTAGCTTTTCATTTCTGTGCACTTAACTAGATTTAAATTCTGCAGCAGTACACTAAATATTGGATAATTTGCACGAATACCATTCAAAGATCTATGGGGCATTCTTCCCTTGGTTTGTCACCGTATTGCTCTCCAGGTCTATCTCCTGCTTCTGGGATTTTGCTGTGTTAAATGAACAGAACCACTTTCTTTTGTGAACCTCCAGAAGATAATTACAGTACGCTCCTGATAACTCTGAGACAGCTTTTTTTTTCGCACCAAGAAATTGAATTATCAAGTAATTCAAATGGAGTATCCTAAGTGGCACATCGAGAAAGTGTTTAGTGCTAAAGCATTTTCAGTTAGAGGATAATTTAATTTACATGAGTTTGAATTAAAAAGCCTTGACTGTAATTGTGTGTAAATTGCTGAGGGATGTTTCGAAGAGGCATGTTATGGTGTCATCTAAGTAACTCCTCCGATTAGGAAATTGTTCTCATTTAGCCTGATTCTCCATTTGTGATGTTCAGATTTGGAAAGCTGCATGATGTGGAGAAGGTGATGAGAATGCATGTGTGGAGTTGTTTCAAGGAAACCAACAAATGAGAATTACTGATATAAAGCATCCGGTGCTCCCGATGCGACCTTCTATATATTGGCGAGACCCAACGCAGACTGGGAGATCATTTCGCTGAACACCTACGCTCTGTCCGCCAGAGAAAGCAGGATCTCCCAGTGGTCACACATTTTAATTCCACGTCCCATTCTCATTCTGATATGTCTATCCACGGCCTCTTCTACTGTCAAGATGAAGCCACATTCAGGTGGGAGGAACAACACCTTATATTCTGTCTGGGTAGCCTCCAACCTGATGGCATGAACATTAACTTCTCAAACATCTGCTAATGCCCCACCTCCCCCTCGTACCCCATCCGTTATTTATTTATTTATATACACACATTCTTTTTCTCTCTCTCCTTTTTCTCCCTCTGTCCCTCTGACTATACCCCTTGCCCATCCTCTGGGCTTTCCCCCCTCCCCCTTTTCTTTCTCCCTAGGCCTCCTGTCCCATGATCATCTCATATCCCTTTTGCCAATCAACTGCCCAGCTCTTGGCTCCATCCCTCCCCCTCCTATCTTCTCCTATCATTTCAGATCTCCCCCTCCCCCTCCCACTTTCAAATCTCTTACTAGCTCTTCTTTCAGTTAGTCCTGACGAAGGGTCTCGGCCCGAAATGTCGACTGTACCTCTTCCTAGAGATGCTGCCTGGCCTGCTGCGTTCACCAGCAACTTTTATGTGTGTTAAATGAGAATTAAAGCTCTTTCTTTGATGTATGAGGTTCCCAGCATTCATGACCTTTCCCGTATAGCCCTCAAAAAGGCGTTTAGCTACCTGTGTGAACCCGGCAAAGTTCAATCTCAAAGTCAAGTTTATTGTCATACACAGAAGTGCATGAGCGCACGGGTACAATGAAATTCTTACTTGCAGCAGCATCACGGGCACATAAGCAGCAGTCACAAGAAAAACATATTGAACATAATTTGTATTGTTTTTTTCCAAGTAAGAATACAATTAGAACTAACAGTTGGAGGCCCAGTGTCTGCGAGGCTGAAAATTGGGAACATGGACTGGAGGCTCGGAAATGGTGTGTCCTGGGACTGGAGGCCTGTCTGGGTTTGTGATTGGGTGGGTGGGTGAAAGAGATGGGAAAGGGCTAGTTTAGCTGTTGCTGTCCTGTTTTGACTTGTTTGACTATTTCTACTTGTGTTGTTCTGTGGAATATTGAGAACTTGCTATGTTTGTGTGGGAATGTATGGAGACACTTGTGGGCTGCCCCCAACACACCCTTGGGTGTGCTGGTTGTTGATGCAGACAACACATTTCACTGCATCTTTTGATGGTCATGTAACACATAAATCGGAATACATACTGTAAATCTGAATCCGGAAAACTAAGTCCATTTTAGTGCAAAGTGGTCAGAGTGGTCATAGTGGTCATAGTGTTGTGAAACTGCAGTGTTTACGGTTGAAATAAGAACCATATAGTTAATAGAAGTAATTGTTTTTGAACCTGGTGTTGTGGGACTTCAGGCTTCTCTGGCTTCTGCCCAATGATAACTGCAAAATGATGACGTGGTCCAGATGGTGGGGTTCTTTGAAGATGGATGTTAACTTCCTGAGGAAGTTCCTCCTGTATATATGATCGAAGATGGCAAGGAATCTGCCTGTGATATGTTGGGCAGATACTATAACTGCTTTCTACAGCTTCTTTTGTTCCTGCACGTTCCAGTGCTGTACCAGACTGTGATACAACCAGTCAAGTTCATCCACAATATTGGCAGAACCAGGTGTTCCAACAGCTGGGTGCATTCGTGCTGAAGGAACAGCAGAATATTCAGGTTTGAGAAGGCCCTGTAGAACACAGCAAGAGCATAAGACCATAAGGTATAAGAGCAGAATTAGGATATTTAGCTTATCGAATCTGCTCCAACATTTTATCATGGTTCATCCATTTTTTTTCTCAGTCCCATTCTCCTGTCTTCTCTCAGTATCCCTCCATGCCCTGACTAACCAAGAATCTATCAACCTCTGCCTTAAGTATGTGAAAAGACTTGGCCTCCGCAGCTGCCTGTGGCAATGAATTCCACAGGTTCACCATTCTTTGGCTAAAGAAATTCCCCCTCTTCTCCATTACAAAAGGATGCTCCTCTATTCTGAGGCTGTGTCCTCTGGTCTTAGACTCTCCAACTATAGGAAACATCCTCTCCACGTCCACTCAATCAAGGACTTTTACCACTTAATAGGTTTCAATCAGGTCATCCCTCATTCTTCTGAATTCTGGTGAGTACTGGCCTTGAGTCATCAAATGCTCTTCAAATGAAAGCTATTCATTCCTGAAATCATTTTGGTGAACCTCCTTTGAACGCTCTCCAGTTTCAGCACATCCTTTCTGAGATAAGGGGCCCAAAACTGCTCACGATACTCCAAGTGAGAACTCACCAGTACTTTATAAAGTTTCAACATTTCTTCCTTGCTTTTATATTCTAGTCCTCTTGAAATGAATGCTAACATTGCAATTGCCTTCCTCACCACAGACTCAACCGACAAATTAACCTTTTGGGGAATTCTGCGACAAAGACTTCCCAAATTCCTTTATGCCTCAGGTTTTTTGGATTTTCTCTCCATTTAGAAAATTGTCAGCCCTTTCATTTCTTCTATCCAAATGCATGAACATACACTTCCTGACACTGTATGCCATATTTCATTTTTTTTGTCCATTCTCCTAATCTGTCTAATTCCTTTTCTAGCCTCTGTACTTCCTCAGAACTACTTTCCCCTCCACCTATCTTCATATCATCTACAAAATTTACAACAAAGCCACGACTGCCATCATCAAAATCATTGATATGTAACGTAAAAAGAATTTGTCCCAATACAGACCCCTGTGGAAAACCACTAGTCACTGGCAGCCAAATGGAAAAAACTCCCTTTACTCTCTCTCATTTGCCTCCTGCCAATCATCCACTGCTTTATCCATGCTCGAATCTTTCCTGTAATACCACGGGCTTGTAGCTTGTTAAGCAGCCTCAGGTGTGGCATCTTGTCAAAGGCCTTCTGAAAATCCAAGTACACAACATCAACTGATTCTCCTTTGTTATTTCTTCAAAGAATTCCAACAGATTTGTCAAGCAAGATTTTCCCTTGAAGAAACCATGCTGACTACAGCCTATTTTATCAGGCTCCTCCAAGTACCCTGAGACCTCATCCTTCATAATCGACTCCAACATCTTCCCAACCACTGATGCTAGGCTAACTGGCCTATAATTTCCTCTGTTCTGCCTTTCTCCCTTCTTGAAGAGTGGAGTGATATTTGCGGTTTTCCAGTTTTCTGGAACCATTCCAGGATCTAGTGACTCTTGAAAGATCATTACTAATTCCTCTGTAATCACTTCAGCAACTAACAGGAAATTCCCTCTCCCTCACCTTCCACCTCTTCGATCTACGAAGTTGGAGTCGACCATCCAGCCCCTCTAACATGCTCTGATGTTAAAATAAGAATGATTTTGAACACAAGAGATTCTGCAGATGTTGGAAATCCAGAACAACACACCCAACCTTCTGAAGGAACTTAACAGATCAGGCACCATCTATGGAAGGGAACAAACAGTTGATGTTTTGGGGCAGAAGCCAGAATAAGGAGATGGGGACAGTGGAGGGAATATAAGCTGGCAGGTGATCAGTGAAACCACAGTAAAATAACCCAGTGACAGTACTCTCTCCTCTGAGTCTGATCACAGCAACAAGAGGAGGTGATTCACTTTCTCTGGGCTGTGGCACCTTTCAGTGAGAACATGGCTGACTCCATCTACCCCAGCCTGATTAAATGCCCCTGAATGCCATTACATGATATAAATCTGTCAATTGCAGTCTGAAATTTTCAACTGGCCTTCAACTTCATCAATCTTTTGGGGGGCGAGGCAGCTTCAGATTCTCAGCCCCCTTTGTATGATGAGCTTTGTGGCATCACCTGGAACAGACTGCCTCGCAGAGGGAACAGATTTTTACCCCAAGACTTTTAAAAGCCTCATTTAACTCAGTACCTGCTAAACTTGTATACCTGCAGCATGTTTCATGATCTCATGACACATGAAATGCTTCACAGCTGATGATGAACAGAAATGTTTTTCTGGTAACTCTCTGTAGATATGAGGTGTGCTAGCATTAGAATTTATGGGTGGGTGAGATCATTGTTAGTAAGACAAGGGAGACAGTGATTTCAGTTTAGTATTTTCCTGAGCACGTTCAGACTGCTGTGCCATCTCCATGGCAGATGGTAGCAGTTGGAATCACGTTATTGCTTTGTGCTTGTTGCTATGAAAACCATCAATATGAAGTTTTTCATTTGCTTTGACCTTTCAATTAATCCCACCTTGCCTGGCCTTTACTCGTGCTCCTTGTGCTGCCTTTTGTCTGGTGTGGCAATCAAACAAGGTGCTGCTGTGTAGTCCCACATTCTCTCTGGCTCACATCAAAGAAACCTCTGATTCCCTCCTGTGAAGTTCCTCAGAATCACCAAAGCACGAGCCAGTTTAGTAATCTAACAAAAAATTGTAGGATCTGTATTTAAATAATTCCTGCATAGCAGCAAGTTCTTCATAGCACATAGAACAGTATAGTACAGGCCCTTCAGCCCACAATGTTGGGCTGACCCTTGATCTACTCTAAAATGAATCTAACCTTCCCTCTGACATAGCCCGCCATTTTTCTTTCATCCATGTGCCTATCTAAGAGTCTCTTAAATGTCCCTAATGTATTTGTCTCGACCACCGCTCCCTCTAGTGTGTCCCAAGCACCTACCATTCTCTGTATAAAGAGCCTACCTCTGGCAACCCCTAAACTTTCCTCCACTCACCTTAAAATCATGTCCTCTCATATTAGCCTTTGCCACTCTTTGAAAAGGCTCTGGTTGTCCACTTTATCTATACCTCTTATCACTTTATACACTTCTATCAAGTCTTCTTTCATCCTCCTTCACTCCAAAGAGAAAAGCCCGAGCTCGGTCAACCTCTCCTTATAAGACATGCTCGCTAATCCAAGCTGCCTACTGGCAAATCTCCTCTGCATCCTCTCTAAAGCTCCCAGATCCTTCCTAGAATAAGGCAAACAGAACTAGAGTTTTATAGACATTATAAGGCATTGTTTCGACCTCACATGGAGTATTGTGAGCAGTATGTGCTGGCATTGGAGAGGTTTCACTAAAACGATCCCAGGAATGAATGTTTTACAGTGTGAGGAGCATTTGATGGCTCTGGGCCTGTACCCTCTTGAGTTTAGAAGAATAAGAGGGGATCCCATTGAAACAAACAAAATATTAAAAAAAGAAACTGTAAAACTTCCTATAGTTCAGCTGATGAGAGAGGAGCAGTGAGCTGGTTAAATCCTTATTTCTTTTTTGATATTTCTCGCCAACGTCAATTACTTTTTTTTCCCGGAAGAATCATCTTCACATCAATATTTTCACAGAGACATATTTACACTACCCCAAACCCGAGGCACTAATGTACTACAAAGATAGGTACAGTTGGTAGCTTTCTGCTCTTTGTGCATTGAAAACTTCCCCAAGCATAAATCAAAGTCTACCACCACGTCAGCGAAAGGAGATATAAGGTTAGATACCCAAGTAATTACTCAAGGAGGCAGGTTTCAGGGATCATCTTAAAGATGAGAGTGGGAGAAAGTTTTATGTGGGGAATTCTGAAGCTTAAGAACTTAAGCAGAAGAGAATAGTGGAGCAATGAAAACCATAGGTGCAGAGGTCAGGATTAGTACATTATCTTATGATGTTCCCTTAGCAACAAGTTCTTGGTGATATTGCAATTAGGCCAGTCTGCAGCAGTCTGGAAGTTGAGTTTATACTGTAAGTTAATAATGAAGCTCCAGAATATATAACTACTTATAAGGTGCATAAGTTGATAAGAGGCAAAGACAGAGTGGACATCTAATTTCTCTAACATTGATTTCTCTAACTTTCGTTAATGCCCCTCCTCCCCTTGTTACCCCATCCCTATTCATTTATTTATATTTTCTCTCTCTTTCCCTCTCACAATAACTCCTTGCCTGTTCTCCATCTTCCTCTGGTGCTGCCCTCCCCCCTGCTTTCTTCCAAGGCCTTCCGACCCATGATACTTCCCCCTTCTCCAGCCTTGTATCCCTTTTGCCAATCAACTTCCCAGCTCTTGGCTTTATCCCTCCCCCTCCTATCTTCTCCCATCATTTCGGGTCTCCCCTCCACCTCCCACTTTCAAATCTCTTACTATCTCTTTTTCCCGTTAGTCCTGACGAAGAGACTCGACCAGAAACGTTGACTGTACTTCTTCCTATGGATGCTGCCTGGCCTGCTGCGTTCCACCAGCATTTTGTGTATGTTGTGTGGACATCTAATAACTTTTTGCTCAGGGTGGAAAAGGTTAATACAAGAGGGCATACTTTTTAGGTGATTGGAGGAATGTATAGTGGGGATATCGGAGGTAAGTTTTATAAAGGGAGAAAGGAGGGTGCGTGGAATGCGCTGCCTGGGGTAGTGGTAGAGACAGATGCATTAGGGGTATTTAAGAAACTCATAGATAGGCACATGGGTGAAAGAAAAATATGTGGGAGCGAAAGGTTAGAGTTTGCAGACGACACCACGGTGGTTGGCCTGATCAGAGGGGATAACGAGACAGCCTACGGAGATGAGGTCCAGCACCCGGCCGCGTGGTGTGCAGACAGCAACCTGGTCCTTAACACCCAGAAGACCAAGGAGATCATTGTGGACTTCAGGCATGCTAGGAGCCACACTCACGTCCCCATCTACATCAATGGAGCTGTAGTGGAGCGTGTATCAAGCTTCAAGTTCCTTGGTGTCCACATTTCTGAGGATCTCACCTGGTCTCTGAACTCCTCCATCCTGATCAAAAAGGTGCAACAGCGCCTTTACTTCCTGCGGAGCATCAAGAAAGCTCACCTCCGTCCCAGGATACAGACGGACTTTTACCGCTGTACCATTGAGAGCATACTCACCAACTGCATCTCAGTGTGGTATGGCAATTGTCTCATATCGGATCGCAAAGCACTCCAGTGTGTGGTGAAAACTGCCCAGCGGATTATCGGCACCCAATTGCCCACCATTGAGAACATCTACCATAAACGTTGCCTGGGCAGGGCGAAAGCATTATCAAGGATACATCTCACCCTAAATATGGACTTTTTACTCTCCTCCCATCCGGTAGGCACTACAGGAGCCTCCGTTCCCACACCAGCAGGCACAGGAAGAGCTTCTTCCCTGAGGCTGTGACCCTGCTGAACCTCACATCACAGCGCTAAGCAGTATTGAACCCATATTGTACTGTCTCAGTACTTTTATATTTGTGTGCTGTAGCACTTACTTTTTATTCACAGTTATTTTGTAAATAACACTATTCTTTGCATTTCTGGTTAGATGCTAACTGCATTTCATTGGCTTTGTATCTGTACTCGGCACAATGACAACAAAGTTGAATCTAATCTAATCTAATCTTGGAGTAGGTTAAAAGGTCGGCACAACATTATGGGTCAAAAGGTCTAGACGGTGCTGTACTGATTGATGTTCTCTGTTCTATTTTATCTAACAGATTACCACTATTCCATTAGACTATGGGCAACCATAAAACCTGTGGTATTTGAATGTATGGCTTGTTTATCTCAGCACTTTGGTACTGCTAATGATGGAGACTGGTGCTACAGTGCGGACATAACTTCCGTTTCTTCCTGAGCAAGCTACAGAAATGTTGAACTGTTCCAAGTTTCAACACTATGATTTAGGGTTGAGAAGAGGGGAAGATATTACACTTTAGAACCCATCATCATTACAGAATTATCAACTACACTGTTTTATTCATTTACCCTTGAGGAGGGCAATTGCAGAAAAGCACTTACAGCTCTGAAAAGAACTCACTCCTTCCATGTCTTTTTATACTGCTGCAGGAGTTGCAGTGAGATTCAAAAACTGGACTGTACAGAAAACTTGATGAGAAGCCACTAAACTGAAATGATAAAAGCTTCTCTCACCACAGATGCTTCCCGACCTGCTGGGTATTTGCTGTGTTTTCTGTTTAAGTAGAGTCAAAGGGTAATAGAGCACTGAAAAGGCCCTTCAGCTCAACTCCTCCATGCTGGCTATAGTGCCCTCTGCCCACATTTGACCCATGCCCCTCTAAACCCTCTAAACTAATAGTTATGTACTTATCCAAATGTCCTTTGGATAATTTTTGGGCTATTGGGGCCCAACTTGGAAGGGGCCAATCATTTAAGCTGTGGACATTTAGTCATAATATCGGGTGGCCTTCGACATTGTTATGACCTACAAGGGGATGAAGATGTTTCAAGGTGAAAAGTTGCCACCTACTAAAGCTGTCAAGTTGTGACAGGATTCCTTAGAACCAATCAGGACACAGAGCATCAGCATCAAGGTAACTGAAAATTGAAGTCACGAAGGGTCAGGGTGGTGGAGTCAGATCAGGTATCCAGGTGGGCCATGAAGTGAGGTGGGATGGATGTCTCATGGATTTAATAGGATTGGTGATATTGGGCGAGAGGCCAGGTTGGTGGGAGATGGAAGGACATTGGCATCTTGGGAAATAGGATATGGCTCAGACACTGGTTTCATTACCTTCAGGGGCCCAGTGTCAATAGGGTCAACTAGGGGAGGACATAATTAGGAGTTGGGAGTGGTGGGGATTAGTTTCATTTGAGGTCAGGACTGGACACACAATAAGTAGAGGGGTAAATGCAAGGAGGCATTTTCTGCTGAGGTTGGGTGAGACTAGAACTGGAGGTCATGGGCTAAGGGTGAAAGGTGAAACATTTAAGGGGAACATAAGGGGGAACTTCTTCACTCTGAGGGTGGTGAAAGCATGGAACAAGCTATCAATAGAAGTGATGGTTACGGGTTCGATTTCAACATGTAACAGTAGTTTGGATAGAGACATGGATGGGAGGGGTGTGGAAGGCTGTGGCCTGGGTGCAGGTGTCTGGGACGAGGCAGATTAATAGTTAGATATGGACTGGATGTACTGAAGGGTCTGTTTCTGTGCTGTGGTGCTCTATGACTCTATGTCAGCCCCTTTCAGGGTAGTCAAAACAAAATGTGCTTATTCCAGGAATAACTGCCAACCGGTGATTAATGATTCTCCTGGAACAATGCCAGTCAAGTTCTCTTACAATATTTCAAAAGAACACTGTTTGCAAAATGATACTCTCAAAGTACACTGATCCCATGCTTGATACAGGAAGGAAACACCTGGTCAAAGCTCCAAAGCAACATTAAATGTGATGTAAAGTTGTATTTATAAATCTGCATCATACTGGCCTTGGGAAGGTGGTGGTGAGTCCTGCTCTTGATCCAGTACTATTCATCTATAGATGCTATTCCCTTAATGATGTTGGGTAGGGAGCCTGAGTACTTAACCTAGTGAAAATGAAGAACCCATGATGATCTTTCATGTCAGGAGGTGAGGCTCTGTGTAGAGTGTTCCCATGTACTTGCTGCCTTTGTCTTTAAGTTAGAAGAGCTTGTGGGTTTGGGAGTCTTAGGGGTTATTCTGGAGTTATGAAATTATGTAGATATAGCAGATATTAATTCAAGTGAGAATCAGTCTTCAGTTCTTCTTGAAAATTGCAAGCAGTAATCAGATTGAAGTTAAAAGTACAGCTTTTAAAACAGGACTGGCTGCAGAGCACAGGCTGCTGGGCCACAGCTGGATGCTGAGTGACGTGGTTTGCAAGTGAAGTGACCATGAGATGTTCTTGTCTGCATCAGCCAAACGAAAAACAATAGGATTATATTAATTGGCAGGTGTCAAACCAGGTGACACGGACTAAGTATGTTGTCACTTCGCACATCAAACACGGTCACAAGTATAGTTGATTAATCAATAGTTGGGATAGTTGTGTACTCAGAGTTAACCCTGACAACATTAATTGTTGGTATCTGGGATCTCTGCTGCTGGGAGCTTTTAGATCTGCGGTTCCCAACTTGGGGTCCACGGACACCTCAGTTAATGGTAAGGTTCCATGCATAAAAAGATGTGGTGAGCTCTTGTTTTAGACCATCTGTGTGATCTACTTTGTCCCAGCAAAGGTGCTTAAAAATTTAGCGGAGTTAGAAATAACTTGCAAAGTGTGTAGCTCGGGTGGATGGTGGAGAGTTTAGAGGTGCCTCCCATTGTAGATATGGACTGTAATTTGCAAGAAGCACTGCCAAGCCAAAATATTGAACTAAATGATATTACTGAATCATCTGCTGCTCCCTTTGATCTTAAGGGTCTAAAAACGTGATGTACTTTGAGTTTGAGAGACTCTGCCAAGATTGTGTCCAGAATACCTGCTTGTCATAATTAATAAAGACATTTACATCACCAGCTTCAGTGTCTCTCCAGTGACTCAGATCATAGTCACAACACAGAGCAGGCATGTGAGAAACTGCAGTGCCTTTTGTAGATTTATAAACATGTCAGCCATTGTAGTGGAGGGGAGGACTGTTCAGAATGGGGGACAGGGTCTCAGTACTTCTGGCATTGTCCTGGATGATGTTGAGTGCCTTGTGTATTGTTGAGTCTACACTCATGCAGACAAGTGGAGAGTGTTTGATTAGGCAGCAGACCTGTTCCTTGTAAATGGAAGAAAGGCTGTGCATGATCAGGAGGTGAGTCACTCAGCTGCCCTCATTGTATAAATTGTGTTTTTGTTTAATGATGACCTTTAGGACGCTGATGGTTGAGCACTCAGAGATGGTAATGCCACTGAGTACCAGGAGCAGACGGTTAGGCTGTCTTTTGTTGGAGAGGGCTATTTCCCGGCACTCTTGCCACTTCTTAACCCATGACTGGAAGTTGCTTGTGTCTCTTCTACATGCAGAGGGATTGTGAATGGAACTGAACACTGCAATCAACCACAAGCATTCCCCTTTCTGAACTGAACTGAACTTAAAATCAAGTTTATTATGAACTCGAGAAATTCTGCAAATGCTGGAAATGTGGAGCAACACATTTTGTGTGTGCGGATTGAAATTATTGTCCTGCGCACAAGTGCAGTGAGGTATAGTACAATGAAAAACATGCTTGTAGCAGCATCATAGGCACAAAGGCATGATGTGACAAAGCTGAATTTAATGGAGCTGAGGAACCAGTGATGTGAGGGACTCCTGCAGTGACCTACTGGGGCAAGAATGGCTGATCTCCAAAAGCTACAACAAACTTCCCTTGTCTGAGATGCTAGTCCAACTACTGGAGTGATTTATCCTTAATGTTTACTGACTTCCATGGTTCCTTGGATCCCAAACACTGTCTAATTCTATTTTGATACAAATTCACTTCTTTGTTCAATGTTTAGACCAAGGCTGTGATCTGAGTGATCCCGCAAAAATCCACATTATGCATCAGTGAAGAGAATTTTGGTAAGTAACTATCACTTGGTAGCACTGTGGACAACAGCTTTTATACTCTAGCATAAGATTGAGTGGATATTGGTTCAGCAGTAATTTGCTGATCTGGATTTTTTCCTACTTTCTCTAATGAGGACTTATCTGAGAAATTTTCAGTGTTAAATGCTAGTTTAGTAAATATCTGATAAAGCTTAGGTGAATGGCATGCCTCGTTTGTGGTGCTAGTCTTGTGTACCACTGCCTTTGCTTAATATCTCTGAGAGCCCTAGATAGAGCAAAGACTATGGAGCTCACCGGATTGCTTTGGCTGATGACTAGCTTCTAGGGACCTCATTAGGAAGCAGAGATGGATCAGCTGGTCAGTACATCTAGCTAAACACAGTTCTGAACACTTAGACGATAAGACCATAAGGCATAGGAGCAGAATTAGGCCATTCGGGCCATTGAGTCTGCTGCACCATTCCATTATGGCTGCTTTATTTTCCTTCTCATTTTCCTGCCTTCTCCCCATAACATCTGACACCATGACCAATCAATCTCCGCTTCAACTATACCCAGTGACTTGGTCTTCACAGCCACATGTGGCAATGAATTCCACAGATTCACCGCCCTCTGGCTAGAGAAATGTTTCCTCATCTCTGTTCTAAAGGGACATTCTCCTATTCTGAGTCTGTTCTTTCTGGTTCTAGACTCCCTCATTATAGGGCACATCCTCTCCATGTTCACTCTATCTAGAATAGGTTTCAATGAGATCTCTCCCTCATTCTTTTAAGTTCTAAATTCCTACTTCTCTTTAGCACTCAAATGCTGGGCCTTACCAATATAGAGGAGGAGATGTTCATAGAACTTTTATTTTCGTAATAGCAATGTAATTGTCTACTACCATTCGTGGCAAAAAAAAAGGCCGTGTATCTACTTAATCAATGAGCTGTGGAACCATGTATCTTTGCCCGTTGGATCTTGTGTTTGCTCTACACCATGTATGTAGTCCTGTGTTACAACTTCAACAGCCTGAGCCATCAGCTTTAGGTCCGTCAGGTTTGTTCTTCAGCACGCCTCGTTAAGCTGATGTTGATCTATGGTCTTATCTACTCTCTCTGGTGCATGTAGAGGATTACAGGTTCATTTTGACACCACTTAACCCTTTCTCCATATTATTAAGTAATTATCACTTTGCTTGCTTTGCACAAATTGGCAGTTACATTTATTTTGTACTTCAACTTTGATTGCACTTTGAAAGTAGTTGCAGTGCATTTTGGGACATCCTGTGACTATGAAACTTTCAGCACGAGAGCAAACCATTTCTTTCCCTGGAGAAGCTGTATGGTACTAAATCACAGATTCACTTGGCGTCCTGACGACTTGGTGTTGTTCGGAACTAAACATTTATGTTAGGCCTGTTCATTTGTCAGTCATCACCATTGCCCACCAATTATGCTATTAGGGGTTAATTAGCATCTCAGCAGCGCTTTAGTTCGATCTCGCTTTGTAATGTGCAGTGTGTTGGGGAATTCGACTTGGGTTTGCAGTGAGTTAATGCATTGCAGCTGGGCCTTCGTGATACACACTTCCATGCTAACCCTTGCTCACATTACAAAGCAAATCAGTAACTGTGACTTGGTGGGACAGCCACAAGCGTTTAACTCAAAGGAAAACCTGTAGAAAGATTAATGAGTGGCCCAGAAGAGGAAGCACATCAAATGGTGTTTTTGTTTAAATAATGAACAAGCTTTTTAAGAATGTTCAGTGCAAACATTAAAAGCCGAAGATACCGCCGTAATTAAAGATCTTAGAGGTGGATTCTTGATGGGGAGCATTCTAATTAACCAAAATATGAAAGAAAGAAATAGAGGAGGAATAAAGCTGAGAGGAGACTCCATTGAAATGGAAGTGGGTTGTGTGCCAGCAGGGCCATTGACAGTATGTGTGCTGCCATCAAACATTAGCTTGCATGGCGTGTCCCATAGACAACAGTGATTAACAGATAGAAAACCTTCCTTTCATATCCACATCATCGCATCGCTCAGCAATGCTTTAATCTGATTCAAGACTCCCACTTTCTAGAGAGGTTAGCTTTATATGTCACATGTACATCAAGTAATTGAAAAATATAATAAAATGTGTTGTTTGTGTCAACGACCAACACAGCCCATAAGTACAGCACAGGAACAGGCTATTCGGCCCACAATGTAGTGCCAAACCAGTTAAAAAGCAACCAAAGCCATTCATTTCTAGCAAATCAAAAACACACAAACTGTAATCCCTCCTACCTTCAAAATGTGCACTCCATCTTCCTTATATCCATGTGCCTATCCCAAAGTCTCTTAAATCCACTAATGCACTTGCCTCTACAACCATACCATACCAGACAGTGCATTCCAGGCATCCACCACTCTAGGGAAAAACTTACCCCTCACGTACCCCTTGAACCTCACCCCCCCCCCACCTTCAATGCCTGCCCTCTAGTGGTAGATATTTCAGCCCTGGGAAGCAGATACTCTGTACACTCTATCTATGCCTCTAATTTTGTAAGCCTCTATCAGATCTCCCTTCGGCCTCTGGCAGTCCAGAGAAAACCCAAGTTTATCCAACCTTTCATGATAGCACGTGCCCTCTAAACCAGGCAGCATCCTGGTAGACCTCTTCTGCACCCTCCCTAAAGCCTCAACATCCTTCCTACAGTGGGGCGACCAGAACTGTATGCAGCACTCCAGATGTGGCCTAACCAGAGTTTCAAACAGTTGCAATATAATCTCCTGACTTTTTAACTCAGTGCCTTGACTAATAAAAGTAAGCATTCCATAAGTCTTCTTAACCACTTTATCGATCTGTGTAGCCACTTTCAATGAGCTCTGAACTTGGATCCCATGATCTCTCTGCTCAGCAACACTGTTAAGGATCTTGACCTTAATAGTGCACTGTATACTTGCATTTGCCCTACCGAGATGCAATAACTCACATTTATCTGGGTTAATCTCCATCTGCCATTTCTCAGCCCATATCTGCAACTGATCTATATCTTGTTGATTTCAGTGTCAGTCTTCCACACTCTTCACAACTCCATCAAATTTGGTACCTTCTGCAAATTTACTAACCCACTCATCTATATTTTCAACCAGATGATTTATATTCATCACAAACAACAGAGGTCCCTGCACAGATCCCTGCGGAACTCCACTCATTACAGGCCTCCAGCTCAAATAAGTTGTTTTAACCATTATCCCCGTTTTCTATGTGGAAGCCAGTTCTGAATCCAAGCAACCAATTTGGCAAGGATCCTATGCATCTTGATCTTCTGGATTAGCCTCTCATGAGGGACTTTGTCAAATGCCTTATTAAAATCCATATAGACAACATCCACTGCCCTGCCCTCATCAATGACTCTCATCATCTTATCAAAAAACTCAATCAAGTTGGTAAGGCATGACCTGCCACACACAAAGCCATGCTGGCTCTCCCTAATTAGGGAACGGATTTCCAAACGCTTGTATATCCTCTAGAAATTTCTTTACAGCTGATGTGAGACTCACCTGTCTATAGCTCCCAGGATTTTCCTTTGTTTGCTTCTTAAATAGAAGTACAACATTAGCCACTGACCAGTCCTCCAGGACCTCACCTTGGCTAGATAGGACATGAAGATGCAGGTTAATGGACCAACAATTTCATCTCTTGCCTCCTTCAATAACTTGGGGTAAATCCTATCAGGCCCTGGGGACTTACCTACCTTAATACCCATTAGGAGGCCCAACACTTCCTTCTCCTTGACCTCTAAATACCCTAAAATATTTATACACTCAGCACCAATCTCTTGCTCCTCCAAATACTTTTCCTTGATAAATACTGAAGCAAAGTACTCATTAAGTACTTCAGTCACATTCTGTGCATCCAAGAAAATGTTTCCCCCTTTATCCTTGAGTGGACCCACCCTCTCCTGAGTTATCCTCTTTCTCTTGATGCATGTATAGAATGCCTTGGAATTCACTTAATCCTACTTGCCAAGGACTTTTCATGGCCCCTCCTGGCTTTCCTAGTTCCCTTCTTTAGTTCTTTTCTGGCTTTGTTAATCTCCTCATATACTTCATTTGATCATAACTTCTGAAGCTTTACATACTTTTCCTTTTCCTTCTTGGCTAAATTCATCACTTCTGGACATCCAAGGTTCTTTTACCTTTCCATCCCTGTCCTTCCTCCTAACACATTCGTGAGGCTGAAGATTTTATAGACGAGACATTTGACGAGGTAGTCACACCCAGAGTACAAGCTTTGGACAGTGGAATGGTGACTACCAGGAGAAGTAAGGGGATTAAGAAATCATTGCAGGGTTCCCCTCAGCACAAGTATGCCTCTTTGGAGACTGCTGGGGCATCGACCCATCAGATCATGGTAGCAGCGGCCAGACTGGTGTCACTTTGGCCATTGCTGAGGCTCGACAGGGAAGGATAACATCAAGCAGTATGCTTGTTATTGGGGACTCGATAGTAAGGGGGACAGAAGGGAGATTCTGTGGCCACAAAAGAGACACCAGATTGTGTGTGGCCTCCCGGGTACTAGGATCCATGATGTATCATGAGCGACTGCAGGATACTCTCAAGAGGGAGACATCACCATGCTTCTGGTGCCAACAAAGCATGCCCACAATTTATTAACCCTAAGCCATATGTCTTTGGAATTTGGGAGGAAACCAGAGTACACCTGGAAGAAACCCACACTGTCATGGGGCTTACATACAAACTCCTTACAGGCAGCAGCAGGAATTGAACCCTGATCTTACAGCTGGTGTTGTAAGATGTTATGCCAACCGCTATGCTACTGTGCCGTCCTGCATTCACGTCATTCACACATATTCATCAGGATGCCAGAGCAATTCTAAGAAACTGGCAATATTGAATCATTAACAACCTCCTCAAATACCAGGACAAGTTTTTGGTTCAAAGTAGCCATCTGCAGATTGGCACTCTCACCAATACAGCAATCAAATGGTGCTAGGTGTCAGGCGAAGTCTGAAACTGTTAGCAGATACAGCAAGTGCGTAAGTGTATATAAGTACATGTGTGTATATTGAGGTCCTATGAATTGGAGGAAAGAGGAGCCAACTGAGACGGTCAGTGGTAAAAATGATGGGGATACTGTGGGCAAGGTTAGGGTTGAAATTTGTCTTTGACCACCAGAGAAAGTATGTTGACTTCCTTTGTATTCACCTCAGGGTGGTCAGTACTTTCAAACTCAGTGGAACCAAGTGTGACAGAGCATGTAACAAGTGAACGTTTCTCTTGAACATGTTCTGTACTGGCAATTAAAGAGGAATTTCTCCCTCGTGACTGGAGGGTCTTTGACTGATGGGGTGAGAGCAGAGGGGAGTCCAGATCTGCAATGGCCAGGAAAGGGGGATTTCCCGGAGACATGAAAACTTTACCAAGGCAGGCAGCAGACCCACAGCAACAAGTGATGTGGTTGAGAGCCGCAATGAAGTGAGCATGAGTTGGACAACTTTCTTTGAGCTCTTTACTCATCCTCTGCTAAAGCTGTTGGTTTGGGTTTTTTTGTCAGTTGGGTAACGGTAAAATGTGAAATGAATCAATCAGGAATTCACACAATGTTTTGGAGCACACATCTGCTCTGATCAAGGTTTGTGATGTATTCCATTCACACAAGAAACTGGCAACTATAGAATCAGCAAAGCTGCAGCAAGTGTGAATGAAGTGACTACTGCTGGCAGGCATCACTAGTTATCTATTTCATTTCTTATGAGCTAGGTGAGTATAAATTAGTTATTGAATTTATTGCATCACAACAGTAACTGCACTTCATAAATAAAGTACTGCAATGGTGGCAAAACACATGTAGTTCAGAGGGCCGAAAAGGGATAATGCAGCTGCAAAGACGTTTACTTGTCCAACTGACAGCCATACTGTTCAACCAGATCTGCTGCCTCAGATAGAATGTGTTCTCTCCCCAGCACTTTCCCGAGGTCAGTACAAAAGTCGTACTAGAAAGTTATCTAAGAATAAAATATGAATCAGACTTGCAGAGTTGGGTTTTGAAGCAGTAAACACTCAGGGCCACTTTATTAGCTACACCTGTACACCTGCTCGTAACTGCAGATATCCAATTAGCCCATCGTGCGGCAGCAACTCAATGCATAAAAACTTGCAGACATGGTCAAGAGGTTCAGTTGTTGTTTGGACCAAACATCAGAATGGGGAAGAAATGTGATCAAAGTGACGTTGATGGTGCAATAATTGTTGGTGTCAGATGGTGTGGTTTGAGTATCCCAGAACCTGCTGATCTCCTGCAATTTTCATGAAGTCTCTAGAGATGATAGAGAATGGCATGTGTAAAAAAAAAATGGTGTGCAGAAGATCACCTCTGAATGCATGACATGTTGAATCTTGAATCTACAGCAACAGAAGACCACATGGGGTTCTACTTCTGTACCTAATAAAGTGACTACCAAGTATAAGTAGATTTGAATCAGAACAAAAGAATTTGTGATGCAATGTATTTGCAATGCACCTGCTCCACATCAAACCCAGTCCCACTAAACTATGGGGATTGAGACTGAACAGACCAGGAAGAGTCAGCTCAAACTGTAACCTACCAAAATATATGACTTCTCTTTAAGTGAGATGTATTTTCACTGACACAAGAGATTCTGCATATGCTGCAAATCCAGAATAACACACAAAACATGCTGGAGCAACTCAGCAGGTCAGTCAGCATTTATGGAGAGGAATAAAGAAAAGCTGTTTCAGGGTGAGACTCTTCATAAGGACTTCTTCATTGGCGCTTTGGTGACAGAAACAAGCAAAGTGTCCATCAGTTGTTCATTACCAAAATCTTCCTGAGGTACCTAACAGCAAATCAAATACTTCTGTGATGTAGTTATCGTGCAATGTTAGAAAAGCAACAATAGTTGTGCACAAAACAAACTCTCCGAAACAGCAATCTGCAACTATTAATTAGCCTGATCATTAGTGATGTTAAGTGTGGTGTAAACAGTCTATTGGCCATGATAAACTTTCCTAGTGTCTTGAGACGTTTTATGGTCTGACAGACTGGGAGAACATGTATAAAGGGCAATGCTGGAGGAGTAGAGAGAGGCAATTGAACAGAGGATCATGCTGAAAATTAGGTAAAGAGTAGGGGAATGTATTTGGAGATTGAGGTTTCATTTGGAGACATTGATAAACATGAGATCTCAGAGCTGAGGGCCAAGCAGCAGGAGTTTTGGTAATGGGGAATTTGAAGATGGATTTTGGGTAGAGGATTGAGGTTAGTTATTAATGACATCAGTGTCTCCTGTGTCTGTGAGTTGGGAGGACAGAGACCTGAGCAGTTAAAAGACAGCCAGGTACTTACCTGATGAAGATTCCACTCTGTTTCTTTCTTGCAAAATTTGTGTATAAGTTATATATTTCATGTGAACGCTGCTTATGTGATATTCTGTGCCTGTGATACCACTGCAAGTAAGTTTTTCATTGCACCTGAGCATATGACAATAAACTTGACTTTGACTTTGATTTTAGTGTGGCATGGCTGCCTCAGTCAGATAGGGACATGCCTGTTCTTGCATGCAAAGACAGCTCCGGCAGTCTGGGCGGATAAGATCTACAGTGGAGATCCAATGGCCGGGAATGTAGTTCTGCAGTGCTTCATGGAGAGCGAGGGGCAAGACAAGGCACAAAAGAAGTCATGGTTATCCGCTGCAACGAGGAAGATCCCAGTAGTGACAACTACTCGTACCACTGGACCCAAACTTCCGAGGTCAAGAGAGCGGAACTGTCCCACTGCAACAGCTTTTCCAATTTAAAAACTCTCCCGCTCAGATTTCTTCAACTGTCACCATTAGATACGGTGGATATCAAATCAGCTGTCCTGAGAGTGCCCACAACTTGGACGGCCAGAACAACATGTTCAGGCTTTTCTTCTATGCTCCAAAACTTTTGTTTCCCAAATATTGCTGAGCAGAAATCACTGGAAAGTGCACAAATGGCTCATGAGTAGTGAGATTTACAGCAAATCTAAACAAATTAGAAATGGTGGATATTGCATTTCACTAGAACAAAATGATTTATTATAACATAATGCTAAAATAAACATCATTATGTGGCTAAATTTTAAGGAAAGTTCCATAATGGGTATCTGTGCAGAGTTACACTGTTTCAACATGATCTCACCAACAAAAGCAGGATGAATGATTAATTCATTTAATTTTAAGTGAATTGAACATGGCAACCAATGGGAAAAGCAGTGAGTTTGAGCTGAGGCACGATTAGAGAGTCTCAAGGGAGCAGTGAGAGCAAAAAGTCTAATTTCCCTTTAAAACTGCATGTGTGTATGTGAGAGAGTGAGCGAGACAGAGAGAAAACAAAAATATCACATGGCAGAGACTACAGCATTACATCTCAGGGATTTTCAACAATGTGTAAGTGTGTTGTAGATAATTATTAACTAAGTTGGCATAAAGTATATTGCAATGTCTAAGAAACATGAGACTTTCAGGTGAGACTATTGGAGAGATTAGCTGACCATCCTCATTCTGGACAAACACGTAGTCAGCTTATGAAAGCCATTTTTACTAGAATTTATTGAGTAATCAATTTTGACCAACTATTCCTGCCATTTTTGTTTAAACTAAAGACATTAAATCTCTTTTCACATTCTGAGCAGCTTACCAACATATTTAGAAATTTAGAATATCTGGACTTAATGTTGCACTGTTGAAAATTTGCAACTAAATTCAGTGGAGGGGAAGGGCCTATTTCCTTAACTGAGAGGTTAATAACCAGGGGCCTTAGATAGACAACAGACTTTGTTCGCTTGGTGAGAAATCAAGACAAGAATTTTACAGAGACAGGGATTAAAGGAAAGTCGAGGAGAATTTTTTTGCATCAAGGGGTGGCAGTCTGGAACTCATTGCCTAAAGAGACTGTGGAGCTAGAGGCTCTAGTCACATAAAAAATATAGTTGTCAGTGAAGAGTTGAGACTTGCAGAACTACAGAGCAGGAGTTGGCGATAAATTTGGATTGGTAATTCTTAACTGGTTAGTATAGAAGTAAAATGCTGGAAGGTCTATACAGTTTGAAAACCTCTTATCCGAAAATCCAAAATCCAAAAAACTCCGAAGCCCAAAATTTTTTGGATTTCCCAGGTAAGGCACTGGGAAGGTTCCCAGGTGATGCACAGCCCCTGTTGGTACCAGTTTGCTTTCAGCAGTCATCATAACCAGAACCTCATGCATTACTCAGAGTGATTACCATGTGCTTTGCACTTATTCTCTGTTCTGTGCTGTGAATATATTATTGAAAAAGTCAAAATGGTCTGTAATTACTGCTATGGGTAATAGTGAAAAGAAAAAGAAGAAGCACTTACATTTATCTATAACACAGAAAGTCAAGTTGTTGGACAGACTTAACAGCGCTGTAAGTGTGAATCATCTGAAAGATGAGTATGATGTTGGAATGACCACTTGAAGAAACAAAAGGACAAACTGTTAAAGTTCTATGCTCAAAGTAATGAACAAAAGTTAGTGAAAAGTAGAGGACCATGCTTGTGAAGGCTACCCATGCATAAGCCTCTCCACGTTAAACAAAGACATGCACAGGTGTTCTCCATTACGGGAATCAACCTTAATATCCCGTATTAAGTCCCATGGCGATCAGCAAATGTCAAGGGGGGCTGGGTTCTGAGGTCTGAAAGCCCTTAGTCCAGAATATATAGATCCTGTATTGGCCTCTGCAGCTATCTGAAAACCTACCAATAGACTATCCCTCAGAAGAACATCATACTGAACTCAAGTGATCACACTACTATAGGCCAGATACATTTAGTTCATAGGTAAGGCTTTGAGATGACACTTTGAGAGGACCACCCAGGATTGATCTTACATACTGAGTGGCAGGGCACAGAGGAGAGTGACAGAACAGAGGGATCTGGGAATATAGATCCATAATTGCTTGAAAGTGATGTCACAGGTGGCTAGGGTCATAAAGAAAATGGCCTTCATAAATCAAAGCATTGAGTACAGGAATTAGGATGTTGGTGAGGCCTAATTTGGAATATTGTGGGCGCTTTGGTCACCTGCCCACAGGAAAGATGTAAATGAGATTGAAAGAGTGCAAAGAAAACCTACAAGGATGTTGCAAGGATTTGAGGACCTGAGTTATAGGGAAAGGTTGAGTAGATTAAGACTTTATTTCCCAGAATGCAGAAAATTGAGGGGAGATTTCACAGAGATACACAAGATCATGAGGGAAGTAGATAGGGTAAATGCAAGCAGGCTTTTTCCACTGAGGGAGGATGAGACTAAAATTAGAGGTCATGGGTTAAGGGTGAAAGGTGAAATGTTTAAGGGAAACATGAGGGTGAAGCTCTTCCCTCAGAGGGTGGTGAGAATGTGGAACAAGCTGCCAGCACAAGTGGTGGATGCGGGGTCAATTTCAACAGTTAAGAGAAATTTGGATATGTACGTGAATGGAAGGGGCATGGAAGGCTATGGTCTGCTATGGCAGTGGGCAGATTAATGATTCAGCACAGATCAGATGGGCCAAATAGCCTGTTTCTGTCCTGTGGCGTTTTATGACTCTTCTAGTAAAACACAGCATAAAGCGTAAACTAAAGATCTCCAATGCGCATTGTAAGAGTGGATTCTTCAGCATGTGAGTGAACATAAGCCACGTAATGGTATGCTGATCATGAAACAAGCAAAGATTTATTATAGCAAACTGAAAATTGAAGGTAATTGTGAATATTCAGCAGGCTGGTTACAAACATTTATGAAAAGGTACGGCGTTAAATTTTCATTGTATTACTGGCAGGTCATCATTTTTACTGTTAAGTACATATGTATGATGAACAAGAGTAAGACAAACACTGTTTACCAATAGTACATACTGTAAATTCAGAGTCAGGATGACGGTGAGGCCAAACAGCTGCTGACTGTCCACTGCGGCAGTCAAGTTTAGCTTTCTGATGGTTCAATGTACACATTATAGTTTCATGCACAAAATTACTAAAAATATTATATAAAACTACTTTCAGGGTATAAGTATAAGCTGTTCATGTATAAATGGATTTTGTGGTTTGGACTTGGGTCCCATCCCCAGGCTATCCCATTATGTAGATACAAATATTCCAAAATCCGAAAAAATCCAAAATCCAAAACACTTCCAGCCACAAGCATTTTGGATAAGGGGTGCTCAAACTGAATCTCTGTCACACTATGAAATATCAGTCTAGGGTGTGTCCTTGTAAGTTGTCTACTTAATTAATAATCATCGGGTTGGGAGGGAGCTGGTGGTCAAAATCAAGGAGATTGTAAATTGGATCAACATTTCACTAATATATACCCGCACAACCATCAAGTTTCACAGTTTCACAACAATGACCTATCTATGAACTAAATGTATCTGGTCTATAGTTGTGCAATCATTCGTGTTCAGAATAATGTTCTCCTAAGGGAATGTCTATTGGTGGGTCTTCAGATAGCTGTAGAGGCTGATCAGGGAGCCATATATTCTGGACTAAGGGCTTTCACAACCCTGTCCCCTTTGGAGCTTGCTGATCACCACACGACTTAATCTGGGTTGTTAGGGTAGCTTTCCTTAATGGAGAATACTTGTGTGTGACTTTGTTTAACATGGAAAGCAAATGAATGGGCAGTCCTTCACAATCGGAGTCAGGGTTCAGAGGCATGGAATGCAAGGTGATGGGGGACCATTCACTGCTGTAGCCTTCCCCCACCGTCACTGCTGTTGTGACGTGTCATCATCTTCTACCAGCTCCATCACTGAGTTCTTGGTCAGATTGCTCTTTGTTTAGAACCTCCCCTTGACTCTACCGCCACGGAAGACCCTACCAGCATTTAACAACCTGACGTCTGAAGTCCAAATGGCATCACTCTCGGGATTTCAGGAATTCAGTAGCCTCTGCACCACAACAAGCTGGCGATCCTTGGAGAAGGTCTGGTCTATAAAAAGAAGCGGAAGCCAATCCCTGAACAAGAGCGTAAGAATCAAGAGAGTCATTGGCCCCTCAGCCCTTGAACCTGCTCCAATACTTCAAGTGAATAACCTAAACACAATCCTAGCTGATCCTGAAGAAGAAGAAGAATAGCCCTTAACTCGGCAGTGGAGTTATCGGGGCACCATCATGACGGTGTTTCCGTAGCAAGCTATTCTTGTTTTTACGAGGCCGAGTTGCTAGCTCGAGGCTCAACCCGACTTGGATTCGAACTCTGGACCCTTCGCTCTGGAGTCCGGCGCTGATATTATTGCACCACCAAGTGGGACAAGCTGATCCTGACAACCCTTAATTATTTCAAAGCATTTTGTTTAGAACCCTTTTAAAACAATCTCATTAAATATCCACTGCATGGAAATCTAAAGATCAGTAAACCTCTGGGTAAAAATGTTTTCCTTCATCTCAGTCCAAATAGGTGACTTTTTATCATGGGAGTCTGACCCTAATTCTGCTCTCTACAGCCAGAGGGATATGTCTTATCAATTCCTCCCAATATCCAAAAGCAATTAACCACCTTTGAACTGCAGTAATGAGAGATGCGCCTTTAAAGTGCGGGGCCTGGCTAAATGGGCAGCACAGTAACTTAAGCATTGTAGATTATTAGTTGCAATGGTTTTATCAATCCAAAGCAGACAGAATATCTGTCTCAAAGTGGGCAGAGGTGGCTGATCGCTATGCAGTTAAAGTAAACCTTCAAGATACAGATACAAGATGCTCTCTGCTGGAATCCCAAAGGGGAGTGTGGAATGGCAAAGCGCATTCACTCAGTAAAACCACTGTGACTCTGGATTATTTAATCATATCACTCCCTGTCAATCATGGCTAAACATTGTCGGCTGAACTGAAGCGACATGCAAGAACTAGCTTAGAAGGATTTAAGGTGATGCTAGATAAAGATGTGAACAAGAAGGTATTAGAAGGGTTAGGTGAAATGGGAAGGGAGAAGATAAAAAAAATAGATCACTTGGACTGCAAGGTCTGTTTCTGTGGTATAACTTCTGTATGATTTTTGCTCCAGTACTGAGTAAAACAGGACATCCAGTGAAAATCTTAGATTGAATTTATCCTAGTTGATCCCATTAGTCATCGCTAAACTCTATGGTGGCATGTTGAATGTGCACAGACAGCCAAGGACAGTCTCACTGACGCCTGTCTCCTTCTCATGCGGTATTGAAAATTGATGGAAGCATTGAAATTGACAGTGCGTCTAACTCATTGACTTATCACTTTCAGACATATATTTAATTCTACTTAGTGGCAAAGGTCTGGGCCTCTCACAGCAAGCACTCTCAGGCCAAAGAGCTTGATGTGCAGCACATGACATTGTTATATATGGTGAAACACTGAAGAATCTGTTTTACTTTAACCATAAGCTTAACAGTGCAATGACAAGCAAAACAAATGATAGAACAAAGTTAATGGTTAAGAAGTTTAATATGGAACAGTGGATAGTTGGAATTGATTTTACTGATAATCAGACTTCATGTGATGATATCAGAAGTATTATTGCTGTAGTAAGGAAACTGAGGTGAAGTAGTTAGGGCAAAAGTAAAATCCTGCAGATATTGTTCATCTGAAATTAAACAGAACATTGATGAAAATATTCACTGGGTCAGGTGGTTCTCATTCTCTCTCTCTCTCTTTCCCCCCTTTCTCTTCCACCCTTTCTCTTTCTCTCCCCCTCTCTTTCTTTCTCTCTCTCTCTCTTTCCCCCTTTCTCTTTCTCTCTCTCTCTCTCTTTCTTTCTTTCTCTCTCTCTCTCTTTCTCCTTCTCTTCCCCCTTCCATTTTCTCTCTCTCTTCAATTTGGGTCGACACAAGAATATGCACAAAAGTAGTTTGCAAACATTTGGTCAAAATTTCAAAAGGAACCAAAGTTCAAAGTAAATTTATTATCAAAGTATACTTTACCATATACAGAGGGTTCCAGTTAATTGGGACACATCAGGACCGGTACATTTTGGCCCAATTAAGTGGCTATCTGCTATTAGCCCAAGTTTCATGGAAAAAAGACAAAAGACAAACTACCATTTAACTAGGTAACACATTATATATTTAATTGCAACACAGAACACATTAGAACACTATTCATACTAGTACAGTATTATAAAACTGCTTATTAGTTCCTAATTGTTATTGATGGAGGAATTCATCCAGTGGAACTGTATACTTTTAATTGACTGTACATAAATGAAACCAGTTAAAAAACACCTATTGTAGATACTGGACAGCCTTCATACAATCCTATTGATGATTGCATCCACCAAATCTTCATTTTCATTGTAACATTCAAGATGATTGTCGATGTCTTCAAATTCTTCATCATTCATAACTTGCTGAAGTAGTGAAACAGTTTCATTTTCACTCCTGTCTATTTTTAGCATCTCAAGCCTGAACGATTGAAACTGCAGTGAGCAAAACAGTTCTGAATTTTCTTACTGCCTACTTTTCGCCAACTGTTAGTGACAAAAATTATTGCTTTTTGAACACAGGTCCATGCAATTGATGCTATTTAAAAATTGTTTGCTCTAATGACAGTGTAATGTCTAACAGCCACAAAAGTGCATGTGTTGAACACTAATTAGAAACTGCTTGACAATGGTCTCCTGGCCCAATTAAGAGACATAGTGTCCCAAATAAACAAAGGCTATTTTCTCAATCAGTTTTTGTCCTTTAAGAGTTGTCCCAAATAAGCAGCTGTCCTGGTTAATCAGTGGTCCAATTAACCAGATTCTACCTTGGCAATCATTTTCTTGCAGGCGTTTACGGAGTAAAAAGAAATACAAAACATCTTCATGAAAAAATATACATAAACAAAGACTTACAATTAAATGATGTGCAAACAAAGACAAACTGTGCAATTAAAACATAATACTAAGAACAGGATTTGCAAAGAGTCCTTGAAATTGAGTTTGTAGATATGGAATCAGTTCATAGTAGTGGAAAATAAAGTTATCCATGCCAGTTCAGGAGTCTGATGGTCATAGGATAATAACAGCTCCTGAACCTGGTGATGGGGGACCTAAGGCTCCTGCCCAATGGTAGTAGCGAGAAAAGACCACGGCCTGGATTGTGGGGTTGCCGGAGTCTTTGATAATGGATGCAACTTTCCTGTGGTAACACTTCAATGTAAAGGTACTCAATGGCAAAGAGGGCTTTGACTGTATCCACCACTTCCTATCGTTTGAAGTCACTATATGAGGGGTGATTGATAAGTTTGTGGCCTAAGGTAGAAGGAGTCAATTTTAGAAAACCTAGCACATTTACTTTTCCTACATTTACACACTTAATCCAGCAGTCATGGAGTATATGGATCCCTTCTTTGTAGAAGTCAGCGTCTTGGATCTCAAGGAAGTGGTCCACAGGAGGGGTGATTGATAAGTTCGTGGCCTAAGGTAGGAGATGAGTTATTAACTTCAAACTTTCTGCATTTTCACTCAAAGAGTTGAACTGCACGTGCATGTAATGAGAGCTGTACAACTCATCTCCTTCTACCCAAGGCCACAAACTTATCAATCACCCCTGCTGTGGACCACCTGGAGGTCCAAGACGCTCTTGTTACATGCATGTGCAGTTCAACTATTTGAGTGATAATGCAGAAAGTTTGAAGTTAATAACTCATCTCCTTCTACCTTAGGCCACAAACTCATCAATCACCCCTGCTGTGGACTACTTCTACAAAGAAGGGATCCGTATGCTCCACAACTGCTGGATTAAGTGTGTACATGTCGGAGGAGACTATGTTGAAAAAATAAATGTGCTAGGTTTTCTAAAATTGACTCCTTCTACCTTAGGCCATGAACCTATCAATCACCCCTCGTATTTGTGAGAAGAACATCGAGAACAAAAACACGTGTTTTCAAAGAAGGTCTAGGAGTCCTGTGGGGAGGGTCATACTTGAGGAATCTAGCATATTGTCCAAGGTCCAGCAGAATTATTGGATTTTGTACTGTCTGGTCCTTTTCAATAAATATTTACACAGTGTGGTGTCTTAATGGCATCTTCCTCTGATAAACAGTAGTTCAGTTGAAACCTACAACTACTCACTCTTCAATGCTGAATAAGCTGGAGAATGTCTACTCACCTCCACCTCCAAGCAGCTGCAGTGGATAGTTTTCTAGCTGGAGTGACAAACTACTCCTGAAGGTAAAAAAAAATCCTGAAAATCCATATCCTGGTGATGAGACCCTCAATCAAATAGAACCATGGAGTCAAACCGAAATGCCCACCTAAATTAGTCCTGTTTGCCCCATTTGACCCATATCCCTCTCAATTTAAGTAATACACACAAAATTCTGGAGGAACTCAGCAGGCCAGGTCAATGTTTTGGGCTGAGACCCTTCATCAAGCCTGGAAAAAAGAGATGAGAGGTCAGAGTAGGAAGGTGGGAAGGGGGAGAGGAAGAAGTACAAGGTAGTAGGTGATAGCTAAAACTGGGGGAGGGGAAGCGATGAAGTAAAGAGCAGGGAAGTCGATTGGTGAAAGGGCTGGAGAAGGGGGAATCTGATAGGTTAGGATAGGATAGGACAGGACAGAAAGCCATGGAAGGAAGGGAAAGGGGAGGAGCAGCAGAGGGAGGTGAAGGACAGGTAAGGAGATAAGGAGAGAGAGGGAAATGGGAATGGGGAATCATGAAGGTGAAGGGGGGTGGGCAATTATCCAAAGTTCGAGAAACTTAAATTCATGCCATCAGGTTGGAGGCTACCCAGACAGAATATAAGGAGTTGCTCCTCCAACCTGAATGTGGCCTCATCGTGGCAGTAGAGGAGGCCATGGAGTGACATGTTGGAATGGGAATAGGAAGTAGAATTGAAATGACTGGCCATCAGGAGATCCGGCTTTTTCTGGTAGATGAAGTATAGGTGTCTGGAGAAAGTCTCCCAATCTACATCTGATATAAGATTAGAAACATCAGCAAATAAACACAGCCATTGTATGAGAGGTGAACTTGCTTGTTAATTACTTCAGTTAACCAATTAGTGAAACTTCTTCTATTCAAGAATGTGCCCAAATTTTGTTTAAATATTGATATTGTACCTGCCTCTACTGCCTACTCTGGCAACTTGTTCCATATATGCCCCTTGGGTCCCTTTTAAATCTGTCACAACCACGGATTCGGCAGCGCAGTAGATACAGCCATTGTGCTTGAGAATTTGCACATGTTAGGTAATTACTATTTAATCATGGCAGTATTTAACTACATTCTTGTTGTTATAATGCTTGTCGGGACTTGGACAGAGCATAGCAAAGCTTCGATAATGTTTTGCATTCGGCCTTTCCTGAACCATTGGACTTTCAAAATCAACTGACTCTGAAGACTAGCGGTATTCGTTTAATGTTTAGGTATTCTCTTCGGCCGCAATGTAGGCTTCGTTTCCCTTTTGAGAGTTTTAGTTAACAGCTCTGTTTGACCTAGCATTTATTGTTTTATTTCCCCTTTTTCGAATTAAAGTCTGTAAACTATCGACCTGCTTCAGTGTCTCTCACTCTGCATTTGGGCCATATCCGAACTGTGGTGACAAAATCTTGCCCCTCTGACTCTAAATCTACATCCTCAAGTTTTTGATTCCCTGTCCCTGGGAAAAAACACTAATTCAATGTATGCCTTTCATGACTTTATATATCTGTACAAAACCATCTCTCCTACGGTTCAAGGAATAAAGTCCTAACCTGCTCAACCTTTCTCCATAACTTAGGCTCTTGTGTCCTGGCATCATTCTTGTAAGTCTTCTTTGTACTTTTTCCAGTTTAATGATGTAGTTCCCATAACAGGGTACCCAAAACAGTTCACTATATTCCAGGTGTTGCCTTTCTAACACCTTGCACAACTGTGGCATCATGTCTCAATGCCCGAAGTGAAGAATGCTGAACCCTTGATCTGTAGGCATAACATTGCTACTACTGATTATTCTACATAGGATTTTGTAATTTAGCTATGAAACAATCTCCTCCTCCTTTAAGTAATATAAACTATACTGCATTGGTGAGTTTGATTATGCTCCCCTGAGAATGGATTTGTGTGACCTAATCTTTGGTTCTCCGAGTTCTAGGCTGTAATAACCTAATGAATAATCAGTGTGAGAAGCAGTACTGACATCGTTTGCCACTAATTGGTTAACTGAAGTAATTAACAAGCAAATTCATCTCTAATGCATTGGCTGTGTTTTTTGCTGATGTTTCTAATCTTAAAGCCGGCTCTGAACTGTGCAAAGTTTGAGGCAAATAGATTACTTTCCACACGGTTGATTCAATTTTCTTAAATTGTGATTATTAAGTTGCATTGATTTCAGCTTTACAACACATTCAAGGAATATTATTTAGGAAGCACATTTATCAAAAACAACTAGCAAGCATCTGCAGAAATAGCTTAGTTAAGAAAGGTCAGTTTTTATCTCCAGAATTGATTGAACAGCACCATTCTTGATCTAGCCATTGGTTTAAGTTCAAGTTTATTGTCATTCAAACATACAAGTATATTCAGCTAAATGAAACAACATTCCATTAAGAAAGGGGATATGCTGGAGATTTTGAAAGGCATTAATTTAGATAAGTTGCCGGGACCACACAAGATATACTCCGGGCTACTGTGAGTAGAGAGGGAGGAGATTGCTGAGTTTCTGGTGATGATCTTTGCATCATCAATAAGGACCAGAGGAATGGAAGGTTGTAAATGTTGTTCCCTTGTTCAAGAAAGGGAGTAGAGATAACCCAAGAAATTATAGACCAGTGGGTCTTACTTCAGTGTTGGGCACCAGTGAGAGGCAGGACTTATGAGTATTTGGAGAGACATAATCTGATTAGGGTTAGTCAACATGGCTTTGTCAAGGACTGCTCGTGCCTTACGAGCCTGGTTGAATTTTTTGAGGATGTAACAAAACACATTGATGAAGCTAGAGTAGTCGATGTAGTGTAAATGGATTTCAGTAAGGCTTTTGATGAGATTCCCCGTGCAAGGCTCATTCAGAAAGTAATGAGGCATGGGATCAAAGGAGACCTTGCTTTGTGCATCCAGAATTGGTTTGCCCACAGAAGGTTGTAGATGGTATATATTCTGCATGGAGGACGGTAACCAGTGGTGTTCCACAGGGATCTGTTCTGGGAGCCCCCCCCGCCATCCTTTTGTGATGTTTATAAATGACCTGGATGAGGAAGTAGAGGGGTGGGTTAGTAAGTTTGCTGATGACACGAAAGCTGGGGGTGTTGTGGATAGTCTAGAGGATAATCTAGATAGTCTAGGATGCCGAACTGGCTGAGAAGTGGCAGATGGACTTCAACCCAGATAAGTTTGAAGTGGTTCATTTTAGTAGGACAAATTTGAAGACAGAATATAATATTAATGGTAAGACTTTTGGCAGTGTGGAGGATCAGCGAGATCTTGGAGTCCATGTCCATAGGACACTCAAAGCTGCTGTACAGTTTTAAAGTGTTGTTAAGAAGGTAAATGGTGTGATGACCTTCATCAACTGTGGGATTGAGATCAAGAGTCGTGAGGTAATGTTAGAGCTATATAAGACCTTAGTTAAACCCCACTTGGAGTACTGTGTTCAGTTCTGGTCACCTCACTACAGGAAGGATGTGGATACTATAGAGAGAGTGCAGAGGAGATTTACAAGGATGCCACCTAGATAGGAGAGCCAGCCTTATGAGAATAGGTTGAGTGATCTTGGTTTTTTCTCCTTGGAAGATGAGGGGTGACTATACAGAGGTGTATAAGATGATGAGAGGCATTGATCATGTGGATTGCCAAAGGCTTTTTCCCAGGGCTGAAATGGCTAACAGGAGGGTGCATAGTTTTAAGGTGCTTGGAAATAGGTACCGAGTGGATGTCAGAGGTATGTTTTTTACACAGAGAGTGGTGGGTGCGTGGAATGCACTGCTGGTAACGGTAGTAGAGGCGGATACAATAGAGTATTTTAAGAGCCTCTTCGATAGATACATGGAGCTTAGAAAAATAGAGGGCTATGTGATAGGGAAATTTTAGGCAGTTTCTAGAGTAGGTTACATGGTTGGAACAACATGGTGGGCCACATGGCTTGTGGTGTGCTATAGATTTCTAGGCTTTATCTTCCTCAAGGACCAAGGTGCAAAACACAGTACATATATAACATACAACACATAATATTAACAGATCTTAAAAAGTATTCTGTGAATGTACAACTTGACATAAAATGCACATACAACATCTAGTTAAATTTACAACAGTATACTGCTGTTGGTGCTGTCATAAATAATGTGTGCTTGGTGACAGCAAGGTGTTCAGAAGTCTCACAAGCTGGGGGACGAAGTTGTTACTCAGCCTCACAGTCCTTGTTCTTATATCGTGGCAGCTTTGGTCTGACGGCAGAAAGTCAAAGAGATTGTAGGATAGATGGGGGGGAATCTCTGGAAATGCTGAAGGTTCTGCAAATCCAGCACTTCTGGTATATGTCCTCGTCTTGGGGAGGGGGGGGGGGTTGGGGAGTGGGAGAAACCCCAGTGATTCTCACAGCAGTTCTCACAATCCACTGCAGGGTTTTGCAGTCAGATGCCTTGCAATTTCCATATAGTGATACAGCTGGTCAGGAGACACTTGATGGTGTTCTGGAAGAATGTGATTAGAATAGGAATGGGGACTTTGCTCGCCTCAGTCTCCTCAGGAAGTGGAGGCACGGTTGAGCTTTCTTGACTAAGTTCCTTATTCTCTTTGCCCTCCAGTGAAGAAGCTTCAAAGTCTCATGGATTGATTCAGACCATCTTGTAGACTCATAGAATCTGAGGGGTGGAAACATACTCTTCAGTCCACTGTCAATGCTGACTGTAGCACCCATCTACACTGATCACTTTGTCCCACTTGAACCAGGAACCAGGAGAGATCATCTGAGATGTGCACTCCAAGAAACTTGTGCTCCTGACTTTCTGCATGGAAGACCATTGATGTGTAGTAGGGAGTAGACAGCCTGCAATTTCCCGAAGTCCACAATCATCTGCAAAGTCTACAAAGTACCCAGGACATCTTCAGGGAGTTGTGTCTCAGAAAGGCAGCATCCATTATTAAGGACCTCCAGCACCCAGGGCAAGCTCTTCTCTCACTGTTACCATCAGGTAGGAGGTACAGAAGCCTGAAGGCACACACTCAGCGATTCAGGAACAGCTTCTTCCCCTCTGCCATCCGATTTCTAAATGGACATTGAACCCTTGAACACTACCTCCCTTTTTTAATATATAGTATTTCTGTTTCTTTTTGCATGATTTTTAATCTATTCAATGTATGTATATTGTAATTGATTTACTTATTTATTTATTATTACTATTACCTTTTTTTCTATATTATATATTGCATTGAACTGCTGCTGCTAAGTTAACAAATTTCATGTCACCTACCGGTGATAATACACCTGATTCAGGTTCTAATCATCCCTTTAGCCTTGTTCACATGGAGACGCAGATTGTTGTGTTTGCATTATTGTGCACAAGTGAAAGATAGAATCTGCAGGTGGGGGGGGGGCGGGTGCAGTTGGAGATTGTTAGGATTGTAAAGGGAATAAAATTATACCGATGTAAATGGGTACTTGATGCTCGTTAAGGACGGTGTGCTGGATGGCTTATTTCTAAGTAGTGTGACTCTACGTTCGCACACGAAAGGGGAAAATCCAATTTCAAGGTTTACAAGGTATATTTCTGCTCTTCTGCTCTTAGTTTGATGTTAATGCTTTGGGGAACGGCTTTAAGACCATTTTGAATATAGAATATAGAACAGTACAGCTGAGGAACAGGCCCTTCGGCCCACAATGTTATGTTGAGCTAGTTAAATTAGTGATCTAATACCCAACTAAAGTAATCCCTCTGCCTACACAATGTCCTTATCCCTCCACTTGCGCATTCACATGCCTTTTCAGAGTTTTTAAAAGTGCTTCTATCATATTGCCTTCCACAACCAGACCCTGGGAGCACATTTCAGGCACCTACCAAAGTCTTTGTAAAAAGAAAACTTGCCCTGCATGTCTCCTTTGAATTTAGTGACTTTAATTTATAGCACTGAAACTGACTATTGTGCAAACTGATCCTTGTTATTAATGCTTTACACAAAGTTTTGTCTTTTCCAGCAACATACTTGGTTGTTCCCTTCTCTCTCACATTTATTCAGCTCATCAAATGCATCTTTGCTATTTATCTCTTTACTGGACTAAGTTCTTTATTCTCTTTGCCCTCCAGTGAAGAAGCTTCAAATGTCTTGTGGATTGATTCAGAGCATCTCATCGATCCATAGAGCTAAGGCATGAAAACATACCTTTCAGTCCACTATCCATCTATCCATGGTGACTACACTGATCACTTTGACCCACTTGATTCACAATTTTTCTGCACACTGAGGGCAAGTTAGATTAGAAAAGTTGTTCTGTTACAGGAGTCGAACTGGACACACTGGAGGCTGTGGTAGAACAAAGGACCCTACAGAAAATCCTGCCAATTCTGGACAATGTTTCTCATCCTCTGCACGCCACCATTGGCTGAACAGAGGAGCAGTTTTAGTAATAGAGTAAGACAACTGTGCTGCTCCAAAGAGCGCTATATGAGGTCATTCTTACCAACGGTCATATAATGAGTCAACCTATAGCTGGGGAAGTGATGACCCACCCCTCCTGTTCGACTGTTTGTGGTAACTTATTTTTTGTTCTTTCTAGGTACATTAGGTACATGGAGCTTAGAGTTCAGAAAAATAGAGGGCTAATTTAGGGAAATTCTACGCAGCTTCTAGAGTAGGTTGCGTGGTTGGCACAACATTGTGGGCTGAAGGGCCTGTAATGTGCTGTAGATTTCTATGTTCTATGTTTTACTTTTCTTCTAATATTTATATCAGTACACTTGTAATACTACTGTGACACTGTAATTTTCTTTGGGATCAATAAAGTATCTACCTATCAATCTGTTTATAGTGGCCAATTAACTTGTCTTTGTGATGCATAAAAGCACAGTGGAAACCCATATGCTCACAGGGAGAACATGTTAAATTCACACAGACAATGCAGTAGTTGACCTCAGGTGACCACTAACTATGCCACTGTACCATCATATGCTGTTAACTTCTCAGCCAGGATTAGATATTCCATTCCTAACTATTGAACCCTTTCATAGCATTAAATGCTTCAAAGAAGTTTCCCTCAAGTTAAGAGTGAAGACTTGAACTAGTTGTATCTTTCCCGATGGAAACAGCATGATAGCATGATGCTCTACAGTACCAGCTGTAAGATGGGGGTTTCAATTCCCACTACTGTCTATAAAGAATTTGTACATTCTCCCCATGACCATGTGATCAAGGTAGTACCAAAGGAAGAGCAATAACACAATGAAGAATGTACACTCAGTGGCCACTTTATTAGATATACCAATACACCTGCTTGTTAATGCAAATATCTAATCAACCAATCATGAGGGAGCAACTCAATGCATAAAAGCATGCAGACCTGGTCAAGAGGTTCAGTTGCTGTTCAGAACAAGCATCAGAAAGGGAAAGGAACATGATCCAAATGACTTTGACTGTGGAATGATTGTTGGTGTCAGATGGGGTGGTTTGAATATCCCAGAAACCACTAATCTCCTGGGATTGTCATGCACAACAGTCTCTAGAGTTCATAGAGAATGGCATGAAAAACATAAAACATCAACTGAACAGCATTTTCATGGGTGAAAATGCCTAGTCAATGAGAGAGGTCAGAGAGGAATGGCCAGACTGGTTCAAACGGATAGGATGATCACAGTAACTCAAATAACCACACGTTACAACAGTGGCATGCAGAAGAGGTACCTAATAAAGTGGTCAAACAATAATGTTACAATTACAGGGAAAGTGTGGTGCATCTAGACAATAAGTTGCAAGGACCATGGCAAGCGAGATTGTCAGATCAAGAGTGCATCTTTATCGTAAAAGAGGTCCATACAAGAGCATTATAACAGCAGGAAATAAGCAGTCTTTAAGCTTGATGGTGCGTGTTATCAATCTTTTGTACCTTCTGCCTTATGGAAGAGTAGAAGAGAGGATGTCCAAGATGTGAACGTCTTTGATTATGGTCAGCTGCCTTCTTGAGGCAGTGAAAAGTGTAGGAAGAGTTAATAGACGTGGAGGCTGGTTTCTCGTGACGTCCACAGCTCTCTGCAATTCTGCCACCTTGCAGTGCAGCTGGCAACATAATGTTGATAATACTTGGAGCATTGTGAGCAATTTTGGGCTCCTTATTTAAGAAAGGATGTTCTGGCATTGGAGAGGTTCCCTGGGAGATTCACAAGAATGATCCTGGGAGTAAAAGGGTTAAGTTATGAGGAGCACTTGATAGCTCTAATCATGTTCTTGCTCGAGTTTAGAAAAATGAGGGGGGATTGAAAGAAGAATTGAAAGGCTTAGATAGAATGAAGGTGGAAGGGATGTTTCCTATAGTGGGAGCATCTAGGACCAGAAGGCACCATCTCAGAATAGAAGGATTTCCCTTTAGAACAGAGAAGAAGAAGAATTTCTTTAGCCAGATGGTTGTGAATCAGTGTTATTCCTTGCCATGGACAGCTGTGGAGAGAAAGTCGTTGGGTATATTTAAAGTAGAGATCAATCAGTTCTTGATTAGTAAGGGCATTGAAAGTTATGGGAACCAGGCAGGGAAGTGGGGTTGAGAGGAATAATAAATCAACCATCGTTGAACGGCAGAGCAAATTCGATGGGGCGAATGGCCTAATTCTCCTCCTATGTCTTATGGTCCTATAATATTGTGTAACTGGACCATGAGATTGAAGGCTCTTACACACAATATTCATTTCCCATAGACAGTAATACATCAAAGTTCTCCGAGAATGAAGTATGGTTGCTTTGAAAATGTATTATTATTGACCTTTAGAATCTAGGAGTCCTGGTAGCAACAAAAAAGAACAATAAAAGGATTTTGCAGCATCTCACTGCTTAGATAACCTGCTTCCAACAAAAGTACATTACTGCAGTATTTTGTAGTAATACAGAATCATTCAGCAGTGTGCTATAATGGCAGGCAATAAATAGAAAGAGAAAGAAGTGGTGGGTCAGTTTGACAAATAGCCACCTTGGCTCTTGTAATACAGGGCATATGGAATGCTTGCCTACATCAGCTGCGACATGGAGTATAAGAGCAGAGATGTCAATGGCTTTATAAGACATCGGTTAGAGCACAGCTGGAGTGCAGTTCTGGTCATCACACTATAGGAAGGAGGTGATTGCCTTGAAAATGGTGCAGAGGTGATTAACCAAGATGCTGGAACCTGGACAACTAGACAATCTGTCGGAAGATCTCAGACGGGTTGCACAAAATGAATTGTTGACATTTTGGGTTAAGATCCCACACCAGTCCTGATAGTTAAAATTCAAAGTTCAAAGTACACTAATTATCAAAGTATGTATACTATATACAACCTTGAGATTTGTTTCTTTGCAGGCAGCCACAAGACAAAGAAACCCAACAGAACCATTAAAAAAGAAGACCGTTGAACAACCAGTGTACAAAAAAAAACAAATTGTGCAAACAATAAAAAAGTAAGCAAATAACATTGAAAACTACGTTCATGAAAATGAGTTCACAGCCACGAAGCCAGTCACAGCTGATCAAGGAGCTCATTAGTTGCAGGCCACAGTGTCAGTTCAGTGCAGAGGCAAATAAACTTTGCTGAGCAGTGAACTGAACACTGGGCCATCCCTTGCCTCTGGCCCTGACACCCAGCCCTTTTCAATCCGGCCTGGAGCTTAAATTGGCCAAACCTTGGCTCGTCCCTTGCTCTCAGACCTGGGCACTGCTGTTTCTATACGCTCTCCGGCCTGGACCCTGCTGCCTATACTCAACCATTCCAATCTGGTCCGGCACTTAAATTGATAAAACATCGGCTCATTCCTCGGCCTCGGGCCCAGGGCCTGCCACCTCAAATCGGCTCCAAGTCTCCTCCAGCAATGGCCATACATTAGCTCATTCATTGCTCTCATGCAATGGTCCTGCACCTTTGAGATTTCAGTTCAAACCGGAAAATTGCCAGGCCATACAGTCAGTTCAGAAGCTCAACTTCGAAAGGGAAGTTATGGGCTATTGACTGCAGTGATCATTTTCCTAAAGAAGTGTGATTAATCAAGTAGTTAGTAGTTTTGTCTGCTGTCACTGTATTTCACTAGTGCCATCTTAAATCAGAACAGTTTTGACTTGAAAAGTCAAAAAATCCTTCCCTCCCCACAGATGCTGCTCAGCTCACTGAGTTCCATCAGCAGACTGTTTGTTGTTTTACAGTGGCTTTGTCTGGATTGGAGCATTTCAATATCAGGAGAGGTTAGTGAGGTGGGTTTGTTCTTCCTGGAGTGGAAGAGACTGAGAAGTACCTAATAGAGTTATCCAAAAGTATGAAGGGGATAGATGGAGTGGACAGGAAGAATCTTTTCCTCATGGTGGAAGGGTCTAAAGATTGATAGAATAGCTATAGGATCAGAGGTATAAGTTTTAAAGGGAATCTGAGGGGAATTTTTATTCTGAAGTGCAGGTGTCATGTGGAGTGTAAGTCTACTTGCCGGTCCAAAGCCGCTTCTACCTTGCTGGTCATCAATTGACCCATTTGAAGGTTGCAACAGCTCTTTCCCATTGGTTGCTTTGTGTGCCACTGTACTGATGTCCAGTTTCGGGCACCTCAGGGGTATAAGGATAGCACATGATGGAGACTGGGCCGCTTCTCTTTCATTCCCAGGGCCTGCCTCAGGCTGAGGTCGTGACCAGTGCTGAAGAACATTGGGAAAGCGTACTGCAGATAAATGAAGGCAAACACACTCTCTTAGCTAAGTATCTGTTAGTTGAATTTTAGTTTTGCGGTTGTGTAACTTGGGGTGTCAGAGATGTTTGGTTGAATGTTTTACTGTTTGTAAATAAATGATTGACGTGCTTGTTCATAATCAGTGTCTTCTGTCTCACTTGCTAAACCGGGAATCTGCTTTCTCATAATTGTAGGTGTAATCTAGAATGTGTTGCCTGGGGGAATGGTGGAACATAGAAATCTATAGCATATTACAGGCCTTTCAGCCCACAATATTGTGCCGACCACGTAACCTACTCTAGAAACTGCTTAGACTTTCCCTACTGCATAGCCCTCTATTTTTCTAAGCTCTACGTACCCATCTAAGAATCTCTTAAAAGACCCGATTGTATCCGCCTCCAGCACCGTTACTGGCAGTGCATTGCACACACCCACCACTCTGTGTGAAAAATTTACCCCTATTATCCCCTCTGTACCTACTTCCAAGCACCTTGAAACTATGCCCCTTCATGTTGGCCATTTCAGCCCTCGTGGTGGAGGCAGATACTCTCATATAAATTTAAGAAGCACAAGAACAAACATTTGAAACACCTGAGTATAGAAGGCTACAGACCAAATATAGTATGTATAATGATTGGCATGCAGGCCATGCCATCTTCTTGCAGCTACCATTGGGCTGGAGGTGCAGAAGTCTAAACTCCCACACCACCAGGTTCAAGAACCACTGACTTCACCAAGTCAGCCTTCAACCCTGACTTTGACATGGGGAATCAAGGCATCCATTTTTGTGCTACGTTTTTTTTAACAAAATATACTTTATTCAAAAATAAAATTATGTACAATAAACCATTCAATGACTGTCAATTCTTTATCGATGTTTCCGTTACGGTCTATACATTTCCACACTTTTAGCCACCCACGTGGCACTCTGTTGTTTCACCTTTCCACACCATTGTTGAGGGGTATACTCCCCACCAGCCGACCCCTCCCACTCCCGCAGGAGAAGAACCCTAAACCGTGGTCCTTCCCCACCGGGCTCTTGCGGTGGCTGCACCAAGTTTGAGTGCATCCCTCAGCACGTACTCCTGCAGCCGAGAATGTGCCAGTCCGCAGCATTCTCCCACGGACGTCTCCATGTGCTGGTAGATCATCAAGTTTCAGGCCGACCAAAGAGCGTCCTTCACCAAGTTGATGATCTGCCAGCAGCACTGGATGTTGGTCTCCGTGTACATCCCCGGGAACAGCCTGTAGATCAGAGAGTCCTCTGTTACACAGCTGCTGGGGATGAAGTGTGACACCGTCCTTTTCATTCTCCTCCACACCTTCTCTGTGAACTCTCAGTGTGCAAAGAGGTGGGTCACAGACTCCTCCTCACTGCAGTCCTCCCATGGGCAGCGGGGTGTGGAGACGAAGTCCCGGGCGTACAGGAGGAATCTGACTGGGAGGACCCCTCTCACCGCCAGTCAGGTGAGGTCCTGGTGCCTGTTGGTGAGATCTGGCGATGAGGCATTTTGCCAGATGAACTGGACGGTCTGCTCACGGAAACACCCCACTGAGTCCATCACGTCCTTCTTCTGCAGTTCCTTCAGGACATTATGTGCCAACCACTGCCTGATGACCCTGTGGTCAAAGACATTGACATGGAAAACATTTTCTGTGAAGGACAGGTATGGCGGCAACAACCTGCTGACTGGGGCGTTGTGCGGGAGTGGGGCCAGACCCATCCTTCGTAGCCAGGGTGACAGGTAGAACCTGGGCACATAGTGGTACTTGGTGCCCTCACATTTGGGTTCCACACACAACCTGATGCAGTCACACACAAAGCTGTCCCTCAGGGTGAGGGAGACATTGGGAACATTTTTGCCCCCATTGTCCAGGGACTTGTGCATGATGGTCCGTCTGACCCACTCCATCCTGGATCCCCAGACGAATCTGAAAATAGCTCGGGTGATTTCTGAGCTGCAGGAGCAGGGGACGGGCCACACTTGTGCCAAGAACAGCAACCCTGAGAGCACCTCACACCTGATGACCAGGTTCTTGCCCGTTTTCGATAGGGAGTGCCCTCCCCACAGTCCCAGTTTCTGTTTCACCTTGGCAGTCCACTCCTGCCAGTTCTTATTGCATGCCTCGGCTCCTTCGAACCAGATCTGCGATACCTTCATGTGATCAGACCTGATGGTGAAGGGGACACCGGATCATTCGGGCCAGTTGCTGAAGAGCATGGCTTCGCTCTTCGTGCGGTTGACTCTGGCCCCCAATGCTAGCTCAAACTGTTCGCAGATGCTAATCAGCCCACAAACCTACCTCGGACCAGAGCAGAAGATGGTGACATCGTCCATGTACAGGGAGGTTTTTACTTGGGTCCCTCCACTGCCTGGCAGCCTCACCCCTCTTATGCCCTCATCCCTCCTGATGCCTTCTGCAAAGGGCTCGATGCAGCACATGAAAAAGACAGGGGAGAGAGGGCAGCCCTGCCTGACCCCAGACCTGATGGGGAAGCTGTCTGTTTCCCACCCGTTGACCTGAACTGCACTACAGATGTCTGTGTAGAGCAGTCTGATCCAATTCCGGATTCCCTCCTCAAATCCCATTTTGGAGAGTACGCCTGCCATGTACGTGTGTGATATCCTGTCGAAGGCTTTCTCCTGGTCCAAGCTGACCAGGCAGGCATCCACCCCCCTGTCCTGAACATAGATGAGAAACCTCCGAGTTTACTATGGGAACTGCAAAGAAATAGTCTCAGTAGTTACTTCCCACACTTCACTCCCCCAACCTTAAACCTGAAGCAACATTTCCACTTTGTGAGCTAGTACCCTCCAATTCCAATGAATTATTCACCACCTGAGTCCCATTTGCACCTTCAATGACTGCTAACTCTCCTGTGATACACTGGGTAAATTCCACTGCATAGGTCAGAGGTCACATTTCGAATAAAGGTCAAGTGTAAAAGCTTGTTTTATTGTTTACTGCTAGTTTGTCTTGGTTATGATAATTTATGTTAATAATTCGTCAGTATTGCTCTGCGAGACTGCACAAAAACCCGATCTTTTAGATTGATGGAGGGGCTTGGTTATTTGTCTTGATGTCTCTTTTTATTTGATTATTTTCTCGTTTCCCCTCCATGAAAAGAATAACTCATCACTGAAAAGTATTTCAGAAATTACCCCAGCAACTTCAACTCTAAACAGTTTAAACCTCATTCTACAATTAAGTTCATTAATTATAATCAATAATTTACATAAATCTGTTAATTACCATTGAATTAACTTCAGTGTCTGCAATTCCAATCCAAGCTTTTGTAATTAAGGATCAAAACGGCAAAATGGGATAAGTTAATGATTTTTATCTCTATATTTTCTACTGGAAAAGGATGAAATAACAGCAAGAAGGAGGTAAATGAATTTCTGTTAATTAAAGAACTGCAAGTAGTAATGTCACAGCAATATCAGAGTAATACAATAATTCAAAATTCAATTATTGTTTCGATTCTAGGCACTATATTCAGTGAATTAATTGAATACTGAATTAAATGTCACTCCCTCATAATATTTGATAGGAGAGGCTTCTTCATTTATATCACTGAGAGAAAAAAACTGACTGTAATTCATAGGCCGGTACAGGGGAGAAGATGGCTGTTTACCCAGTGCTATCGAGGCCCACTGTCCAGCTAATACCAGTCCAGTACTCTTTCCCCATAACTCTGCCTCTTTTCATCAAACAGTAGTTATTTGAATTTAGCTCTTTGCTAGTATCACACAGTTCCCCTCTGGCAGGTCATTTACTTGATAGAGTTACACAGCTGCTTTAAAATTCATGTGAAACAGTTGCATTTCAATGAGACTTATAGTTTACTATCGATGTACTCTCCATTCCCCTGTTTAAATCTCTTTACTCCCATCTTTTCGTTTAAGATGCTCTATAGAATCTCTGAATCTCTCTGAGCGAGTTCTTCTCAACTAATATCTCCTCTTGGGGCCGGGTTTGTTCTATGAATGGCTCCAGTGAAGCTTTTTGGATGTTTTGCTACATTAAAGGTGTTAATTAAAGGTAAGCTATGGTTGCTATTTGTAGAATCGCATTCATTGTGAGAGTAAAGCTGTAATAAGGAGACCCTCTAACTTATAAACACATCAATAACATTTCTGCCATATGGACTCGTATACCATTCCTTGCTCTTTTAATAGATCAATTACCAAATGGATGGATTGATCTTGGAGTGCTACACAACTCAAGTTTAAAACACCATTACTTTTCTGCCTATCTGTTGGATTGTTTTTGTGCTGATAAGGGGTAATGGTCTGTCTAAAATAAATCTGAAATCTATTGTGCGCAATGCTTAATAAAGAAAAAGTGGAATGCATTAATTCATCAGGGACTGCATTTGTGATCCTTCTGCTATCACAAGCAATAGGGTAAATCCTGACATTGGAGTCTATAGAAGGTAGCACTCAAAGCTGTATAAAAAATATACATTCCATGCTTTACAATACAAGTAGAGATGGCGGTTTTATTTCCCCGATATCTGTGCCCTCAAATAAATCAGCAGTATTTATATACCGTGTGTTAGCCGCAATCACACAGCATGACTCCTGGTTGAACGCATTTAATAAAGAATTGGGTGGATTTTATGATTTAAGAGTTTGAGAACTGAACTGTTTTGTTAGGGAAAATACATAAAACTGTGTTGGAACTGAGGAGTATTGATGACTATCGTGAAAGATTGTGATGGATGGATATCTCAAAAGTTAAGAGGAAGAGAAAAAGGATAATAAAAGAGGAGATTGCATCCATTGTAGCTTTACAAAACCTTTCACTGCTAACAAATTACTTCTGAGGTTTAGTCGCAATTGTTCAGGAGAAAAATGTGACACCAAATGGTGCACAGACAGTAAATATAATGTGTCCTGTTTAGATGGGATTGGTCGAATGGAGATCATTGAGGACAGATTATCCCATAGAAGAAATATTATAAAATGTATTTCAAAAAAACTTGAATGTAGTTCACCATAAAATGGTGTACTCTAAATTAAGGATATACTAAAGAAAGAATGAAATTAAATTTGGAATGGAATTTTTTGGCCAATCATTTGTTGAATGCTACCTTCCAGAGTGCAAGTGCCATTTTGTCTTCAAAGTTGTAAGTTGAAAGTTCAAGCGGCATCTCTAGGAAGAGGTACAGTCAACGTTTCGGGCTGAGACCCTTCGTCAAGAGTAACTGAAAGAAAAGTTAGTAAGAGAGTTTCAAATCTCTTACTAGCTCTTCTTTCAGTTAGTCCTGACGAAGGGTCTCGGCCCAGAACGTCGACTGTACCTCTTCCTAGAGATGCTGCCTGGCCTGTTGCGTTCACCAGCAATTTTCATGTGTGTTGCTTGAAATTCCAGCATCTGCAGATTTCCTCGTGTTTGAGTTGAAAGTTCAAAGTACTTTTAATATTGAGCACGTATATGTCTCCATATACTACTGAGATTTATTTGCTTACAGATACTTACAGTAGAAGGTAATATGATAGAATCAATAAAAAAATACACAAACACAGACTTCCCATCTGAAAGCATGCACCACTAGACTCAAGGGCAGCTTCTATCCTACTTTTATCAGACTCTTGAATGGATCTCTTGTATGATAAGATGTGATCTTGGCCTCACAATCTACCTCGTTATGATCGTGCACTTTATCATTCAGCTACACTGCACTTTTTCACCTTATTCTCTTGTTATGTTTTACATCTTATTCTAGCTCAATGCACAGTGCAATGACCTGATCTATATAAACAGTATGCAAGACAAGTTTTTCACTGCGTCTTAGTACATGTGATAGCAATAAACCAACACCAATTTCATCCTGAGGTGAAGGCTTTGGCTCAATCTCACTTCTGAGCAGGAAAAAGCTAAAGCCAAGTGTATTAGACCATAAGACAAAGGAGCAGAAGTCGACCATTCGGCCCATCGAGTCTGCTGCGCCATTTTTTCCATGAGCTGATCCATTCTCCCATTTAGTCCCACTGCCCCAATTTCTCACCATAACCTTTGATGCCCTGGCTACTCAGATACCTATCAATCTCTGCCTTAAATACACCCAATGACTTGGCCTCCACTGCCGCCCGTGGCAACAAATTCCATAGATTCACCACCCTCTGGCTAAAAAAAATTTCTTCGCATTTCTGTTCTGAATGGGTGCCCTTCAATCCTTAAGTCATGCCCTCTCGTACTAGACTCCCCCATCATGGGAAACAACTTTGCCACATCCACTCTGTCCATGCCTTTCAACTTTGAAATGTTTCTGTGAGGTCTCCCCTCATTCTTCTAAACTCCAAGGAATACAGTCCAAGAGCGAACAAACATTCCTCATATGTTAACCCTCTCATTCCCGGAATCATTCCAGTGAATCTTCTCTGTACCCCCTCCAACGTCAGCACATTCTTTCTTAAATAAGGAGACCAAAACTGCCCACAGTACTCCAAGTGAGGTCTCACCAGCGCCTTATAGAGCCTCAACATCACATCTCTGCTCCTCAACCCTATTCCTCTAGAAATGAATGCCAACATTGCATTCGCCTTCTTCACCACCGACTCAACCTGGAGGTGAACCTTAAGGGTATCCTGTACAAGGACTTCCAAGTCCCGTTGCATCGCAGAACTTTGAATTCTCTCCCCATTTAAATAATAGTCTGCCCATTTATTTCTTCTGCCAAAGTGCATAACCATACACTTTCCAACATTATATTTCATTTGCCACTTCTTTGCCATTCTTCCAATCTATCCAAGTCTCTCTGCAGACCCTCCGTTTCCTCAGCACTACCGGCCCCTCCACCTATCTTCGTATCATCAGCAAACTTAGCCACAAAGCCATCTATTCCATAATCCAAATCGTTGATGAACAATGTAAAAAGAAGTGGCCCCAACATGGACCCCTGTGGAACACCACTAGTAACTGGCAGCCAACCAGAATAGGATCCCTTTATTCCCACTCTGTTTTCTGCCTATCAGCCAACACTCTATCCACGTATGTAACTTTCCCATAATTCCATGGGCTCTTATCTTGTTAAGCAGCCTCATGTGTGGCACCTTGTCAAAGGTCTTCTGAAAATCCAAATATACAACATCCACTGCATCTCCCTTGTCTAGCCTGCTGGTAATTTCCTCAAAAAATTGCAATAGGTTTGTCAGGCAGGATTTTCCTTTAAGGAATCCATGCTGAGTTCTGCCTATCTTGTCATATGCCTCCAGGTACTCCATAACCTCATCCTTGACTCCAACAACTTCCCAACCACCGATGTCAAGCTAACAGGTCTATAATTTCCTTTTTGCTTCCTTGCCCCCTTCTTAAATAGCGGATTGACTTTTGCAATCTTCCAGTCCTCCAGAACCATGTCAGAATCTATTGACTTTTGAAAGATCATCGCTAATACCTCCGCAATCTCCACAGCTACTTCCTTCAGAACACAAGGGTGAATTCCATCTGGTCCGGGAGATTTATCTACCTTTAGACTATTCAGCTTCCTGAGTACTTTCTCTGTCGTAATTGTGACTGTGCACACTTCTCTTCCCTGCCACCCTTGAGTGTCCGGTATACTGCTGATGTCTTCCTCAGTGAAGACTGATGCAAAACACTCATTCAGTTCCTCCACCATCTCCTTATCTCCCATTACAATTTCTCCAGCATCATTTTCTATCGGTCCTATATCTACTCTTACCTGTCTTTTACTCCTTATATACTTGAAAAAGCTTTTAGTATCCTCTGATATTATTTGCTAGCTTCCTTTCATAGTTAATCTTTTCCCTCTTAATGACCTTCTTAGTTTCCTCTTGTAAGCTTTTAAAAACTTCCCAATCCTCTGCCTTCCCACTAATTTTTGCTTCCTTGTATGCCCTCTCCTTTGCTTTAACTTTGGCTTCTCTTGTCTGCCACGGTTGCATCCGTTTTCCATTCAAAAATTTCTTTTTTTGGAATATACTTGTCTTGCACCTTCCTCACTTCTTGCATAAACTCCAGCCACTGCTGCTCTGCCGTCCTTCCCGCCAGAGTCCCTTTCCAGTCAACTTTGGCCAGTTCCTCTCTCATGCCACTGTAATTTCCTTTACTCCACTGAAATACCGACACATCAGATTTCGGCTTCTCTTTTTCAAATTTCAGTGAACTCAATCATGTTATGATCACTGTCTCCTAAGGGTTCCTTCACCTCAATCTGTCTAATCACCTCCGGTTCATTACACAATACCCAATCCAGTACAGCCGATCCCCTAGTGGGCTCAACAACAAGCTGGTCTAAAAAGCCATCTCGCAGACATTCTACAAATTCGCTCTTGAGATCCAGTGCCAACCTAATTTTCCCAATCCACTCGCATGTTAAAATCCCCCACTATTATAACACTGCCCTTCTGACAAGCCTTTTCTATTTCCTGTTATAATTTGTAGTCCACATCACTGTATTGTTGTATTTGTAGAGAGGAGCAACCATTGGATGTGCTTTACCCGCCTTCTCTTCTGGTAAACATATCAAGCTCATGGCTCAGCTTCAACGAAGAGGAGCACTGTTCTCCACACAGCAAGTTAACTAAAAGTACATCACCACTTTACTCTCAGTGTTAGCTGCCTGTCCTCGGATTTGCTGCTGTCTTTGTGCAGTATAGTAGCAACAATAGCTCTCCCGTCTCACCGCACTGGTGGTCAGGCCTGACGCTGGGTAACTTCTATGTGGAATTCTATGAGAATTTGGGTTTCCTTTGGGTACTCTGGTTTCCTTCCACATCGCAAAGATATTTGGGTTGGTAGGTTGATTGTTTGCTGTAAATTAATATGTACCTTATTGGTAGAATGGGGGGGGCGTGGTGATGATGGGAATGAAGGGAAAATCAAAAATTGGATTAATGTCACCTTATATTAAGTAGATGCTTAATGCTGAGAGCAGCCTTGGTGGACGAAGAGGTGGCTGCTATGCTGTACACCTCTGTGGTTCTATTTCTTACAACAATATCATAGATTCAATGGCCACTTCATTAGGTACACCTGTACATCTGCTTGCTAAAGCAAATATCTAATCAGCCAATCACGTGGCAGCAACTGAATGCATAAAAGCATACCGACATGGTCAAGAGGTTCAGTTGTTGTTCAGGCCAAACATCAGAATGGGGAGGAAACGTGATCCAAGTGTCTTTGACCGTGGGATGATTATTGCTACCAGTCGAGTTGGTTTGAGTATGTCAGAAACTGCTGGTCTCCTGGGATTTTCACATGCGATAGTCTCTAGAGTTTACAGTGAATGGTGTGTAAGACAAAAAAAAACATCCAGTGAATGCCAGGTCTGTGGGCGAAAATGTCTAGTTAATGAGAGAGGTCAGAAGAGAATGGCCAGACTGGCTCAAGCTGACAGGAAGGTGACAATAATTCAAATAACCAGACGTTACAACAGTGGTGTGCAGAAGAGCATCTCTGAATGTACAACATGCTGAACCTTAAAGTGGATGGGCTACAGCAGCAGAAGACCATGAACATCACTCAGTTGTCCTCATGTTATTTTTTCTGTATAATATAACAATAAAAAGATTTGAAAAAAGAACATTACATTAATAAAGTGGCCACAGTGCAATGTTATAGTTACAGAGAAAGATTGGCAGACGTCCAATATGCAAAAATAAAGAACAAATCATGCAAACAATGAAAAAAACACATGGAACATGAACACAGAGTTCCTGAAAGTGAGTCCACAGCCACAGAGCAAGTTCAGTGCTGAGGTGAGTGAAGCTGGTCCAGGAGCACAATGGCGGCAGGCTACAGCCACAGTGCTGAGGTGAGTGAAGCTGGTCCAGGAGCACAATGGCGGCAGGCTACAGCCACAGTGCTGAGGTGAGTGAGGATGGGCCAGGAGCACAATGGCGGCAGGCTACAGCCACAGTGCTGAGGCGAGTGAAGCTGGTCCAGGAGCACAATGGCGGCAGGCTACAGCCACAGTGCTGAGGCGAGTGAGGGTGGGCCAGGCTCTAGCTGCGAAGTCAGTTCAGCGCGGAGGCAAGTGAAGCTGTCCAAGAACCCAATAGCTGCAGGCCACAACTGCGAAGACAGGTCAGCACTGAGGTGAGTAAAGCTGGCCCAGGAGCCCAGTGGTTACAGGCCACAACTGCAGACTTGGTTCAGCACTGAGGCGAGTGAAGCCGGTCCAGGAGCCCAATAGCTGCAGGTCACTGCTGCATCCATTCAGTGTTGAAGTGAGTTAAGCGGGTCCAGGAGCTGACAGCATGGACCCAAGACTTCTGCATCACCAGCCTGATGTTAGCTGTGGGAAAAAAGGGAGATGGGTCAAACCCAGGTAGATGGGATGGGCTCAGGAGGGGAATTTTGACTGACATGGAGAAGTGAACTGAGCACCAGATTGTCTTTAATCTTTTTAATCTGGCCCAAGATTGAGGATTCAAGATTCAGGTAGTTTAATGCCTTTTGCAGTACATAAGTGTAAAGGAAAACAAAATAATCATTAACCCAGATCTGATGAAGCACAAAAAACACAATCAGATAAAGAACACCATAATGAAAAAAAACAGAATAAATATAAATGCATAAGATGGCTTATATACATAGATTGATTGTATGTCCATAAAGTGACACTAGGCACAGGAGTGTCTGTACATAAGGTGACTGACAGGAAATGATAAAGAAGTGGTGGTGGATGTTGTGGAGGGTTGGGTTAGTGGGTGGAGGTGTTGACCGGCCTCAGTTTTTGGGAAAGTAAATGTCTTTGAGCCTAGTGGTCCTGGCAAAAATGCCTCGTAGCTTCTTTTTGATGGGAGACAAACGAACAGTCCATGAGCAGTGTGGGTGGGATCCTTCATGATGGGACTGGCCCTACTCCAGCACCTTTCTGTACGTGTCCTTTATGGCAGTATGCCTGGAGTAAGTGATGCATTAGGCAGTTTTTACGACCCAATGTAGAGTCTTCCTGTCCGCTACAGAGCAGTTTCCTTACCATGCCAAGGTGTAGCATGTTAGGATGCTTTTTACTGAGCGTCTGTAGAATGACAGGAGTATAGATGTATATAGTCCAGCTCTCTTCAACCTCCTCAGAAAGTAGAAGTGTTGGTGACCTCTCCTGATGCTGCAGGGAATGTTTTGGGAGTCATGAGAGGTTATGTGGGATGGGTACTCCCAGTTTCCATTGCTGTATAGCCAATGTAAAGAGCAGTGTGATTCGTGTGATCTCGCCTCAAGTCGATAACCTTCTCTTTTTGTCTTGTTAACATTGATGAAGAGGCTATTTGCCTGACCCAAGGCCTTGAGCTCTTCCACCTCCTCTCTGCAGGCCTTATCATCATTAATGGTGATGAGCCCCACCACTGTCATATCATTACTTATATTCCCTAAATTCGGTTGTTTTCCAGTCTCGGGCCTGAGTCCCGAAGCTTCAGTCCGGTGCCTGAATCCTGACCAGTAATGGCAGCTGCACCAATGACTGAACCTGCCATTCTTGAGAGCTCAGCCTGCCAACTATGTCAGGAAACTGCAAAGATACCTGACTGGTCAGATGGTTCAAAAGCAGACCTTCCAAAGGGAAATTACAGACTACGGACTGCAGTGATAATAGGCCAGACATTGATTTAGTAGAATATCTAATATTTTTTGTGAACTGCCTGCGGGAGGAGAAGATGGCGGCGCGACACAGCTCGCAGTGGCCACTCCGGTGTCAAGTAGGGTGCCGTGCACAATCCTGATTTGATGGAGATGGACGTGAGAGCACGGAGGAACATCTGGTGAAGCTTCTGAAATGCCCGCTTCGCTGCTGCTGCTGCTGCGTGGTCCAGAATCTCCGGGGAGAAGGCCCCGAGTCCTCGGCTTTGCTTGTTGCTCGGCGGCCGGGGAAGTGTCGAAGCACTCGGCAGAGGATGATGCTTGGAGGGGCTGTGTCGGAGGGGCTGGTCGGAGGCTCAAAGTTTTCGGATGGACTCAGAGTCCGCTGCGGTCGGGTGCTTCCAATGGTGCTGCATCGGCAAGTTACCGGCACTTGGAGGTTCTGCCGTCTGCGTGAGATGATGAGTCTATCAGGACTTTGAGGTTTTATTTTACTGTGCCCATGGTCTGCTCTTCATTAAATGATGGTCTGTCCCCCACTTTTCCTTCGCTACATCGACGACTGCATTGGCGCTACTTCCTGCATGCATGCAGAACTCGTTGACTTTATTAACTTTGCCTCCAACTTTCACCCTGCCCTCAAGTTTACCTGGTCCATTTCCGACACCTCCCTCCCCTTTCTAGATCTTTCTGTCTCTGTCTCTGGAGACAGCTTATCCACTGATGTCTACTATAAGCCTACTGACTCTCACAGCTATCTGGACTATTCCTCTTCTCACCCTATCCCTTGAAAAAACACCATCCCCTTCTCGCAATTCCTCCGTCTCCGCCGCATCTGCTCTCAGGATGAGGCTTTTCATTCTAGGACGAGGGAGATGTCTTCATTTTTTAAAGAAAGGGGCTTCCCTTCCTCCACTATCAACTCTGCTCTTAAACGCATCTCCCCCATTTCACGTACATCTGCTCTCACTCCATCCTCCCACAACCCCACTAGGAATAGGGTTCCCCTGGTCCTCACCTACCACCCCACCAGCCTCCGGGTCCAACATATTATTCTCCGTAACTTCCGCCACCTCCAACGGGATCCCACCACTAAGCACATCTTTCCCTCCCCGCCTCTCTCTGCATTCCGCAGGGATCGCTCCCTACACAACTCCCTTGTCCATTCGTCCCCCCCATCCCTCCCCACTGATCTCCCTCCTGGCACTTATCCGTGTAAGCGGAACAAGTGCTACACATGCCCTTACACTTCCTCCCTTACCACCATTCAGGGCCCCAAACAGTCCTTCCAGGTGAGGCATCACTTCACCTGTGAGTCGACTGGGGTGATATACTGCGTCCGGTGCTCCCGATGTGGCCTTTTATATATTGGTGAGACCCGACGCAGACTGGGAGACCGCTTTGCTGAACATCTACGCTCTGTCCGCCAGAGAAAGCAGGATCTCCCAGTGGCCACACATTTTAATTCCACATCCCATTCCCATTCTGACATGTCTATCCACGGCCTCCTCTACTGTAAAGATGAAGCCACACTCAGGTTGGAGGAACAACACCTTATATTCCGTCTGGGTAGCCTCCAACCTGATGGCATGAACATTGACTTCTCTAACTTCCGCTAAGGCCCCACCTCCCCCTCGTACCCCATCTGTTACTCATTTTTATGCACACGTTCTTTCTCTCACTCTCCTTTTTCTCCCTCTGTCCCTCTGAATATACCTCTTGCCCATCCTCTGGGTCACCCCCCCACCTTGTCTTTCTTCCCGGACCTCCTGTCCCATGATCCTCTCGTATCCCCTTTTGCCTATCACCTGTCCAGCTCTTGGCTCTATCCCTCCCCCTCCTGTCTTCTCCTGTCATTTTGGATCTCCCTCTCCCCCTCCAACTTTCAAATCCCTTACTCACTCTTCCTTCAGTTAGTCCTGACGAAGGGTCTCGGCCTGAAACGTCGACTGCGCCTCTTCCTATAGATGCTGCTTGGCCTGCTGCATTCACCAGCAACTTTGATGTATGTTGCTTGTCAGTTTTAGTCTTGGTTTGTCCTGTGTTTTCTTGTGATATCATTCTGGAGGAACGTTGTATAATTTTTTAATGCATGCATTTCTAAATGACAATAAACGAGGACTGAGTGTCCTCATAATCTAAAAAAAAAATCTAAACTTTGCCATGTATTGCCAGCACCATCTTGGTAAACTCCGCTTCTTGGTGTGCAGAAGAGCATCTCTGAATGCACATGTTGAACCCTGAAGTAGATGGGTGGCAGCAGTAGGTAGGTACAGGAAGTACCTTATGAAGTGGCCACTGAGCGTATAGTGTCAGGATAGCTTTAAGAACTATGTGACATAACTTCAGTTGGTTTTTACAGCAGTTACTGCTGTTTAGTTCAGAGTTAGCTGCCTTCAATAAATGGTTCTCTTGGTAGTTCTACCTCTGTTACTTGCCTTAGTTAGCAGCAACATTATCCAGACTGCAAAAACTACCCGAATAGTGAAATGAAAGCATGAAGGGTCAATGACTCCACAGTTCCTTACTCCACAGATGCTGCCAACTGTCATCTCTTAGTCAGATTATTAAAGACTTAAACTCCACTCTGGAAACGTGAGCAAGAGTTCTAAGCTTTTAATATAAGTTCTGCACCAAAAGAGTTCTTCTAAGTGAAAAAACAGATTATGCATTAACTTTCATATAACACACACACAAAATGCTGGAGGAACTCAGCTGGCCAGGCAACATCTATGGAAAGGAGTAAACAGTTAATGTTTCAGACTCTTTCATATCAGCAACAGTAGCAAGTATTAGCTTAAATGTAGAAGGCAAAGTCTTGGAGACGTCATGGAAGGACACATTGGGGTCATAAAGTTGTTTATTGACCATTGTTATGCAGTGAAGCTTCACTGTATTTGCAGACAATAACTAAAGCTGAGGTGGTATCACTGAGTTGAAAAGATCTCGATATTACTTCAAGAAATAACAGAGTTTCTCCACAATCCGTCGCTATCTACTACACCACACCCCTCCCATCTCATTCTACTCCACTGGGTCCAAAGTTCATCCTACTCCAACATCGTCAAAAACATAAATTCAAGAGATTCCGCAGATGCTGGAAATACAAAGTAACACACACAAAATGCTGGAGGAAATCAGGTAATTCAGGTCAGGCAACATCTGCAGAAAGGAACAAAGAATTGATGCTTCGGGCCAAGTCCCACCAAAACCATGTTATCTGATCACTGTCACAAATTGGCTACCATGTTTCCATTATGTCATAGTGACAACACCTTAATAGTATTCAGGATTCGATGAAAAGTCAACAACCTGAAATATCAAATCCGTTTCTGTTTGTAAATATTGTCTGATTCACTGAGTACTTGCAGCATCTCCAGTTTGTAGATTTTCAACAGTGCTTTATTGGCTTTGGAAAGGCTTTGACTAGGATACAGAGAGGTTTAGCAGGACACTGCCTGGATGAGAGGGTATGAGTTACAAGGAGAGGTTGGACAAACTGGGGGGGTTTTCTCTGGAGTATTGAAGGCCTGTCAGAAGTTTCTAAAGCCATGAGGCAAAGGTTAGATAGATGGTCACAATCATTTTCCCAGAGCAGAGATGTCGACATCAGAGGACAAACTGAGAGTTAGAAAATTTAAAGATGTGTGGCCCAATTTTTTTTTAATATACACATTGTAGGTGCCTAGAGTGGGCTGCCAGGGATGGAGGTGGAAGCAGAATAGATACGCAAGAGGGTTTTGGATAGACACATGAATATACAGTGAATGTAAGGTTATCGATCATGTACAGACAGAAGAGATTTAGTTTAACTTGGTATCATGGTCAGCATCGTGAGCCGAAGAGACGTTCCTGTGCTGTACTATTTTATGTTCCTTTGGCTATAAAGTGCTTTGAGGTTTCCTGAGATTCAAGTTGAATTCAAATATTTTATCATTCAACCATACACATGTATACAGCTAAACAAAACATCTTTCCTCTGGGGCCAGCAAAGTATCAGAATCAGGTTTAATGTCACCAACAGATATTGTGAAACTTGTTAACTTTGTGGCAGCAGTACATGATAATAGAGAGAAAAAGAACAGCAAATTGCAGTAAATATATATTTACATTAAATAAGTAGTGCAAAAAATAAGAAATAAAAAAGTAGTGAGGTAGTGTTTTATGAGTTCAATGTCCATTTCAGAAATTGGATGGCAGAAGAGAAGAAGCTGTTCTTGAATCATTGAGTGTGTGCTTTCAGGCCTTCCTGATGGTACCAATGAGAAGAGGGCATGTCCTGGGTGGTGGGGATCTTTAATGATGAATGCCACATTTCTGAGGCACAGTTCCTTGAAGCTGTCCTACATATAATGGAGGCTAGTGGCCATGATGGAGCTGACTAATTTTTCAACTCTCTGCAGCTTACCTCGATCCTTTGCTGTACCCCCGCCTTCCCATACCAGACAGTGATACAGCCAGCTGGAATGCACTCCGTGGTACATCTGTAGACATTTGCGAGTGTTTTCAGTGACATACCAAATCTCCTCAAAGCCCTAATGAAATACAGCCGCTGTCTTACCTTCCTTGTAGGAGCATCGATATGTTGGGTCCAGATTAGGTCCTTAGAGATACTGATACCCAGAAACTTGAAATTGCTCACTCTTTCCACTTCTGATTGTCACAATAGGGTGCCAGGAACAGACCCAGATGCAAGACCCAAACACTGAAGTACAAGGAACAGGACTTGACTAGAGTAGGGACATGACAGGATATAGACAAGGAGCAGGGACAAGAACGCAGACTAGGGCTAGGACATGGACAAGACAGGGAACCCGGACAAGGAACTATGCACTAGGAGCCTGAGCTCGGGCTCTGAGCCAGAGACTGGACAAGGACCCAGAACCTGGGTCTTGCCTCAGGCTCAGGCCCTAGAACCAGGCAAGGACATGACATGACTACAGGACTGGATGTGGCTGGAGTCTAGAGGCTTGAGCTTGGAGACAGGCAGGGGTCTTGAGGCTTGAGCTTGGAGACAGGCAGGGGTCTTGAGGCTTGAGCTTGGAGACAGGCAGGGGTCTTGAGGCTTGGAATGCAGAAGTTGATAACTCAGAGGCTGGTGCTCGGAGACAGACTGCGATCTGTACCTCAGCATAGAGCTGGGACTTATCCTTTGAAAAGCCAGGTCTCATCTTTAACTTGACACCAACATGAGACAGGACAGTACATAGACATAGAGCCAGGACTTATACTTAGACAAGCCCAGATTCAACTTCTTCTCCACACCAAGGTGGGACAGGACCATCCGTCGGCTAACGGCAGAACGGTTGGACTTACCCAACAGAGGCAAAGACAAGACAAAACAGGACAGGTCCCCCCACAGGGCAACAGTAGAACAGCCTGACTTACCCCACGGAGGCGAGGACAAGAAGAGACAAACACCGAAGAACGACAGACAGTTCCATCTCTGCATCGAGGTTGCTCCGAGTCGCAGTTCAGCCAGCAACCTCAGCTGGTTACGGAAGCAGCCGGATTCTACCTAGCTCGGAGTGGCTGGCAGCCACTCAGCTGGCCCGGGAAACAGCCAAATCCATACCGCAAAGACAGCTCCGACTACCGACAGCAAGGCTCCACGAAGCGATGGTTCTCCAACACGGCCTAAAGATGGCAAGTGGCCGCTCTAGCCTTCCACCAGCAGGTTGCTCCCAGGGGATCTTAACAAGACAAACCAGCAGCCCACAGTTGTCCCCAAGGCTACTTATATTCCAAGCCTCAAGATGGGAATCAGGTGCCTATGATTAACTCAACCAAAACAGGGGACAGCTGGAAAACCCGGAGTCCTGAGTCCACAGGCCGGAACATGAATCAGAATGCAGACTTCATGGACCGGACCATAACACTGATACCTTTATGAGAACTGGTGTGTGTTCCCTTGTCTTGCCCTTTCTGACGTCTACAATTAGTTCTTGGTCTAACTGATGTTGAGTGCAAGCTTGTTGCTGTGACACCACTCAATTAACTGGTATAACTCACTCCTGTATGCCCTCTTATCACCATCTGAAATTCTGCCTACAATGGTTGTGTCATCAGCAAATTTATAGATGACATTTGAGCTGTGCCTGGCCACACAGTCATGAGTTTAGAGAGCGTACAGGAAAGGGCTGAGCTCACATCCCTGAGGTGCGCCAGTGTTGATTGTCAGTTAGATGAAGATATCGTTTCCAATCCGTACAGATGGTGGTCGTCCAGTTAGGGAGCAGAGGATCCAGTTGCAGAGGGAGGTACAGAAGCCCCAGTTGATCAGAACTGTAGAAATGATGGTGTTAAACGCTGAGCTGTAGTCAATAAACAACATCCTGACGTAAGTAATTGTTTTGTCTAGTTGATCCAAGGCATGTGTGAAGTGCCCATGAGATCGTGTCTGCTGTCGACCTATTATGGCAATAGGCAAATTGCAGTGGGTCCAGGTCCTGGCTGAGGCAAGAGTTGATTCTAGCCATGACCAACCTCTCAAAGCATTTCATCACTGTAGATGTGAGTGCTACTGGACGATAGACATTAAGACAGCTCACCCTGCTCCTCCAGGGCACTGGTATAATTGTTGACCTTTTGAAGCAGGTGGGAACTTCCTACTGTAGCAATGAGAGATTGAAAATGCCTTGAGACACCCCCACCAGTTGGTTGGCGCAGGTTTTCAGAGCCTTACCAGGTACTCCATCGTGGCCTGTCGCCTTGCGAGGATTCACCCTCTTGAAAGAAAGCCTGACTTTGGCCTCTGAGACATAGAGTCACTGCGTGCTGCAGGGTTGCTCATAGCTGTACATACAGTATGGTCACACACATTTCATAAGGCTTATAGTACATTCTTTAAACTCTTCATCTGTCCTCTTGGAAACTTCTTCCCATTACAGAGTACAGAATAGAGTGCCCCTTTTCCAAACCTGTTTTGGAGTTTCTTCAGAACTGGAAGTAGGAAGTATTGATTTGTGTGGGTGTAATAGAAATATATGAACTGACTTGCTTGATTGGAACGTAGAGAGGGAGAAACAGTCCATGAAATCATTTATGATGCTGTTGTTAGACGGTTAGGTTTGTTAGCAAAGGATAAATTAGACAGGCTGCATAGTCTCCCTTAACGCTATTTACCTTCCTGAAGAACCCGGTTGTTAACTGAATCCTAAAATCCACTTCTTTTTTTGTAATAATAATTTAGTTCAATTTTTAGGATGAGATCTTGGAATCGAGCAATAGATATTCCATCTTTGATCTCTAAGCTGCAGAGGAAATTCAGTATTGAAAGGGATAATGAAATGTCACCAGAGGTGATATATAATCTAATTAACCAGCTTTGTAAAGTAAAATTAACATTGCACTTCTGCTGACTGGTGGAAAAGTCCTCAAAGATTTGGCCACAGGCAGGAGAGATTTCTCTAATTGTCTATATGCTTTCATATTGTGTTTTTTTTACATTTAGCTCTATGGCAAATTTTATAATTATCAGTATCACTCTAAATTTAATTAAATTCTTTAATCGAGGCAATAGTTCGCAGAGTATTTTCTTCGATGAAGAAGCCCTGCTATAGGCTGTTTACATCATGATGTATTCTGCCACTCAGCAACTTCTGAAACAACGGAAGCAGGGAAAATGTCATGTGCAGGGAGTGCACAAGTTGTTTGGGGTGCAGTTGTTGGAAGTGTCAAGTTGGGGCTGTAGATTCCCCGATAAATGGTCACTTTATTAGGTACACCTGTACACCTGCCTGTTAATACAAAAACCTAATCAGCCAATCATGTGGCAGCAATGCAAAGCATGAGAGAATACAGACATAATCAAGAGGTTCAGTTGTTGTTTGGACCAAACAGCAGAATGGGGAAGAAATGTGATCAAAGTGACTTTGACTCCGAAATGATTGCTGATGCCACAGACAGTGTGGCTTGAATATCTCAGAAACTACTAATCTTCTAATCTTTTAATACCTTAACTGTGCAACTCTTTCTCCTCCCCTTTTAATCCCTTCTCTATCTTTACTAAAACATTGAAACCCTGGAACATTAAGCACCACTCCTGTCCCTGTTGTGGCCACAAAATCTTCTGGGATTTTCATGCAGAATAGTTTCTGGAATTTATAAAGAATAGTGTGAAAAACAAGTAGAATGTCCCATTCCATGGGTGACACCATCTTGTTAATGAGAGAGGTCAGAGGAGAAAAGCCAAACTTTTTCAAGCTGACAGGAAGGTGACAGTAACTCAAATAACCACACGTTACACGTTGTGCAGCACTCACAACACGACAAACCTTGAACTGGATGAGCTACAGCAGTAGAACATCACACACCTGTGGAAATACACTCAGTGGCCATTTTAATAGGTATCTTTACACCTAATAAAGTGGTACTGCATGTATGTTCACCTGTTAATGTCAAAGGATAAGTTCACGTGTTCTGCTGGAATCTAGCAAAAATTTCTTTGAAGCTCCCTGAACATGGGCAAATAAACTGCAAAAGAAGGCAGCCTTCCATGTATGAAGATCACCTGCTCTCATCCTTCTGCGCATTGGAAATATGCCCTCTGCTTAATAACTATTAGAAAAAGTTATTGCTGCTGCTGGTGATGATTGCGTATTGGTTATGTTGTGAGAATTGTAATATTTGAATTGGAAGGACACAGCCAAGAGTTCAAATCCAAGCCTGGTTATTGAGGAAGTAAAATTCAGTTAAAGCATAATCTAGAATTTAAGAAGTTATATACATAACTGTAACCATCAATTGTGGCAATGCAGGCTTTTACCCTGGGGTTAGGTGAGACTAGAACAAGAGGTCATAGGTTTAGGGTGAAAAATGAAATACTTAAAGGGATCCTGAGGAGAAACCTTTTCACTCCGAAGGGGGTGTGCGTGTGGGACAGGCTGTCAGTGGATGTTGTACATTCGGGTTTAGTTGTAACATTTGAGAGAAGTTTGGATGGGTACATCGATGAGAGGGCTGAGAGAGAGCTACGGTCCAGATGGGACTAGGCAGAAAAATAGGTCAGGCAGACCGGATGGGCTGAAGGGCCTATTCCTTGCTGTGGCACTCTATGACTCTAAGTTTTTCATTGCACTTGTGCATACGTGTACCTGTGCGTATATCAATAAACTTGAGTTTGAATTGACTTTGATTGGTGGGAATTTTCTAAGAGCTGGTAAGGATGTAATGAGCCAAATGGCCTCTCTCTATCTTGTAAGGAATTATGAAATAGTTATTCCTCATTGTCACATCACTGCTGTTGTGTACAAATTGATCTCGCGCTTCTGAATCCAAGATGTTCCCACATACTGTAGAGTAGGTTTTAACATTTACAACAGGGAAATGCTGTTGTCGCATCTCAGCAGTAAGTACAGAGCTGCTTCACTGGTTATAAAGCTCTTTAGAACATCTTCAAGAAGCAGAAGTCGCTGATCAGTGTCCTCAGAGATTTTGAATCCCATGCCTACTCACCCAGTGTTTTTATTTATTTTATTTAGAGATACAGCACCAAAAAAGTTTTTCCTGTCACAATGAGCCCATGCCTCCCAATTACCCACATGTGGCTAATTTACCTACTAACCCGTACGTCTTTGGAATGTGCGAGGGAACCAGAGCACCTGGGGAAACACATGCAGTCATGGGTAAAACGCACAAACGCCTTACAGACAGCACAGATTTGACGCCAGTCCCTGGGTTGTAATACAGTTACACTAACGGTTACATGCTATGCCAGACACAACCAGCACTGCCACACTGACATGCTTTATGCTCTGATCCCAGTACTTTGTTTTGCATACTCATGCAACGTTCAGCTGGACTGGAACAACATTGGATCCAACAATTATCACAAACGGCCAAAAGAATTTCAAGGAACAAGCAGGGAATACATCTGAAGAACATGCGTAATTGGCAAGGATTCAATGAGCTGAAATATTTGAGACACGAATTATAGAGCTATGACATAATGCCTCATTGTTTTGAAACAAAGCATTACTTGTGGCTGCTAATAGCTGTTCCAGGGAACAGGCAAACAAAACTAAATGCAACGATTTCTGGGCTCTGATCCAGATACTTAGGCATATATTGGAGGAGATTGGGTTATTTTCCAATGAGTAGAAAGGTTAAGAGTATTTAAAATGGTGAGAGGAATTGATAAGTGGATATGAATCAATTATTTATACATTACAGAGGGTGCGAAACAATGAACAGATATGAAAGGAATAGAACTCAGGAACTTGTTTACCTAGTGCCCTCTTGGATATCATTGCAGATGCCATATTCTTAGAACATAGAACAGCACAGTACAGTGTCACCACGTTCGGATATGGCCCAAGTGCGGAGCAAGAGACACTGAAGTGGGTTGACAGTTCACAGATTTAATACAAAGAGAGTTAGAGGGAAAAGAAAACAGTAAATGCTAGGCCAAACAGGGCTGTTAACTAAAACTCTTAAATGTAAAATGAAGCCAACACTGAGGTTGAAAGGAATAACTAAATATAAAAAGAATAACTGTCGTCTTCAGAGTCAGTTGACTCAACAGTCCAATTTCTCAAGCAAGGCTGAACGCAAGCAGGCAGCGAAACATTGCTGTTCTTTGCTCAAGTCTTGACAAGCGCTACGATGAAAAAAATGGAGTTGAATACCATCACAATGAAATAATAATTAGCTGACTCGTGCATATTCATGAGCGCAATTGCCGTATCCGCTGTGCAGCCAGATTCGTGGTTATGACATACAGGACCTTATATGTACCAGTTAATCTGTTCTAAAATCGATCTAACACTTCCCTCTCACATAGCCCACCATTTTTCTATCACCCATGAGCTTACCTAAGACTCTCTTAAATGTCCCTGATATATCTGCTTCTTACAACCATCCCTAGCAGTGCATTCCACGTACTCACCACCCCCTGTGTAAAAAAACCTACCTCCGACACCTCCCCCCCCCCCATACATGATCATAAAGCACCTTATCCCCTCCATTCTGCCATTGGTCCATCTTCCAGGCATGTTGTCTTCCCATAGCCAATCGGAAAGTGAATATTATCTTCATTAGCCAAATAAGTTCATCCTGACTGCTGGTGAATAACCTTGTTCTGCAATCTCCAATAACCAACCCATGACAGAACGCTGTTTACGAAAAGACTGCAGATTCTGAACATCTGAAATAAAAACAGAAAATGCTGGAAAAAAACTTAGCAGTTAAGCAGCACCTGTGGAAAGAGATACAGTCAATGTTTCAGAAATGGTAGAGAGATGCAAGTTTGTTTTCAGTAGGCAAAAAGTTAGGGGAGAGGGGTGTAGAACAAGGGGAGATCTGTGATAGGACGTGTCAAAACGGCTTAATGAGGACAGTTGGTGCCACATAAGCTTCTTAGTTTGTGTAATGTTTTACTGATGATAAGGTGATAGGATCCAGTGCCTAGATCTAGAAGGAAAACTAAGCCAATATGATATAACAATGAAAATGGGAAATTCTGGAAAACTATAATAGTGGCTTGTCAATTTGTTGCGTTTCCCAAGTAAAGGGAAATTAGTGCTAAGCTCATGGAGCGAATTTCCATCATTTCCAAGTATGGCATCACCCAGCAAGATACCATCCATTCAATTCCAAGAAGGTAATATCATTGCCACAGAATCTGCCTAGCGAGCTGGTTTAACATATTTTACACCTATTTTGCACCTGTTTAAGTTTCTTAAGGAGTTAATAGTACATCAGGAACAGCCTTACCATTTAAGGTTCATGTTTAAATTCACTTTATGAAAGGCCCCTGAAACAGTCAAATGTCTATAGCATTTTGCTAGTCAAGCTGAACCCAACTCAAAGTGGTGAAATGGTTGAAAGTGGTGTAAAGTTTAGGGGAGGTGTCAGAGGAAGGTTTTTTACATAGAGAGTGGTGGGTACCAGGAAAGCCCTGTCGAGCGTGGTGGTGTTGTTTGTACATTATGGGTACATGAGACTCTTAGACATGTGGATGTAAGCAAAACTGGTGGGTTCCTTGTGCAATTGGATCCTTGATTTCCTCACTTGAAGACCCCAGTCAGTTCGGATTGGCAACAAATCTTCTCCACGATCTCCATCAGCAGAGGTGCACCACAAGGATGTGTGCTTAATGTCCTGTCCTACTCGCTTTACACTTGTGACTGTGAGACTAAGCACAGCTGCAATGCCACATTCCTGATGACTCCAGTGTCATAGGGTAAATTAAAGGTACTGATGAATCAACATAAAGGAGGGAGATTGAAAATCTGGCTGAGTGGTGCCATAAGAACAACCTCTCACTCAATGTCAGCAAGACCAAGGAGCTGATTATAGTCTGCAGGAGAAGGAAACCAGAGGTCCATGAACCAGTCCTCATCGGAGGATCAGAGGTGGAGGGGGCTAGAAAATTTAAATTCCTATGTGTTACTGTCTCAGAGAAACTGTCCTGGGCCCAGCACATAAGTGCAATTATGAAGAAAGCATGGCAGTGCCTCTACTTCCTCAGGAATTTGTAGAGATTTGGCATGGCATCCAAAACTGTGACAAACTTTTATGGATGTGTAGTGAAGAGTGTATTGACTGGCTGCATCAAAGCCTGTTATAGAAACACCAATGGCCTTGAATGGAAAATCCACAAAAAGTCATGGATATGGCCCGGTCCATCACGGGTAAAACCCTCTCAACCACTGAGCACATTTGCATGAAACACTGTTGTGGGAAAGAAGCATCCATCACCAGGGACCCTCACCACTCAGTATGTGCTCTCTTCTCACTGCTGCCATCAGGAAGAAGGCACAGGGGCCTCAGGACTTACACCACTAGGTTCAGGAGCAGTTACTACCTCTTAACCATCAGGCTCTTGATCTAACTTCACTCAACTTCACTTGTCCCATCATTGAAATATTCCCACAACCAAACGTTTTACTTTCAAGGACTCTTCATCTCATGTTCTTAGTATTTATTGCTTATTTACTTATTTTTGTTATTTCTTCCTTTTCTATTAACAGTTTGTTATCTTCTGCAGTCTGGTTGAACTCCTTAGTTGGCTGGTCTTTCATTTATTCTCTTACGTTTATTGTTTTATAGATTTATTAAGTATACCCACAAGAAAATAAATCTCTGGGTTGTATATGGTGATATATATGTACTTTGATAATAAAATTTATTTGTATTTTGAACTTTGAGTTATGGGCTGTAGAGGAGGCAAGGGTTAGAGGGATCATGGAGTAGGTTTATAGGTCAGCATAGCATTATGGGCTGAATGGCCCCGACTGTGCTGTAAAATTCTATGTTGATGTTCTATTAGACCACCATCAAAGTAAGAAACATAAGGAATGAACAGACCTCTGAGCCAGTTTGCCTGTTCCAACAGTCAGAATTTATGTCAATGTATTTTTCATTCATTTAGCTTCCATTTGTACACAAGACTTGAATATTAGTATTTATGGTTTATCCCTAATTGCCCTAAACTGAGAAGCAATAAAGAGCCAATACACACAAGGTGCTGGAGGAACTCAGCAGATCAGGCGGCATGTACAGAGAAGAATAAGCAGCCAATGTCTAAGGCCATGAGGAACACACCCATTTCCTGGCATGAGGAAAGCACACACCAGCATCTGCAGGATTGCTTGTGTTAATAATAACGAAACAATCTCATTAGGGAGTCAGGAGTTACATATCAGCCAGACTAAATTAAGAGGGCAGATTTAATCATCTGAAGTGGAGAAAATAGGAGCAGGATTCAACCACTCAACTTCTTCAACCCTGCTCCACCATTCAATATGAACACGAGTGATCTACCCTTGGCCTCGTATCGTTTTGTCTTCTACGACAGCTCTCAGTCCCCTGGTCTTACTTCTTCTCAGTGATGTAGTCTCCACAGAAGGCAGAGAATTCCAGAGATTTGCCACCCTAAGTAGGATGACGTTATTACACATCTGAGTTTTAGGTCATCATCCCTAATCTTGTAACTACATTTCCTTTTTCAAGATTTTCCCTCCAGTGGGACTTGTTGATATTTATCATGCTCTCTGAGAATTACATCTGTTTCAATAAGGTGACCTCTCAATTCTTCTTACCTCCAAAAAATATAGATCATATTTATTTAGATGAATTTTTAGTCATTGTTGGTAAGATAAGCATGTGCTATTTTAAAATTCCAGATTTGTGTTGTTAAATTTCAGAGTTGCAATGATGGGATATGAACTCATAGTTTCATAGAAACATAGAAACATAGAAAATAGGTGCAGGAGTAGGCCATTCGGCCCTTCGAGCCTGCACCGCCATTTATTATGATCATGGCTGATCATCCAACTCAGAACCCCGCCCCAGCCTTCCCTCCATACCCCCTGACCCCCGTAGCCACAAGGGCCATATCTAACTCCCTCTTAAATATAGCCAATGAACTGGCCTCAACAGTTTCCTGTGGCAGAGAATTCCACAGATTCACCACTCTCTGTGTGAAGAAGTTTTTCCTAATCTCGGTCCTAAAAAGCTTCCCCTCTATCCTCAAACTGTGACCCCTCATTCTGGACTTCCCCAACATCGGGAACAATCTTCCTGCATCTAGCCTGTCCAATCCCTTTAGGATCTTATACGTTTCAATCAGATCCCCCCTCAATCTTCTAAATTCCAACGAGTACAAGCCCAATTCATCCAGTCTTTCTTCATATGAAAGTCCCGCCATCCCAGGAATCAATCTGGTCAGTAGATCTAAACTTGCACATTTATCTCATGGCCATTAATTAGTGTGTTGCCAAACCTGCTTTAAAGCAAAGTTGGATTTCTGCAACGCCTTTCCTCATCACAAGACATTTGAAAACACTTTAGCATCAATAAAATACTTAATGAAATGGTAAACTTACTTTTGGAAAATTCGTATCATTTATACACAGCAAGCTCCCACACTATGACAGTGATTAGATAATCTGTTTCTGCACTTGCTTAAAGGGTGAAAATTGACTGGAATACAATGGAGACCTCACCAATTCTTCTTTGATGGGAGGATATAGAACAATTAGCATCCATCCAGGAAAATGAAAGAGCTTCAATTTAATAGCTCATTCAAAAGACAACCAGTACAAGAATGCAGCACTTCTCCCTGTTTGCATTAAGGTGTTACACTTGAATACATATTCCTTGAACCATTGACTAAGAATTAATTTCCCTCAAGTTTTAAAATTTCCTGTTATCTCTGACCCCTCACTCTCTGACCTTTTTTAGGGGAGAATTTTAAGTTTCAAGTTTCAAAATTGTTTATTCTCATTCTTCAGTACGTGAGTGTATATGAGAACGAAATAATTGTTGCTTTGGATCCGATGCAGCATAAAAAACACAATAAATATAAATGTAAATGCAATCCTATAAAACACAATGTGCAAGTAACTTTGACTGTGGCCATAAATCCACAAGATTAGCATATATACATGGACTGATTGGATGTAGATGAAGTGATGCTAGGTAACTCTTCGAGATAGGAGCAGGGCATATGAAAAGACAGTAGGACAGTGACTGTGTCAGTGAGGATATCAGTTGGTGGAGTGTCCATGAATGGGGAAATAAAGGGTGCTGAGAGGCTGTGGAAAAGAATACCTGATGTGGATCTGTTGCCGATGTTGCTTTTCATTGAGTAGACGGAATATCTCACTATCAGCTAACCCCAAGATAGCATGCCCCATGTTACCCTCACTTGTCCAGGTATTTCAGAATCAGAATCAGGTTTATTATCACTGGCATATGTTGTGAAATCTGTTAACTTTGTGGCAGCAGTATAATGCAATACATGATAATACAGAAAAAAAAAACAACTGTGAATTAGAGTAAGTATGCCGTATATGTATTTTTAAAAAGTTAAGCTAAATAAGCAGTGCAAAAACAGAAATAAAAAAGTGGTGTGATAGTGTTCAATGTCCATTCAGAAACTGGATGGTAAAGGGGAAGAAGCTGTTCCTAAATCATTCAGTGTGTGCATTTAGGCTTCTGTACCTTCTTCCTGATGGCAACAATGAGAAGAGGGCATGCCCTGCGTGGTGGGGGGTCCTTAATGATGGACACAGCCTTTTTGAGGCACGGCTCTGTGAAGATGCTACGGAGGCTAGCATTCATGATGGAGCTGACTAATTTAACGCTCCCCTTGTGTCCTGCTTCAGCTAAATCAATAAAACATCGGCTGCAGTACTTCTTAATGCTTCCTCTGGATTATGCACTTCATATCACCGAGTTATGATTATGAAATCAAATAACCAGAACCTACAAGAATCTGCATCCTGTGAATTTCTAGCAGAATCTGTCTTAATATCACAACCTCTCAGTGCAAACATCCAGATCAATCTTACTTATTCATTGGACTCACATTCATCTCAGAAGCCTACCAGCTGAACGCAAACACGAGGAATTCTGCAGATGCTGGAAATTCAAGCAACACACATCAGAGTTGCTGGTGAACGCAGCAGGCCAGGCAGCATCTCTAGGAAGAGGCAGAGTCGACGTTTCGGGCCGAGACCCTTTGTCAGGACTCCTGACGAAGGGTCTTGGCCTGAAACGTCGACTGTACCTCTTCCTAGAGATGCTGCCTGGCCTGCTGCATTCACCAGCAACTTTTATGTGTGTAGCTGAACGCAAGGCCTGACGTTGTACACCCAGTGGCCAATTTATTAGGAATGCCTGCTTATTAATGCAAATATCTAATCAGCCAATCATGTGGCAGCAACTCAATGCATAAAAGTATGCAGACGTGGTCAAGAGGTCCATTTGTTTTTCAGACCAAACATCACAATGGGGAAGAAATATGATATGTGACTTTCACCATAGAATGATGTTTGGTGCCAAACAGCATGGTTTGAGTATCTCAGAAACTACTGATCTCCCGGGATTTTCACGCGCAACGGGCTCTAGAATTTACAGAGAATGTAAACAAAAAGAACATCTAGTGAGTGACAGTGCTGCGAGCAAAAACTTCCTTGTTAGTGAGAGAGGTCAGAGGAGAATGGCCAGCTGACAAGAAGGTGACAGTAACTCACATAATCACACATTACAACAGTAGTGTACAGAAGAGCATCTCTGAACGTACAACATGTTGAAGCTTGAAGAGGATGGGCTACAACCGCAGCCTCTCCGTGGTCACTTTATTAGGTGCAGGAAGTATCAAATAAAATGGCCACTAAATGTAGAGCCTAGCAATATTAACTTTGTTCTTATCTACTGAAACTTTGAAGCACTTCCTTTCTTTATCTTATATCCTTCCTTAGGTACAGAGGCTAGATTTGAGCACAGAATTATTTTATATAGCTTTCAAAAATAAATTTCAAATTCAAAGTCAAAGTAAAAATTTTACTTTGATTTTGAGTATGTACTTATATACTACCTTGAGATTCATCTTCTTGCAGGCATTTACAGGAAAAATAAAGAAATACTATGGAGTTTATGGATATCTATACATAAACAAAGCCTGGCAAACAATTTGAGTGCTAAAGAAGACAAATTGTTCTGACAGAAAAAAATAAACTATACTGAAAATATAAGTCGTAAAGGATCTTTGAAAGTGAGTGCATTGGTTGCAGAATCAGTTCAGAGTTATGGTGAGCGAAATTACCCACGTTCAGGAGTCTGATGGGTAATAACTGTTTCCTAAAACTACTGTACCTACTGCCCAGTGGTAGTAGCAAGAAGAGAGTATAGCCTGGATGGTGGGGTTTCTCGATGGTGGATGCTGTTTTCTTTTGGCAGTGTTCCATGTAAGTGTGCTCAATTGTGGGGAGGGACTTTCCTGTAATGGACTGGTCTGTATTCACCTATTTCTCCTGACTTTTCGGTTCCTAGGCATTGGTGTTTCCTCACCAGGCCATGATGCAACCAGTTAGGTCAATACATTCAATAGTGTTAATTTATTATTAAAGATTATAGCACCATAGGACTCACTTGATTCCCTGGCGTGATGCACCGTTTTAATGTTTGAGGGGCTTTCTCACTCATCTCAGCCCCTCCATGTGCACAGAGTTTAAGCAATCCAGACAAACACACCCTTTTAAATTTTTCTTTAGGAACTTTAGAAAGAGTTAAGCATTCTGATTCGGTGGCCAGAACTAAATAGCTTCTTTGTAAAAGTGTCTAGGCATTAGCTCATAAAGTATAATTCACTGCAAGGCAGGCTCCATGGCTGACAGAGGTAATGTGCTGTTTTCACAAGGGTAGCCTTATATATGAAAAGAAGCACTAGGTTTCCAAGTTATTTGAGCAGTACCATTACTGTTTTAGAATAAAGGCAGGAGCTTTATCAGATGAAGTGCATGCAAGAAACATTAACTCTGCATTTTCCTTGTTCAGTCTCTAACTTCGTGGAAGTAGACACCAATTTAAATTACTGATGAAGAAACTTCATGAGAGAAACAGCTCAGAGTGTTAGAGGTCATTCTGAACATGAGCATGAGTGATACAAGCAAAAGTCTGCCATTCGACTGTGTTTTGCTCCATTTTACCTCAGTGTCAATTTCCTGCATTCATTCTATATTCCTATATTTTCATAATATCTAGAAATATATGGATGTCGAATGCTGTCAATGACAGATCATCCGTCATCCTCTTGGGTAGAATATTCCAAAGACTCACCACTCTCTGGATAAAGAAATGTCCTATCACCTCAGTCTTGAATTGCTAACTGCTTATTTTGAGACTGACCTTTGCTCTTGGTGCCCAGACTTGTGGAAATATCATTCCTGATAATAATGACTAAGCATTAGCCAGTAAGAATTGGGTGCATTTTAATGAAATCAGCTCTCTTTCCTCTGATGCAATGCACACAAAATGCTGGAGGAACTCAGCAGGCCAGGCAGCATCTATGGAAAAGAGTAAGCAGTTGACATTTCGGGCTGAGACCCTTCTTCAGGACTGGAAAGGAAGGGGAGAAGTCAGACGAAGAAGATGGGGGAAGGGGAGGAAGAAGTACAAGGTGGTAGGCGATAGGTGAAGCTGGGAGAGGGGGAGGAGGTGAATTAAAGAGCTGGGAAGTTGGTTGGTGAAAGAAATAAAGGGCTGGAGGAGAGGGAATATGATAGGTGGGGATAGAAGACCATGGAAGAAAGGGAAGGGGAGGAGCACCAGAAGGAGGTGATGGGCAGTTAAGGAGATAAATAAGGTGAAAGAAGGAAAGGGGAATGGGGAATGGTGAAGGAGAGGGGGGAGAAATCGATGTTCATGCCAATAGATTGGAGGCTACCTGGATGGTATATAAGGTGTGGTTCCCCCAACTTGAGTGTGGCCTCATCGCAGCAGTAAAGGAGGCCTTGGACTGACACGTCGGAATGGGAATGGGAAGTAATTGAAATGGTGGCTACGGGGAGATCCTGCTTTTTCTGGCAAATGTAGCGTAGTTTGACTCCGAACTTTCCTCTGAACTCTATTGATTACAAGACCAATCTACTAAATCACTTTGCACTAGATCTTTACTGCACTCTCCCTATCACAAGTATGTGACTTCCTTAGATAGAGAGATCCAGCTGTGCACAATATCCCAGATGTGGTCTCACTGGAGCCCCATATAATTGGAGCTGGACTTTAATCTCGTCCTAAATCCTCCTACTATAAACGTCACCATCCTACAGTAAAGGCCTTCCTTATTTCTTGTTGTACTTGCATTTTAACTTTCAGTAAGCAGCATACAAGGATGCACAGGTCAGTTTCCCCTGCCTTTGACACTTTCTTCACTAATCACTGTTGCCTCTATAGAACAATTAGTTCCACGGTATTTAAATGGATTATTGCATTTAAGGAATACTTACGGCCCAACGGCAGTAACAGATGATACATATATTGCAATCATCTTGCTGAATTAAATATGAATACATTACTTCACAATTGATTCCAAGTATTTTCAATGTTATTATTTTAATTCTTCTAATGAAAAGCAATTTTACTGCATTCAGTCTTTAACAAAGTTCAGGTCTGTACAAACCAGGGTTGACGGCTGCTGCCACATGTAGCCAGACTTTAATCACGAGTAACTTGCAAGCTATTTTATGGACCATAGAAAAATAGAGGGCTATGGGTAACCTTAGGTAATTTCCAAAGTAGGTTCATGTTCGCCACAGCATTGTGGGCTAAAGGGCCTGTATTGTGCAATAGGTTTTCTATATTTCTATGTTTCTAAAACTCATTTGTTTTACACTAATTCCGAACAACAGACTTGATGGGGACTTTTAAATACAACACTGAGATGTCACACAATGTTGTTTTAATGCCAGTGAAAAGTAGGAAATGAATACCAAGGCTGCAGCGTAATATATATAAATTCTTTACTTCTCCCTTGAAAGTTTCTTGTACTTACAGCTTTATTGCTGCTGGATTTTCAATGGAGCAGGTGAATGAGAGCTGAATCCTGCCCTGGACTGCATTTATAAGCCATGGTCTGTCTGCCCGCGCTCTTCTGTGTCAATGCAGAAGAGCAAATGAGTTTTGTCTCCGTCTCTGGGAATCAGAGTCAGGTGTACTAGTGGCTCAAAGAGTAAAGTAGCATGGTTACACTGCTGGTATAGAGGCACTGTGCCTCAGCCCTGTGCTTAGTCTCAACCTCGGGTGCTGTCTGAGTGGAGTTTGCACGTTCTCCCCGTGACCACAGGGTTTTCTCTGGTGTAACGTGCACAAAATGTTGGAAGAACTAGTAGATCAGGCAGCATCTATGGAAGGAACTAGAGTTGACATTTCAGGCCGAGGCCCTTTACTTTACTTTATTGTCGCCAAACAATTGATACTAGAGCGTACAATCATCACAGCGATATTTGATACTGCGCTTCGCGCTCCCTGGAGTACAAATCGATAGTAAATAGTAAAAATTTAAATTATAAATCATAAATAGAAAATAAAAAAGGCAAAGTAAGGTAGTGCAAAAAGACCAAGAGGCAGGTCCGGATATTTGGAAGGTACGGCTCAGATCCGGGTTAGGATCCGTTCAGCAGTCTTATCACAGTTGGAAAGAAGCTGTTCCCAAATCTGGCCCTATGAGTCTTCAAGCTCCTGAGCCTTCTCCCGGAGGGAAGAGGAACGAAAAGTGTGTTGGCTGGGTGGGTCATGTCCTTGATCATCCTGGCAGCACTGCTCCGACAGCGTGTGGTGTAAAGTGAGTCCAAGGATGGAAGATTGGTTTGTGTGATGTGCTGGGCTGTGTTCACGATCTTCTGCAGCTTCTTCTGGTCTTGGACAGGATAACTTCCATACGAGGTTGTGATGCTCCCTAGAAGAATGCTTTTTACGGTGCATCTATAAAAATTAGTGAGGGTTTTATGGGACAGGCCAAATTTCTTTAGCTTTCTCAGGAAGTAAAGGCGCTGGTGGGCCTTCTTGGCAGTGAACTCTGCTTGGTTGGACCAAGTCAGGTCATTCATCAGGACTCATCATCGGAGTATCTGCATCTGCAGTTCCAGTATCTGTGGAATCTTCTGTGTTTCCACTGCGTGCTTCAGTTTCCTCACATATTGCAAAAATATCTGGGCCAGTAGGTTAAATGGCTACTGTAAATTGGCCCTAGTGTGTAGGTGAATAGTAGAATCTGGGGAGAGTTGATATGAATGTGTGGAGGATAAATCAGATGGGATTACTTTAGGATGAGAGTTATTTGGTGGTTGATGACTGGTGCTAATATGGTGGTAAGAAGCAATGCACACAAAATACTGGAGGAACTCAGCGGGTCAGGCAGCATCTGTGAAGATGAATATACAGTTGGCCAAAACCCTTCATCAGGACTGGAAAGTAAGGGGCAGAAGGCAAAATCAGAAGCTGGAAGGAGGCGGGGAAGGAGTACAAGACGGCGGGTGTTAAGTGAGACCAAGTCAGGGGGAAGGTGTGGAGGTGGAGAGGGTGGATGAAGTAAGAAGCTGCAAGGTGATAGGTAGAAGAGGTAAAGGGCTGAAGAAGGAGGAATCTGATAGGAGATGGACTCAATGTCCCCTCGGCTGCTAAACTCACCAGCCCAGGAGCCATTCTGGTGAAGGTTCATCACTGCTTAGGTAATAAGTCACAGAATGCATTCAGTATTCCACTGAAGTGTAACCAAGGCTGTATATTCAACCGAACCGATTTAAGAGATAATTAATTTTTAATTTTATCTGTATCTCACTGTGCTTGTGCACACAGAAGGCCTGTTTGACTATGACAGTACCGCTGGGGCTCTCTGCTGGAATGCCTCGATGGTGTATAATGATAGACAAGGTTTAGCATGGAGCCTCATCTGTCAATAACAAATGAAAAAACAGAAAATGCTAGAAAAACTCATTGGATCAGGCAGCAGTGGCAAAAATAAAGAATAGAGTTAACATTTCAGATTGAAGACACTCCTTCAGAACTGGATTAATATAGAAAATAAGTAAATTTTAACTTGCAGATAGGAGAGGAGAGGGAGGCTGAAGACAATGGATATTTTTCTGATAGAACAAGACCAGGACCTCATTTATCTGATAGGCATAAGATTATTGCCACTATCAGGGTCTCATCACATAATAAACACCAGCAGCATTATACTGTTTACTTTTTAACTTGTATCATAAATGCACCTCGTTGTTTGTTACTTTATGTGTTTTATGTGTGTGAGTTATGCCCCTTGATCTGGAGGAATGTTGCTTTGTTTGGTAGCATACATGTGCAGGGTGAATGACAATAAAATAAACTTGTATCTGAGATACCCTCTTTGTCTATCCACCACTTTTTCCAACAGCTTTTAAATGTCTTTTCAACTGGAGAGCACAGATCTAAGGTGATTGGGAGAAGAATATTGTGGTACATCAGAGGTAAAAAATTCCGAGCATTTTGTTGAACAGATGACTTGAAATTAGATCCTGTTTTGTAACTCCAGAAACCAAATGGAAAAAAAAACTCGAGTCGAGATATGTTTTGTCTACTTAGTTTTTCTTTAGTGAGGCATTCACATATGAGTGGTGGTGGAATCACATGTGATTCATGTACGTCTTACATCTAACATATAATGGATTATGTAAACAAATGAAGAATGCTTAATCAAACAATATCTTTAAAATTTACTTAAATATTAAATACACTATAGGTACAATTCAATAATCAGTTTCAAAGGACAATTGAAAATTTGATGAGCAAGACAATTTTTAGAAATGCAGAGAAGTTGGACCAATTGGATATTTCTTTCAATGCATTGGAAAACCCCAGTAATCAGCTGTCCGAATGTTTGGAAAAACCCAATGATCTGCTAGTTCTAGTCTTGCTCTCCCTATAAATTCTCTAGTGTTCTCTTCCCATGTTCCTTTTAAACTCATCTGAGCTCCAATCTTCATGCTCCTGTTAATGAGAACAGGGGCTATTTCTCATGTTCCCTTTTGTACTCTGGAAAATACTATTGTGTAACATCTAAAAAAGAGAATTCAGTGAGTTCGGTATAATAGGAGTAATATCCAACAGTCCAGAAAATCTGCTACCCTGGCACCTTCAAAATAATAGCAGTGCCCATTTATCAGAGTTACCTGTCTTATTTCAGGCACTATGGGCCAAAGACTAAATCAGCAGCTTACCATTCTATAACAGACTTCCAATGAAGGGCCTTGGCAAAATATTTCAACTGCTTATTCTCCTCCATAGATGCTGCCTGACTTGCTGAGTTCCTCCAGGATTTTGCATCTGTTGTTCAAGATTTCCCAGCACCTGAAAAATTTGTTGTGTTTAAGTTTTCAGGAAGATTTTTCATAAATTCTGCCCCTTCATTTTAAATTAATAGTGAAAAAATGTTTCGCATAACCCTCTGAGCAATTTGAAGAACTCCATGTAGTCAGGTTTATCCATGGCTAATGCTGTTGCCAGTTTCAGATTTTTTACAAATTGAATCTCAGCACTTCCATCTAAGCTCTGAGCATGAGCTGTATTAAAAAAATTGTGTGAATAAACATCAAAAAGGTTATCAAGGGGTTGCATTCAATTTCAAACGCCCTTGCCCCAGATGAATATAATCTCAAAATGGCTTTGAGGTGCAAATTGAACTCTTGTTTTGTCAAATATCTCAGTAATAAATGTGGGGAAGAGGGAAACAAGTGTTCAATTCTGAAATGGAGAAATGCACTCAGTGACCATGTTTGTTAAGTACACCTGTACATCTGTTCATTATTGTATGTATCTACTCAGACAACCATGTGTCAGTAACTCACCGCATAAAAGCATGCAGACATGATCAAGAGGTTCAGTTGTTGTTCAGACCAAACATCAGAATGGGAAAAAAATGTGATCTAAGTGACTTTGACAATGGTATGATTATGGCGCCTGACTGGGAGATTTAAGTATCTTAGAAACTCCTGATCTCCTGGGATTTTCACATATAACAGTCTCTAGAGTTTTCTCAGAGAGTGGTACAAGAAACAAACAAACAAAAGAAGTTCCTGTGAGCAGCAGATCTGTGGGAGAAAATGCCTTGTTAATGAGAGAGGTCAAAGGGGAGTATTCAGACTGGTTCAAACTGACAGGAAGGTGACAGTAACTCAATAACTATATGTTACACACATTGCTCTGCGACGACACCGGTGCCAAGCTGTATGGGTCCTAATGCCCTTCCCTTGGACAACATCGGTGGCGTGGAGAAAGGAGACTTGCAGCATGAGTAACTGCTGGTCTTCCATACAACCTCGCCCAGGCCTATGCCCTGGAAACCTTCCAAGGCGCAAATCCATGGTCTCATGAGACTAACGGATGCCTATATGTTACAGCAATGGTATGTAAACGAGCATCTCTGAATGCACACCACGTCAAACCTTGTAGTGGATTGGCTACAGAAGCAGAAGACCACGAAGATACACTGAGTAACCACTTTATTATGAGCAGGAAATACCTAATAAATTGGCCACTGAGAGTACCTAGCTGAGTTTGCTGCTTATTATCTTAAATATCGGTTACTGAGTCTGATTGTGTTAAGGAGTGGGGCCACAGTCTTCCGACTTTGCTACAAAAAATCATTTGGGATAAGGTAGGCAATTAATTTTTATTGGCATTTTGATTCCCATTTGTTCATCTTTGTATTCCGAGTTTTTTTTAATAGACCAACTTCAAAAGGTGAAGACACCTCAGGTATTCATAGATACCTTCAGCTCAGACAAAATCACTTCAAGCTAAAGCAATTAAAGCCATAGTTGTAGTTTGAGGGTAACTCTTAAAAAGTGGATGTATCAATTCCTGATAATCATGTGCGGTGTAAAGGATGTAACGCATTGCGAGTTTTGTTTTAGGCACAGCTAGCTCTTCTTCTAAGGCAAGTCTTTGGGATGGTGGATGACTTGAGAATGCTGAGGTGGCTAACGAAGGCAGAGTGGGAAATGCGACTCTGCCACCAACAGTGACTGGCAGGGCAAGTGGCTGGGTAGCTTGTGCAGTGGTGTCTCCTTGAGTTGCTTATCCGGGGACTCTGCATGTTGACCTGTTGAGAATTTGCATTCAGTGATTTTACTTTGGATTTCAAACCTGATATTGAATTTACTTTTCAGCCTGGTTAACAGGTGATCATATATTTAAATGAATTTTGACTGTCACATTATCACCACTAGCTTTTTATGTAATGGTTGCTGATCTGAAAGAAGTCACACACTAGACTGCAGGAATCTGAAAACAAAGATAAACATTCCAAAATTGGGCTTCTATCTGACAAAATCTATTTTATTTCTTAAATTTGCAATTATATAATACAGGACATCTCATCATTCAAAATACAAGAACAAATCTATCTGTTGCAAGATTTACATGACAATACTATAATCCAGTGGAATTTGTTGCCGTAGGTGGCTGTGGAAGCCAAGTCAATAGGTATACTTAAGGCAGAGGTTGATAGATTCTTCATTAGTAAGGACAGAAATGGATATGAGGAGAAGCAGGGGATTGGGGTTGAGAGGGAAATGGATCAGCCATGATGAAATGGCAGAACAGACTCGATGGGCTAAATAGCCTAATTCGGCTTTGATATATCTTATAATATTTTACTTTCACATACATTACATGTGTTTAGAGCCTGAGTTATAAAGGAGTAATTGAAAAGAGGCTGTAGGTCTTAGAATCAGCTCAGAGTTGTGGCCAGTGAAGTTATCCACTAGTACCTTCTCTCCACTGAGGCTTCATAGAAGATACACCAACTCTCAGCACATTGTCCTGAATCTTGGAATGCGCCAGTCAACAGTATTTCAGTGGTGGACATCTCCAATAAATTTTGGGCAGACTAAAATGTGTCTTTCAGCTAGTTGATGATCTTCCTACAATAGTCACTGTTTGTCTCAGGATAGGAACAGTCCATGGAACATAAAGTCCAGTGTTACCCAGTTTTCCAGTATGAATATCCAGAAAGACCACTGTATTTTTGCAGGCACAAGTCCCAGAGGTCACAGTCAAAGTAAACTTCTTACAAAATACATACTGTATATGTCACTATATGCTACTTTGAGATTCATTTTCTTGTTGGCACTTACAGTACTAGAAAAAAGAAATACGAAAGGATTTATGAAACCTATATATAATCAAAAACTGACAAACAGCAAATGTGCAAAAGAAGACAAACCACACAAATAATAATAAAAGTAAATAAATAATAGAGAACATGATTCGTAGAGTCCTTGAAAGTGAGCCTTTTGCTTGTGTGATCAATTCATTATTCAGGTGAGAGGTTATCTAAGCTTCTTGGAGATGAATGGTGGTTTCATCACCGCCACAGCCTTCTGGAGGTCATCCTGCGGAGGAAATGAGTCCCCATCAGTCTATGTGGGATCTGATGGGAAGGGCCCTTCTCACCTACAATTGGCCCAGGTCATGGTGCTTGAAAGTTCTGCTGATGAGGCATTTTGACAAATGACCTTGACAATCTGCTTGGGATCCACCACCTTCTTTCCCTGAGAATCTCAAAGGCATTCCATGTAGACCACTGTCTGAGTGACTTGTGGTCAAGGGTGCTGCACTGCACAAAAGTTATTATGAGGGAGAAGTGGAACAGCACAGTCCAGTTGTTAGAAATGTTCTGCAGCAATGAAGCCAGGCGTATCCTCTGCAAAGTCAGTGTCAGGTCAAGTCTCAGTGTGTTCCTTACATACCCAGGATTTATGTACAGCTTGATCTATCCACTTGCCAAGTTAGGCATAGAGATGAGGGACACAAATGGATGAACATTGCATATTGAGTACACTGCATTGGTGAACATTCTGAATGGAACTCAGTCCAAGTTTGGGAGGTCAACAGATTCTTCATTGACTTCACGTTTATAGCAAGTGGAAGATGGAGAGGTGCATTGGAACAGTCGAGTCCAGAAGTGGAGATCCATGGTTGAGAGATCTATCAATGATACTTCAATTCATGACATGATTTGATGAGGTAAAATCTACTTCTACCTGATGTACACACATAGAATGTTGATTGGATAGCTAACTTAACTGAGAGCATATCAGGTCATTTCAATTTGGCTCATGGAGACGAAGCTACGATTGCTATGAATTGGCTTAATGAGCATCAGGAATTTAGAATAGTACACACAGTACAGGCCCTTCTGCCCACAATGTTGTGCCGACCCTCAAAACCTGCCTCCCATATAAGCCCCCACCTTAAATTCCTCCATATACCTGTCTAGTAGTCTCTTAAACTTCACTAGTGTATCTGCCTCCACCACTGACTCAGGCAGTGCATTCCACGCACCAACCACTCGCTGAGTAAAAAACCTTCCTCTAATATCCCCCTTGAACTTCCTACCCCTTACCTTAAAGCCATGTCCTCTTGTATTGAGCAGTGGTGCCCGGGGGAAGAGGCGCTGGCTATCCACTCCATCTATTCCTCTTATTATCTTGTACATCTCTATCATGTCTCCACTCATCCTCCTTCTCTCCAAAGAGTAAAGCCCTAGCTCCCTTAATCTCTGATCATAATGCATACCCTCTAAACCAGGCAGCATCCTGGTGAATCTCCTCTGAACCCTTTCCAATGCTTCCACATCCTTCCTATAGTGAGGTGTCCAGAACTGGACACAGTACTCCAAGTGTGGCCTAACCAGAGTTTTATAGAGCTGCATCATTACATCGCGACTCTTAAACTCTATCCCTCGACTTATGAAAGCTAACACCCCATAAGCTTTCTTAACTACCCTATCCACCTGTGAGACAACTTTCAGGGATCTGTGGACATGTACCCCGAGATCCCTCTGCTCCTCCACACTACCAAGTATCCTGCCATTTACTTTGTACTCTGCCTTGGAGTTGGTCCTTCCAAAGTGTACCACCTCACACTTCTCCAGGTTGAACTCCATCTGCCACTTCTCAGCCCACTTCTGCATCCTATCAATGTCTCTCTGCAATCTTTGACAATCCTCTACACTATCTACAACACCACCACCCTTTGTGTCATCTGCAAACTTGCCAACCCACCCTTCTACCCCCACATCCAGGTCGTTAATAAAAATCACGAAAAGTAGAGGTCCCAGAACAGATCCCTGTGGGACACCACTAGTCACAATCCTCCAATCTGAATGTACTCCCTCCACCATGACCCTCTGCCTTCTGCAGGCAAGCCAATTCTGAATCCACCTGGCCAAGCTTTCCTGGATCCCATGCCTTCTAACTTTCTGAATAAGCCTACCATATGGAACCTTGTCAAATGCCTTACTAAAATCCTCACATCCACTGCACTACCCTCATCTATATGCCTGGTCACCTCCTCAAAGAACTCTATCAGGCTTGCTAGACACGATCTGCCCTTCACAAAACCATGCTGACTGTCCCTGATCAGACCATGATTCTCTAAATGCCCATAGATCCTATCTCTAAGAATATTTTCTAACAGCTTTCCCACCACAGACGTAAGGCTCACTGGTCTATAATTACCCGGACTATCCCTACTACCTTTTTTGAACAAGGGGACAACATTCGCCTCCCTCCAATCCTCCGGTACCATTCCTGTGGACAACAAGGACATAAAGATCCTAGCTAGAGATTCAGCAATCTCTTCCCTCGCCTCGTGGAGCAGCATGGGGAATATTCCGTCAGGCCCTGGGGATTTATCCGTCCTAATGTATTTTAACAACTCCAACACCTCCTTTCCCTTAATATCAACATGCTGCAGAACATCAACCTCACTCATATTGTCCTCACCATCATCAAGTTCCCTCTCATTGGAGGACCTCGCTCACTTCCACAGCCTCCAGGCACATCTTCCCACCTTTTCCTCTAATTGATCCTACCTTCACTCCTGTCATCCTTTTTTTCTTCACATAATTGAAGAATGCCTTGGGGTTTCCCTTTACCATACTCGCCAAGGTCTTCTCATGCTCCCTTCTTGCTCTTCTCAGCCCCTTCTTAAGCTCCTTTCTTGCATTCCTATATTCCTCAATAGACCCATCTGATGCTTGCTTCCTAAACCTCATGTATGCTGCCTTCTTCCACCTGACTAGATTTTCCACCTTAGTCGTCACCCATGGTTCCTTCACCCTACCATTCTTTATCTTCTTCACCGGGACAAATTTATCCCTAACATCCTGCAAGAGATCTGCAAACATCGACCACATGTCCATAGTACATTTCCTTGCAAAAACATCATCCCAATTCACACCCGCAAGTTCTAGTCTTATAGCCTCATAATTTGCCCTTCCCCAATTAAAAATTTTCCTGTCCTCTCTGTTTCTATCCTTTTCCATGATAATGCTAAAGGCCAGGGAGCGGTGGTCACTGTCCCCCAGATGCTCACCCACTGAGAGATCTGTGACCTGACCCGGTTCATTACCTAGTACTAGATCTAATATTGCATTCCCTCTAGTCGGCCTGTCCACATACTGTGAATTTATCTTGTGACATCTATTAATATGGAAATGATTGTGAGACAGCACACTGAAAGTGGAAGCAAGAGAAAAAGATACGCAGCTTTGGGAAAAATTTTGTTTTGGAGACAGGGAAAAACATAATCAACATTAAAATCCATTCTTTTGTGTCTGATTTGGCCCTGGTAAAATTTCCTTTTTGTTGCTTTAAACGTGAAATGTATCAATTAAAAGTTACTCCAATAGCCCATATTAGTAATTAGTCTTCATTTCATTTTGTCCAGTCTGTTAGTATCTAAAGCGGACATGTGATTCTTAAATACTGCAGAAAATTTTCTATTACATTTGTAGGCACGTCAACCATGTTTTCTGCCTCAGATGCAGTCATTTAATTCCCATTTATCAAACAGAATATGAAACGAGATAACACAAAGGGAAGTTCAGACATCAGTTGCAACATTGATCTTAAAATAGCACATGAAAAATCACACTGAGTTGGGAAATCGGACTTAAAAATCACCTGAAGTTCAGCAGAGTTTTCAGATGTCCAAATTCTGACAAAGCTATTTGATAAAGAAGGGTGCTGTAGTTAAAATTAGCCTGTGTCAAAGTGTAGTTTCATTTCAGCTGTGCACTGGGTATTGCCTGAAGCTAAACTATTAATTCTTCTGGACTCCAAGGTGACGACACTGTAGAAAACTGAATTTAATAGTGTTTAAAAGGGGAGGGAGAAACAGTAAGATAACCTATTCAGGGCAAAGAGGTGTGCATTTAATCAGGACAATATAGGCAAAAGCGTCTTGATTCGGATGATGTTCAGTTCAGAGGGAAACGGCCGTGTATTACAAACTCAAGATTAAGGGATTATCGTTAATTAGATTGCCTGTGTCTGCAAAGGCTGTATCTGTCCTTGCCATGATACAATATCTTTTAATCTCCAGCTAGTGCATTTGAAATCAGGCACGAGATTCAGAGGAGTGAGAGGCCCCTTCAATTAATGTTGTCGCGCGCAGTCATCAACCCGGTAAATAAGATTATGTTGGACAAGCTTATGAGAGAAAATGCACAAAAGACTTACAGTAGTTTGACAGGAAGACGATTTTTATCCTGTCTCTGTTGTACACTTCTTATTTAGAAGGATTAGCATTTCTCTAAGGAACTTTCCTTACACTCTTTTTAAAACGTGAGTCCTTTAAAACAACCCTTGTTCATTCCTTTGTCTTTGATTAGAATGAATCAGAATAGTGTGTCACAGAGTGAATAGTGTGGTGACATAGACTATAGGGTTCTGAGCTCAATACTATGCTTTCGAGAGAAGGGCACCTCTCTTGGCACTCAGTGTTTTGTTCATTATGACTTTAGGATGGGATTAAGCAGATCTAATGAAGTAAATTTGAAGGGTCCTCAAGGCTGCAATGCTATAGTCAAATTACATATGGCAAGGTGCAACAAACCTGGGAGAGCTCCCCTGCCATTGTAGTCCAGGAGCAACATCAGGAAGGCAGCTGATTCAATCATTACATCATGATGGGAGGTTGCTGTATGCAAACTGGCCATCATGTTACTGTTGTGTATTTAATGTTTCAGGAATATTGTAAGTATAGTGTAATTTTTGTTCATTTAAATAATTCATTACCAGGTTATATGTAAAAAAAATACATGAATTGTATGTGTAATGATACTACCAAATCATACATACGGGCTTCACTTAAAGTAAAAACCGATGTCAGTCTTGCATTACTGGCTGCCTTGTTTTCCTTTCAATGAGCTTTTATATTTTGGAGTTACAAAACGTAACAGTGGTGCTGAGGTAGTTTTAAAGCGAACTCCAGACACCAATCCTACCTGTTGAAGCACAGTGAAATGGCTGAGTTACAAAAAAAAACGCAGCACTGTTTTTTCATTGGAGCAGCATATTTTCTTCACGAAAGGAAAGAGGAACGAGTTAAAAAAGGCAGAAATCAGATGAATTCATGGGTTCATAAACAGTGAGTAATGATTATGATGACAGTCATAAAAAATGGTAGAAGTTATAGGCTACGTTGAAAAGATTGACGCATTTGATTATGCAAAAGATAACTGGAATATGTACACTGAACAGATTAAGCAGAATGTTAAGGCAAATGCAATAGCCAATGAGAAACAAATTCCAGTTTTGCTGAGTGCATTGGATTTTGAGACATGCAGTTTGCTTAGAAGTTTGACTACTCCAACAAAACCAGCACAAAATGAGCTTTGCTGATATCATTAAAGTAATCCAGGAACATATAGAACCAAAGTCATTGTTGATTGCAGAACACTTTGGGTCCTATAAGTGGAATTAAAAGAAGCTGAGTCCATTCAGCATATGTGGCTGAATTGAACAAGTTGTCTGAACAGTGTCAGTTCAGCGATGGGCTTGAATCTGAGAGATTATTTAGTTTGTGGAATCTTACAAGAAGATATTAAAAATGGCCTCCTAAAAGTACAACTCTCATTTAGAAGAGTGGTTGAAATAGCTGTATCAATGGAAACAGCAGATGGAGACACAACTGAGTTGCAGTCAGGAATGACAGTGAGCGTCAACAAAATTGAAATGTCTAAATAGAAACCTGACTGGCTGAACAAATTGTGTTACCATTATTCCAGGGGGTAACATACAGATTTAAAGCTGAAACATGCAGAAAATGTAACAAAGTAGAACACATATAAAGAGCATGTCAGATAGAAAAAAGTAAATGGACTGCAGAAGAAGAGAAAAAGCAAAAAAGTCAAGTTACTGTTTCAAGAAGACGACTGGTCTGCATGCTGTTAATGAAAAATATGATAATGATGAGAGTGGTCCAGGAATGGGTGGACTTGAAATTTACAATATGAATGCTAACCAGAGGCAAGCAATATGGTGTACACCAGAAGTGAATGGTAAATTAATTAAAAAGGCAGTGGGCATTTGCTTGGCTGTTTCAGTCATTCCACAAAATAAGTTTGAATGGTCAACACACAGAAATTGCTGATGAACGCAGCAGTCCAGGCAGCATCTCTAGGAAGAGGTGCAGTCAAAGTTTTGGGCTAACACCCTTCATCAGGACTAGCTGAAAGAAGAGCTAGTAAGAGATTTGAAAGTGGGAAGGGGAGGGGGAGATCCAAAATGATAGGAGAAGACAGGAGGGGAGGGATGGAGCCAAGAGCTGGACAGTTGATTGGCAAAAGGGATATGAGAGGATCATGGGACAGGAGGCCTAGGGAGAAAGACAAGGGGGGGGGAACCCAGAGGATGGGCAAGGGGTATACTGAGAGGGACAGAGGGAGAAAAAGGAGAGAGAGAAAAAGAATGTGTGTATTTCAATAAATAACGGATGGGGTACGAGGGGGAGGTGGGGCATTAATGGAACTTGGAGAAGTCAATATTCATGCCATCAGGTTGGAGGCTACCCAGACGGAATATAAGGTATTGTTCCTCCAACATGAGCGTGGCTTCATCTTTATAGTAGAGGAGGCCGTGGATAGACATATTCAGAATGGGAATGGGATGTGGAATTAAAATGTGTGGCCACTGGGAGATCCTGCTTTCTCTGGCGGACAGAGCATAGGTGTTCAGCGAAACGATCTCCCAGACTGCGTTGGGTCCCGCCAATGTATAGAAGGCCACATCGGGAGCACCGGACACAGTATATCACCCCAGCCGACTCACAGGTGAAGTGTCGCCTCACCTGGAAGGACTGTCTGGGGCCCTGAAAGGTGGTGAGGGAGGAAGTGTAAGGGCATGTGTAGCACTTGTTCCGTTTACAAGGATAAGTGCCAGGAGGGAGATGGGTGGGGAGGGATGGGGAGAACGAATGAACAAGGGAGTTATGTAGGGAGTGATCCCTGCGGAAAGCAGAGAGAGGGGGAGGGAAAGACGTGCTTAGTGGTGGGATCCCGTTGGAGGTGGCGGAAGGTACGGAGAAGTATATGTTGGACCCGAAGGCTAGTGGGGTGGTAGGTGAGGACAAGGGGAACCCTATTCCTAGTGGGGTGGCGGGAGGATGGGGTGAGAGCAGTTGTGTGTGAAATGGGGGAGATGCGTTTGAGAGCAGAGTTGATGGTGGAGGAAGGGAAGCCCCTTTCTTTAAAAAAGGAGGACATCTCCCTCGTCCTGGAATGAAAAGCCTCATCCTGAGAGCAGATGCAGTGGAGACAGAGGAATTGCGAGAAGGGGATGGCATTTTCCCAATCAAATTTTGCCAATCAACTGTCCAGCTCTTGGCTCCATCCCTCCCCCTCCTGTCTTCTCCTATCATTTCAGATCTCCCCCCCCCCCACTTTCAAATCTCTTACTAATTCTTCTTTCAGTTAGTCCTGACGAAGGGTCTCGGCCCGAAACTTTGACTGTACCTCTTCCTAGCGATGCTGCCTGGCCTGCTGCATTCACCAGCAACTTTTATGTGTGTTGCTTCCAGCATCTGCAGATTTCCTCGTGTTGAAGTTTGAATGGTATTTCAAAGATGCTGAACTGAAACTTGTAGATATCTAGCTAAGAACTTATACTGCAGAAAAATAACTGATGTGGGAATGGCATTTGTAACGGGGAAATCCAGCAACCAACATGCCACATTGCGATGTACGTAGTAAAAACAGGAGGGCCAGCATTGCAGTGTTGTGATTGGCTGAGATAACTACAACTAAACAACTAGTTGTAGTTTCTCAGCCAATCATAGTTGTAGTTGTCTCAGATAACTACAATGATCCACCATTTGCATGCCACATCCCCTGTAATAGAGTCAACTGAAAGCAAGTTAGGAAAGATACTGGATGACGCCACAACTGTTTCCATGCTGGACGCCATGAACTGTTGTCCAACAGGCAAACAGGTGTTGGTGCCAACTTCTATGCCTCTGGTTGGAAAGCATAGGAAAGACGATGCTGTAGTCAACCAGTTTTGGCAGATTTTGGCCCAGAAACTAGACTGTTCTTTTTTCTATAGATGCTGCCTGGCCTTCTGAGTTCCTCCAGCATGTTGTGTGTGTCGCTCAGATTTCTAGCATCTGCAAATTTTCTCTTGTTGGAGAATTGCCTAGGTGTGTCCTGTTTACAAAAATGGGACAAATCCAATCCAGTTCCAAGGTGAAGGAAAGGGTCATCAGCAATGCTATCAAGAAGCATTCACTTCTGGAGATCTTGCTCACTGATGCCCATTCTAGCTTTTGTAAGGACCATTCAGCTTAATACCACACCACCGTCTTGGTCCAACATGGAGCAAACGTGGAGCAAACTAATTGGATAGTTCTGCAGAGGAAGCAGAGAAGCTCTACCATGACGTGGCCTGAAATGAAGCAGTTCAGTTAAGAGGAGAGATGGGAGAAGCTAGGTGTGTTAAGCTAGAGTAGGTTAAGAAGCATCAGAATTGAGACATATAAAATTATGAGGGGAAAGAACATCAAACATAGAACAGTACATCATAGTACAGTCCCTTCAGTCCATGATGTTGTGTGAACCTTTCGGCCTACTCCAAGATCAATCTAACCCTCCTACATAGCTCTCCTTTTTTTTATTATCCATGTGCCGACCGAACAGATTATTAAATACTCCTAATGTATCTGCCTTACAACTACCCCAAAGTGGTGAGTTCCATGCACTCACCCCTTTCTGTGTTAAAAAGCTTGCCTCTAACATCCCCCCTATACTTTACTTCAACTTAAAATTATGCACCGTGGTATTAGCCATTTCCTGAAAAAGTAAAAATTTCAAAGATTCAAAGCTTAAAACAAAATGTAAAAAGTTCAAAAATTTAAAGTCCGAAGTAAATTTATTATCAAAGTACACGTGTCATCATATACAACTCTGAGATTCATTTTCTTGCAGCATTCATACTAAATACAACAAACACTATACCTGAACCTAGTGGTTTGGGTCCCGAGGCTCCTGTAACTTCTTCCCGATGGCGACAGCAAGAAGAGATCATGGCCTGGATGGAGGGGTCCTGGAAGACAGGTGCTGCTTTCCTGAATCTCTGGCTATCCACTTGATCTAAGTCTTTTATCATCTTGTCTACCTTTATCAAGTCACCTCACATCCTCCATTGCTCCAAAGAGAAAAAAAACCCTAACTCACTCAACCGGTCCTCATAAGACACACTCACCAATCCAGGCAGCATCCTGGTAATGCAAACACGAGGAATTCTGCAGATGCTGGAAATTCAAGCAACACACATGAAGGTTGCTGATGAACACAGCAGGCCAGGCAGCATCTCTAGGAAGAGGTACAGTCCATGTTTTGGGCCGAGACCCTTCGTCAGGACTAACTGAAGGAAGAGCTAGTAAGAGATTTGAAAGTGGGAGGGGGAGGGGGAGATCCAAAATGATAGGAGAAGACAGGAGGGGGAGGGATGGAGCCAAGAGCTGGACAGGTGATTGGCAAAAGGGATATGAGAGGATCATGGGACAGGAGGCCCAGGGAGAAGGAAAAGGAGGAGGGGGGGAAAAACCAGAGGATGGGCAAGGGGTATACTCAGAGGGACAGAGGGAGAAAAAGGAGAGTGAGAGAAAGAATGTGTGAATATAATTAATGGATGGGGTACGAGGGGGAGGTGGGGCATTAGCGGAAGTTAGAGAAGTCAATGTTCATGCCATCAGGTTGGAGGCTACCCAGTTGGAATATAAGGTGTTGCTCCTCCAACCTGAGTGTGGCTTTGCAGACTGGGAGATCATTTTGCTGAAGCAGACTGGGAGATTGTTTTGCTGAACACCTATGCTCTGTCCTCCAGAGAAAGCAGGATCTCCCAGTGGCCACACATTTTAATTCCATATCCCATTCCCATTCTGACATGTCTATCCATGGCCTCCTCTACTGTAAAGGTGAAGCCACACTCAGGTTGGAGGAACAACACCTTATATTCTGACTGGGTAGTCTCCAGCCCCTTGGTATGAACATAGAATTCTTTAACTTCCGGTAATTCCCTTCCCCTCCCTTCCCCTATCCCTATTTCACTCTGCCCCCTCCCCCAGCTGCCTATCAACTCCCTCATGGTTCTGCCTCCTTCTACTACCCATTGTGTTTTCCCCTATTCCTTATTCACCTTTCCTGCCTATCCCCTCCCTGCTTCACCTCCCCCCACCCCTTTATCTTTCCCCTTACTGGTTTTTCACCTGGAACCTACCAGCCTTCTCCTTCCCACCCTCCCCCCACCTTCTTTATAGGGCCTCTGCACCCTTCCCCCTGCAGTCCTGACGAAGGGTTCCGGCCCGAAATGTTGACTGATCGTTTCCACAGATGCTGTCCGACCTGCTGAGTTCCTCTGGCATGTTGTGAGTGTTGCTTTGACCCCAGCATCTGCAGAGCATTTTGTGTTTAGTAAACTAGTCCTGCTGGACTTTACCCCATATCAAAAGGAGATAAAATTGGATGGCACAGATTTAGCAGAAGGGGAAAGAGATTCAGAGGAGATCTGAGGGGGATCGTTCTTCACCCAGAGAGTGGTGAGACTGGTTGAAGCTGGATTACAGAGAAGATTTAAGAAGTACTCAAATGAGAACTTGAATCACTTAGGAAGAGAAAGCTAAGAACCAAATGCTGCGATTGGATTAATGCAGAAAGATGCCCATTGGTGAGCTTGGAGGAGTTGCGATAAGAGGCCTGTTCCCTCCGTTCCCAGAGAGAACGTGTTGTATGATTCTGATTACGTGTTTCCATGAAAACCATGCACGGTAGTCACAAATACCGTGAGCAATATCATTTCTAAACTCCTATCCTCTTCGTTATGTCAAATGACAAATGGCAAATGACATAGCCTACGACTCCCATTGCTAAGCAACCACCTAATGACAAGCAAATTCTTGTCCACCGACTAAATGGCCATAAAACTACAAGCCATTGAATTACTACTGCTCTGCTCAAATTATCTAAGTGATTAGTTTTGCTCCGTCTCCAAATGAATCATGCAACTACTAGATTATTGATTGTAAAATCATTATCAATGCCTTTGTTTGCAGAGAAATTGCATTTACAGCACATTGACAAATTGCTATCTTCTCCTGCAAGGTCAGTTTTCCAAAACTTCTCATTTATAATCGTGCACCACCATGCCTTCATCAGTAGATTACTTCATTCCAGAGCAGAGTATTGAGCCCCAGTTCATTGTTGGCAATCTGAAATGGCTGTAGAATGCTTTCCTTTTAATGTCCATATTAAAGGGTTATGTCCATATTGAAGACCCCATGCTGATTGAAGGAGAATGGGGTCTTTCCTTATTGCGTATGGTTTTTTGTGTTGTTCTGCTGAGCATTATTGGCATGCTACGTTGGAGCAAGAATGTGTGGCGACTCTTGCAGGAAGCCCCCAACATATCGCTAGGTTGTGTTGGTTTTAACACAAATATCACATTTCACTGTATGTTTCAATGTTCATGTGATAAATAAATCTGAAATGCTGGTGAATGCAGCAGGCCAGGCAACGTCTATAGGAAGAGGTACAGTCGACGTTTCGGGCTGGGATCTTTCGTCAGGAACCCCTCAGATCTCCTCTGAATCTCTATCCCCTTCCGCTAAATCTGTGCCATCTAGTTTTATCTCCTTTTGACATGGGGTAAAGTTTCCTGTAGTCTAGGGTCCCGGCCTGAAACGTCGACTGTACCTCTTCCTATAGATGCTGCCTGGTCTGTTGCGTTCACCAGCATTTTTTGTGTGTGTTGCTTGAATTTCCAGCATCTGCAGATCTCCTCGTGTCTGCGTTGAATCTTCTTGGCCAAGATTGCGTATGAACTTACACCTTAGTTGGAGGAATAGATTTGCTCCACTCTCTGACTGTAACCTCAACTGTGCATTCCTGCCTAACTGCACTAAACTTTCCTCTGTTCTCCCAACATTCCCATCAACTCACTCCAGATTTTAGCACTTAACTACATGTGATGTGAAGTTTACAGTGGTCAATTAACCTACAAATTGCACAGCTTTGGGATATGGGAGAAAACTGCTGAAGCAAACCCATGCAGTCACAGAGAGTATGTGCAACTCTACAAAGACATTAGCCAAGGTCAGTTTTGAACTTGTGAAACTGTGAAGCCGTGCCACTTCTAACTGTACCATGGAACTGCCCTAACCATTGCAAGACCTCTAAACATTTCTGTATCCACCTGTATCCTCCGTACATTCTCTTTATCAATTACATTCTTACCTGGAGAGTCAAGATGGAGGAAACTGGAGCAAAAAAAAAGATCTCCTGGAAGAACTCAGCAGGTCAGGTAGCATCAGCAATGGCCTCAATGTTTTGGGTCAAGGTGCTTCATCTGGACTGGAGGGTTATGAAAGTGTTGGCTGTCCTTTCCCGTCTACAGATGCTTAGAAGTTTGAAATCTGTTCAGGTATAAAGTTAAACCATGACCTGACCATGGCCCAAGTATTCACAATTATATCGGTAGATTCAGTATACTGATGTCAATGCAGCACACTCTGAAGAAGTTCAACTTCAAGTTTAATTGTCATTCAACCATAAATGAATACCCATGAATGCAGCCAAATGAAACAGCGTTATTCTGGGCCCAAGGTGCAAATGCAGTCCCAACAGTCATACACAGCACAAAACAAATATAGCACATATAAGATAGCAAGCACATGTAAGGTATCAGTAAAATGTCGTCCTAGTCCCTGAGTCCATGCGGGTTGCAGCAGTCCGCATTCAAACACAATATAGTTTGTCTTCTGCCGAACAAACACGGTGGGGGGGGTGGAGGGGCAAGGGGAGGTGGGTGAAGGCAGCACCAACTGCAGCATGGACGCTGCGCCACACCGCCTCTGGCATTCTGGGTTAGTGCCACTGGCTCCAACGCCTCTGAAACCTCTGGCTCTCCTGGGCAGCTGTAAACAGGCTTCAGGCATATTCTTCACTGTGACCGAGGCCACACAGCTCCCCTGCCGTCTGCCAATAAACAAGTGAATCAGACTTGCAGCATTGCACATTAACAATGTCCAGTAGCTCCTGGTGATCACAAGAAAAGTGACTAAGACGGTCACTCGCTATTAGACTGCACACTGCCTTCACGTGCCGACTCCTCTCTGATGTAGAAAGCAGCACGATCTGAGCCAAGTCCAGCTCTTTCAGTTTCTCTGCCAATGAGAAACTCACTGATGTGGTAGACCTGCAATACTTTAAGTTCTTCATGTCCAGCTGGGTCTTGTGAATGCTGAAAAAATGAAAATAGCAGCTTTGATTGGCCTCGCAGAAGCAGCTGCGTTCAAGCATACCCACCTCTTATGGGAAGACCTCCAATGTATCCTGAATGCCTTTGCCAAGGCATATAGAGCCCTCGGTTTTGTTCTGAATATAAAAAAAAGACATAGATCCTCTATCAGCCACAGCCCAGCCACCGCCGCAAACATAACAAGCTCAGATGTGCTTCAGACAAGCACTAATATTAAGAAATCATCTTCACAGGACATTTACAGTTAGATCCTGTCAGAATCTGGTGACTTAGCCAGACTCCAAAAGAAGATTTGTTATTGGTGAAATAATTCTTAATCTCCTGAAAAGGGAAATAGTGTCCATGGCTGCCCATTAATCTATCACAATTGAACTGTTTGGCAGCACATGATAGTGATCTCATTAATTTCCCAGAGGTTTCAGGGGACCAACAGGAAATATAATCATATTCAGTACAGATTTAGTTGGAATGAATGATATTGTGATATCAAGACTCTGTCAATGCACAATGTGTCAAATAAAATATTGTTAAACACAGAGTGCAATACTAAAGATATGCTGTAAAACTAAGCATATGGAGGACGTGGCATATTAGAACCCAGAAACAGAATTTTGTGTTTAACCAGATATTCTTGTGTTTTGTGTTTAACCAGATTTTTAATTCACCATTTTCTTTCAGCTAAATCTTGATTCTACTTATTCTTGAGTGTGGCACCCAGTGCAACAACAGAGAAGTGTCTGTCCCATGGTGTGCTCTTTGAAGAGAACTGCTGTTAGATTGCAGTAGGGTTGATGTTTGCTAGAACTGGGATGCTGCTGAATTGGAAATGATTTGCTGGGTGCATTTCTATATGTGTATCCCAGTTGGGACTGGATCTTTGCCATTTCTGGGTAAGCAAAGCTTTGGAGGTTTCACCTTCAAACATCAGTGGTAGTTTAACTTGCTCAGCCTCACAGTCCTGATCTTTTCATGGCCAATTGCACAGCAAGCAAGCTCTCTATTATTTGACAAATTGATTCTTGGCTGTCAGTCATCTTAAAATGGAAGAAAAGTACAAATTGATTTTCTACACCTCATGCCATGACCTCAGGGGTTTCCAAAGAGTTTTGCATCCAGTGAGATGTTTGTGAAGTGTTGTCACTACCTGTGGGAAATGCAGCCAAAATTGTGCAGCTCCCACAAATAGCTATGTTGATTACAAACAGAAAATTTAAATCAAAAGAAAAAAATGCAGTAAATTCTGGAAACACTCAAGCAGCCAGACAGCACCTGAAGAAAAAGAAGCAGAGTTAATTGTTTGGATGGAAGAGCCTTTAGATAATATGTCTATTTTGAGGTTAATTACAGAGGATGAATTGGCCAGAAGGTGAAGGATAACATCCCTGCCCTTCAAAATAGGGGCTTCGAACCTTTCTCATTTACCTCAAAGCACAGACAGAACCTTGCTTGATTGTTCACTCAAGGGAGTTTGGAGTTCGACCTTAGAATTGCCAGCATTAGCCTGGATTTTTAATGTCATGGTTCTCGAGTTAGACAAGCAGACAGCCATCTGACTCAAAGTCAAATATTTCAACCATAGAACCTTAGGAGACTCTGGGATACCCAAGGTCTATGAAAACACAGTTGCTAGTCACTGACTATTATGTTACATTATCATCACATCAAGTGCAGGTGATTTTTGCTGACAAAGTTGTCCTTTATTATCATTTCCCATTATCCATAAGGAGGTTATGGCAAGTTGCCTTCTATAACATCTGAGGTCAATCTGTGGAGGTATTCTCATCTAATTCATTGGGATTACTGTAAAAGTTCTGGTACTTTGACACAACGGCGATGCATTGTATAGACAGCAGGAAAACGATCCCTATGACAGTGATATCTAATAACAGCGGGCATGGATTTCAAAAAAGGAGTTAGAGGGGATTTAAAAATGTATTTGTTTATTTTATTTTATTTAGAGATACAGCATGGAACATGCCCAACGAGCCGTACCACTCAACAAACTACCTAGTCTAATCACAGGAACAATTAGCTTGTTAACCGGTATGCCCTTGGACTGTGGGAGGAAACCAGAGCGACGGGAAGAAACCCATGCTGTTAACGGGGGGGGGGGGGGGATGGATATATAAAAGTCCTTACAGACGGTGCAAGAATTGAACTCCAAACTCCAGAGCACCCCCAGCTGTAATTGTGCTGTGCTAACAGGTACGCTAGAAGGCGTAGTGAAAAACACCGCCTGTGGAGTTTGCAGAAGCAGATACTCACATGCTGCTGCGAATCCATCTGAGTTCTTGAATTGCCAAAGAGTGGTGGGCTAAGGACCAAAAATATGGGATTACAATGTATTGGTTGCCATAGACATGATGGAGCAAAGGGCCTGTTTCTGTGCTGTATGACTCAGTAAAGGAGGTAAACATGGTTGAACTGATTTACTGTTGTACTTGGATGTGTGCCATGACAAGAGGTGACAGCCTCTTGAACTTGAACTTGTTATTTACTCATGTGAGTGCAGCATTGGGGTCACGATGTGGAACCTTTTGGCAACCGCATAAGGGGTATTCCTCATATGCAAGGCATTGTCAAGAGAAAGGTAAAGGGCTGGGTTTAAATTATACGCAAGAAAATAAAAGAAAGCAGCTGATTAAAATAACAGTCAGATAAAAGCAGTCCAAATGATTGTGAGGAACTTACTGAAACATGTAACTTGATGGCCTGGATTGGGATAAAAAGGAGAAAAGGCCACTTGTCTTATTTAGGAAGAATCATTCGAAGAACGTTTGCTTGGCTTATTTTGCCCACCCTGAATGATGGAAATAATGTGACAGAATGAATTAATTAAGAGCTAATTCTTGAAAATAGACCAGTGCTGCCTGTGAGAAATTGAGACTTAATTATCACTACAGACATTCTGTATTTACAAAACATAATTAATTCAATTGGAATTATTAAAGTAGAGCTAATACTATGAACAGAATAATGGCAAGTGTGTGATGTGGAACTTTGGTTATCAAATGCAATAAATCTAAATGTTAATTACTTTTTTTACATTTAAATTATCTCTTTATTAGTCAGCTTACTAGGTTTTAATTCAGTGTTCTTAAAAATCAAATAACACAACAAATTTGCAAAACCATCCTGCTCTCCTCTCGGATATTCAATGCAACTTGACTTAAGTCAATTTGCATGTTATAAAGCATTTCTTTTTAATGGAGCTATGAATAAAGATTGATGCTTATTTATTCCATGGTCATTAGAGACAATCTCACTGTCCTCCACTGATAATTCATGACAGTGAAATTAAAATGATTAATCACTCCCAGGACGTTGCTACTTAACACTACGCCTCCCGTAACATGCCCAGGAATCTTTTAGAACATTGCTGGAAGATCTTCAATAGCACTCCATTGTACACTATATAAAGCAAGGTTAAATGATTTATTCCCATCATTTCCTGCTGCTTGTAGTGCATTTTATCCATAGTTACTGAGAGAGGACCTTTAGTGTTGCTGTTTTCATTGATTCTCGGAGCTGGAGGAGACCAATTGACTCCCTCCTCCCACTGCCCAGCACCCAGCACCCACCCCTCCATCTTGATCTATCATTTAGCTACATAACTGATGATTCAGGTCTTTACACATAATATTTTCAAAATTCTATTGTGTTCTATCTGTACTTCTTTATCTTATTGCACAGCAGTGTAGTGGTTAGCGCAATGCTTTACAATACCAGTGACCCTGGTTCAATGAGGAGTTTGTATGTTCTCCCCGTGAATGTGTGGGCTTCCTCCAAGTTCTCCGGTTTACTCCCGCAGTTCAAAGACATACCAATTGATAGGTTAATTGGTCATTGTAAATTGTCCCATGATTGGACTAGGGTTAAATCAGGGGCTGCTGGGTGGTGTGGCTCGAAGGGCCTATTTGGGCTGTATCTCAACAAATAAATAAGAAAATGAACCTCTGAGTAGTATGTGGTACTATATATGAACTTTGATAATAAATTTACTTTAAACTTTGAATACTCTCTCTGAACAAAAATTCATCAAATCACTTGTGAACTTTTCAGTTAGTGCCCAGTCAAAAATGGCAAAATATACACCCTGACATTAACCCTGAACAGCTTCACTCTAATTCTGTGATCATACTCCCTTCTCTTAATCTGATTTCACCAGATGAAAAGTTTTTTCCCAATTATCCTGTTGACTGATTTGAGTCTTGTCTTCTTCGTGTGAGTTTCCCCCTCTTCAGAGCCAACTCTATGCAGAAGTGATTCACTTCAGATCAGCATTTCCCAAACAGCAACTCAATACTTGCCTTTCTGGGATTTGAAGGACAGACACCCTTGAACTGAAACATTCTGATAGTTTTGTGCCTGGCTCACTCATTCATTTTGAATGCGAGCCGCAAGTCCTGAGTGCGGTTGGAGCCAGGGTCCGAACTGTGGACCTAGTGTGTGACTGCAGCCAGGACTGGGGTCTAGAGCATCAAGGTTGTGGGTAAATTTGGGTCAGAAGTGGGATCTGGCAAGTTTGTATATTTCCAGCTAACTTTAAACTCACTGCGAGCAGACTCTTTTTTGATCCAATCTCTTATGTCTTAAGGGTTCACTGTGTGTAGCAAGAAAAATAAATGAAATAAAAACATGTTTTTGTATTGTAAAATCAGAGTTGTTCAGCACAGAAACGGGCCCTACGGCCCACTGCACCATGCTAACATTTCTATCCATCTACCCTATTCCCTTTTGCCTGCTTTGGCCCATATCATTCCACACCTTACCTACTATCTAAATAGCTCTAACATACAGTAATTGTATCTGATTCCATCCACCACCTTTCTTGACAGTTCATTCCAGATATCAATCACTCTCTGTGTAAAAGAAACCTATTCTTCAGTTCAGCTCTACAACTCCTTCCTCTCTTAAGTGGAAAAGCATCTAGTGAAAAAGAAAATTTGGCGCCACCAATATCGCAAAGAGGACCCCCTCTAAGGAGTCGATACGTTCTCCCCATAACCACATGGGTTTCCTCCCACAGTCTAAAGACATACCAGTTGGTATGTTAACTGGTCATTGTAAATTGTTCCGTGATTAGGTTAGTGTTAAATCAAGGTTTGTTGGGTGATGTGATCCGAAGGGCTAGGAGGGCCTATTTTGTGCTGTAGCTCAATAAATAATCAGTTTTACTTTAGTACTCTATCTACTGTATCTGTTCTTAAGCAAGGCAATGTAGGTACAACATAGTGAACCTTCTCTTCCATTTTCAGTTCAGGTTGGGTAGGGAACAAATCTTATGTGCTTCAGTGGGTTAGGCTGAAATTGGCCATGAGCAGATTGAGTGTTAATTGCATTCAGTTGTAGCTACCTGGAATGTAGGCCTTTGGGGGGCATATGTTCAGCAGCACTAAGCAGTGGTTTTGTTTGATACAGCTTTGTTTTAGGAACCCTGTCAGATAAATAGTCAGTTGGCTGGCCATTCTAGTTGCACCAAATTTCCAGATGAAGCAAGCAGGTAAAACAGCCCTATAGATTTTACAGACCTGAAGGTCCTTCAAATGTGCTGTCTGAGGCACAGCCATTTTCTTTCACTTTATCATGGCATGGTATTGTAGCAGCTAGTGTAATACGTAACCGTGCCAGCGATCGGGGTTCAATTCCCACGGCTGTCTGTGACGAGCTTGTACATTCTCCACGTGGCAATGTGGGTTTCCTCCAAGTGCTCCAGCTTCCTGCCACATTCCAAAGACATACAGCTTAGTAAGGGTTAGCAAGCTCTGGGTATGCTATGCTGGCGGCAGAAGCATGACAATACTTGCGAGCTGCCACCAGCACATCCTTAGACTGATGCAAATGATGCATTTCACTATACGTTTTGATGTTTCAATGCACATGTGGCAAGTAAAGCTAATTTTTAATCATCAAACATGAGATCTTGAGTCTGTAACCCTCCAGTGGTTCCCTGACTTTTTCCTTTCACCTTGAAATAATCCTTAAAATACTTAGAGGTAAAATTATGTCTTATGCATTACTCTGGGGTGCTTTAGCATGTTGAAAGTGCTTTATAAATAAAGCTTTTTTATGATAAAAGCACCAGATGAATAAAGCTCTTCCTGTGGGGTGTGGTTGTCATAAAGTAACCTCAGAAAATAAAGATCTAACAAATTTCTGAGGGTCAAGAAAGAATACCACTTGTTTTCTTGAGCTACTTTGTAAATGGGTGCCAAAGCCTCACCATTTTCAATAGTACCTGGAAGCAGCATTTCAACCTGACTCACAAAATATGAATTCAAGTTCAAATTTAAACTTATTGTCACTCAACTATTCACACTCCTACCACCAAATGAAACGACGTTCCTCTGGACCGAGCTGCACAACACAGTGTGTCTATCTCATACACAATGCACAAGGTAATATTACCACAAATAAATTAAGAAATAATGAGGTGCATTTTGGACCCAAGTCAAGAAGTAAACTGTATAACTTCACTAGAACTTCACACGTGATGAGACCAGCTTGGTGGAAGGGATTTCCACAGCCTGAGGGAAGAAGCTGTTTACGATCTTAATGGTCCTTGTCCTAATGCTGCGATACTTTCTGCCTGATGGTAGGAAGTCAAAGAGACTGTTGGGCCATTCCTGAGCTAGTGGACTGGTGTAGCTTTGTTGAGACTCCATTTCCTCCTGGGATTCAGTAATGCACCTCTCCTTGCATATGTAGCAATAAATTGCACGGAAATGTAACACCTGATTTTCATAGAACATAGAACACTACAACACAGCACATGATGTTGTGCCAAGATTTTAACCTGCCTCTAAGATCAATCTATCTCACATAGCCCTCTACTCTTCTTTCATTCATATGCCTCTCTAAAATATCCCTAATTCATCTGCCTCTACCACCATACTGGGTTCCATGCACCGACCACTCTCTGGGTTATAAAACTTTCCTCTGACATCTCCCCTATACTTTCCTCCAATCACCTTTAAATTATGCCCCCTGGTATTAGCCATTTCCACTCTGGGAATAAAAATAGTGCTGGCTGTTCACTCAATTTATGCCTCTTACCATCTTATACACCTCTATCGAGTCACCTTTGCTCCAAAGAGAAAAGCTCAAGATCATTTTCACAGCATAGATTTTGTTAATTGAAACTCAGACTGAGAACTTGCAAGAAAATCTGCAGTACTTTCACCCAATATTGGTTTGATAGACAAAGAGAAAGTAAGAGAGATAAGATGACATGGAATGTAACCTCTAGGGTCCTGCTACTTTTGACCTTTAATTAAGGAACTGTTCTAAGCACTAAGTAAGAACACACTACGAACCCAAGCCTCCATTTGATGGAACTCCAGGGATCTTGCAAATGAAAATGCAAACAAAAGGAGGAATGGTCAAATAAGTCAAGCTTATTACATTCAGAGAGAAAGAAAATTAATTCATTTCACCAGATCAACCTGATAAAACATGGATTAATTCAGTCTTCGGAGGCTAATTTATGTTCAAGTGAGTTTAGAAACAAATGAGAAAAGTCATATCTTATTACTTCCACAGGATTATCACGTAAAGTGTTCGGCTGTTCCAGTAGCAATGAAACAATAGTCAGTCGGCTCAGTCTGATATCTGTGTGATGGTGTTTCCATCCTAACAGCTGGTGCCTCTCACTGTAATGACTGGGATTAAATCAAGGGATGTAATTACATCTAAAATGGACAATTCATTGCAGAGACAAAAGAAAATCATGTTTCAACCATTGCTCACTTCTCCAGCTCACAATCCCTCCAACAGCAATGGGCTGGTCTCCAGCAAGGGAACATCAGGTAGTCACCATACACAGACCATCTGTCAATAAACTAACACTTACATCTTCATCAATACTAAAAGTGTTGCATTTTAGGTGAACTTGGAATAATATGTTTAAACTGGTCAGTGACAGGAAGCGAGGTAAAATAGTACTGGAATGGTAAAATGGTGCAGAAGAGCTTTGCTTAATATCTCCAGCGGCCAGGACATTCTGAATGTGGTGTTGACAGTGTATATCAGAGAGAATGATAGACTGGTCTCAGCTGAGTTAATGGAGGTGGTGTCCCTCAGATATTAAACAACTGCTTACTCGGATAGATTAAATGATCTAATGGAGATGTTTAAGGAAAACTTAAGGTCTGCCTCCATGCCCCCTTCCTACTTTAATACTTTGGCTCAGTGCTGAATTGTTAGAGACACAACAGGACAATATCCCTCCCTCATTCTGTCTTGTCCTTATTAATTCAGATGAGCAGTGCTCTGGCCATCCTTATGCTTGATGTTTACTTTTAGATAAGGCCTGCCGGTACCTCATTCTAAAATCGATGTTTTAAAACACTTCCAAAGTTTCTGTCTTCCCACCTCCTCCAGGCTGAGATCTCCTTCTCCTTCAAATTGGCCTCTTCAACATCTCTATACCGTTCTATCAAAATATTCATAATAAAAAAAATTACAAGAATCAACCCTGCAATGCCTTTTCATTCTTACATTCATAGACAACACATTAAATAGTGTTTTATTATATTAAAAAAAACAGATAATACTGTTGCCACTTATGTGGCTCCCTAGGGTGGCACACTACGACAATAACTGAGTGGCTTTTTCCCCCAACCTGGTCCTTTCCTGTCCAGTAGCAGCAGACCCCCTAGGCTGTGACCCTTCTCCACAGTCCTTGTGGTTGCTGCCTCAGGATTCAGATTCAGAGTATTCCTCAGCAGCCTGCAATGTGCCAGTTGGCAGTATTTCACTGTGGACAAAGTTCTTTGAACCCCGTGAACTCAATGTTGTACATTTATAGATATAGATATTAAAGCTGGTGTCAGGTTGGGCAACCCCTTCACAAGAACATTGAAACAGAATCAGGTTTAATATCATCAGTAAGTCATAAAATTCGCAGTTACGTAGCAGCAGTATATTGAAATATATATTAATAAAAACAGTGATTTAAAGTAAGTATATACATTTATATTAAAATAGTTAAATTATATAAGTTGTGTAAAAAAAGTAGTGAGGTAGTGTTCATGGGTTCAAAGTCCACGCAGAAATCTGATGGCAGAGTGGTAGAAGCTGTTCCTGACTCGTTGAGTGTGCACTTTCAGACTCCTGTGCCTCCTCTCTGATGGTAGGAATGAGTAGAGGGCATATCATGGGTGATGGAGGTCATTAATGACGGATGCTGTCTTTTTGAGACATTGCTCTTTGAAGCTGTTCTGAATGTGATGCTATCTAGTACCCATGATAGAACTGACTGAGTTCACAACTATTTGCAGCTTCTTTTGATCCTTTTTATTAGCCTTTGAAACAACAATAGTGTTTCGCAAGTTAATTAAAATCTCATTTAAAAACCTGTAGAAAGCTTCTGTCTTGAGTGATTTTTGAGAAGGTGTTTAACTCACTGCAGAGCTGTGCAGAGGCACATTGTGAGGGCAGTAGGGTGAAAGGATAGCCCATTTTCAAAGGCATCACCTGCAGCTGGAGATGCATCTGAATGTCGTAAACAATAATGTCAGCTTCCGACCTAAGTAACATTGATCAGCAAGACCTGGAACTGAGGCCGGAATGTGGCACATCTATCACATCTTTGCGATGCTTGAATGAATCCATGATTAACGTAGCTACTGCACAAACCTGCACCAGAGCCGAAGAGGCAAGAATGGGAACGCCTCATGCTAAGCGCAAAGTTGGGATGCAAGTGGAGAAAGCACAGACAGACATGCAGAGAGCATATGTCGAGGTTATATTAAGTGCATTCAAGGAAGAGCTTGAAGCTGAGGCTGCTTCAGCAGAGGCAAAGGTGTATGAAGCAGCAGCGGACTTGGGAAGTGATCAGTCTATAACCAGAATCAGTCACAACTGCCAATGCATCTTACTAAAAGATATGTCCAAACATAAAAATGACAGAGCTCCAGCTCTACAAGGAGAAGCTGTCCGCATCACACAGTCAACATATCTTTCACATAGTCCGGGTATTAACAGTCAAGGTTTATAGCAGTAAAGACCTAAAACTCCCTTTCTGCAGTTCCACCACTGCAGAGACCTCAGTCCAGAGTTGCTACTGATGCCAACCCCATATATACAGACAGAGCTTCCAGCCATCCCAGGAAACACATTAGGCAAACCAGTCTCTACAACGGTCTCATTCCCAGGAGCCACTGGTGCATTAAATTTGGCTTGGTATCTGGCTCATTGATACCTAGTCAAAGCAGGACTAAAAGTGTTGGACAGCCTGTCTGCCAGTTATCTATTCTGGAAGTCAAGATTTTGCAATGCAAAGAAGGACGAAATCTCAAACCCAGTGAAGAGCTATACCTTCTCAGTAAGTGGCTTCGCGGAGCGTCACAGCAACGTGCAGAGGTTTAGTGCAGTTAAAACATAGAAAATAGAACATAGAATAGTACAGCACAGTACAGGCCCTTCAGCCCACGATGTTGTGCCAACCCTTAAATCCTGCCTCCCATATAACCCCCCAACTTAAATTCCTCCATACACCTGTCTAGTAGTCTCTTAAACTTCACAAGTGTATCTGCCTCCACCACTGACTCAGGCAGTGCATTCCACGCACCAACCACTCTCTGAGTAAAAAACCTTCCTCTAATATCCCCCTTGAACTTCCCACCCCTTACCTTAAAGCCATGTCCTCTTGTAATGAGCAGTGGTGCCCTGGGGAAGAGGCGCTGGCTGTCCACTCTATCTATTCCTCTTAATATCTTGTATACCTCTATCATGTCTCCTCTCATCCTCCTTCTCTCCAAAGAGTAAAGCCCTAGCTCCCTTAATCTCTGATCATAATGCATACTCTCTAAACCAGGCAGCATCCTGGTAAATCTCCTCTGAACCCTTTCCAATGCTTCCACATCCTTCTTATAGTGAGGCGATCAGAACTGGACACAGTCCTCCAAGTGTGGCCTAACCAGAGTTTTATAGAGCTGCATCATTACCTGACTTATGGAAGTGAATGCTGGACCGTTTCTCCAGCAATGGAAAAGAGACTAGAAGAGCTGAATTATGGTTCTACAGGAGAATGTTAAAAATACCATGTATTTTTTAACATCATTTGTGATGTATAAAAATATCACCACACACACATCAAATGAAGAAGTTCTCAGAAGAGCCCAAGCAGTTCGATCACTCATACCAACAATAAGAAAAAGACAACTCATATTCCTAGGACACATCATGCAGAAAGATGAACTAGAAAAACTCATACTCTCTGGAAAGATTGAGGAGAGTAAACCTAGAGGAAGACCTCGGCTTATGTACATCAAAAGCATAGCCAGGTGGCTACACATCGAAGAAATGGAAGCCATCCAAAAAATGAAAGATAGATCTATATGGAAAACCATGGTCACCAAAGTCCGCATCGGATATGGTACCTAGACAGACAGACAGCATCATTACCTCACGAATACTAATAATCCAGTTAAAGGTTGACAAATGCTGTGGCAGAGCCTGGACAAATGTTATGGCTCTCCAGAGGCATTTGAAGAATCTATCTTCATCAGACTCTCACACAAAGAACCATAGAAACTACTGGAGCTTGTAGATCTGTTGTCAGAAATGCAAGGCACAAAAAAAGAGGGTTACTTACTAGGACCAAATTTCTTGGACATAGCAAGAGGAATATTGTGAAACTGCAAAACAACATGCAAGTGTTCAAAGATCAAAGTACATTTATTATCAAAGTGCATATACTATATACAACCTTGAAATGCGTCTTCTTACAGGCTGCCACAAAAGCAAAAAAACCCAATAGAACCTATTGAAAAAAGACTGTCAAACACCCATTTTGTGAAAATAAAAGAACAAATCTTGCAAATAATAAAAACTAAACAAATAAAACATGAAAGTGAGTCTGTGGCTACGAAGCCAGTTCATCACCGGAGCCAGACCAGGAGCTCTTTGGTTGCAGGCCACTGCCCCAGTTTAGCACAGAGTTGAGTAAACCTTGTGGAGCAGCGAGCTGAACACTAGCCCATCGTTCACCTCCGGCCTCGGCACCCTAGCCTGCCACATAAATCGGTCAAACATTGGCTTGACCCTTGCTCTCAGGCACGGGCCCTGATGCTTCGATTCAGCCCCAGGTCTTCTCGAGCAATGGCCAAACAATGTCTCATTCCTTGTTTCTGGGCCTGGGCCCTGCCATGCCAACGCAACCACACTGCACCTTCAAGACCTCAGAACAGTGGTAGCTGAAGGGTTCAAGTATAAAATGAAGCATCATGCTCCTTATCTGCCATTTTCACTCTTAGAGCAATTCATCTGTCAATACAAAGAAATGCAAAATTGCCTTTGTTTTATGCTCTCAACTTGTAACGTGTTATTCAAAGAGAGGTCCCCAGCAAAGGCATGGAAAACCAACACCCTATCATGGTCAACAAAACTGAAGTAGAAAACTCTGTCATGAACCCCAATAAACAATACCCTGTCCATAATACATGTGCCGAAGAGCCTGTTTCTATGCTGTACTTCTCTATGACTCAAAGAAACCTCACCCCTTGAGGAACTGAAAAGAATTCAGAGAAAAAATGTTTGCAGTTTGGTGTCGTTTTCTAAAAGAGCACTCAATATGTTTCAAATGTTGTGCTTCAACAGTACAGCAAGCAAAAGATTGAAAAGCTATCATATACTGAGTGTACCAGTGACCATCAGCACTTCAATCAGGGCCAGACCTTGGACCGTTACTGGTTCCAGCACACCAGGGAGCCAGTTGAACATCCATCAGATGTAGCTGCTTCCTCATACACAGAAGTATGTGGGAAAGGCTTCCAAGGAAAAACCTGCTCTAAAATATATCTGGACAACATTTACGCGAAGGGACATCCCCAAGCTAAATATTAAGGCGTATGCAATATTAGATGATCAGAGCAATGTGTCTTTGGCAAAATCAACATTCTTTGACATATTCAGTATTCGAAGTTCCGTTTCCCCATACACTCTAAAGACATGTTCTGGAACATCAGAAGTTGCTGGAGGAAGAGCCAACAGAGTCAATAGGAGGGGAGGTCCTGCTTACCCTTACCAACCCCTGTTGAGTGCGACCATATTCCTGCCAACATTATCCCAACTCCTGAAGCTGCACGCAGTCATTCACATTTTAAGGCCATAGCTGACATGATTACACCCCCACCTCGACTCTCCTGCTGCTTGACAGATACCCCGTCCATGCACGTAAGGTATATGAACAGCGCAATGGTTGGCATGATGCACCTTATGCCCAACAACTGGACCTGAGTTGGGTCATAGTGGGAGAAGTCCTGGTGCTCATCAGCCTACTGTCAGCACATTTAAGACTAATGTCCGAGAAAATGGCCACCCATCATTTCAGACCCTGTGAGAGTAGAATCGGTATAAAAGAGAAGATTGTAGGCAAGTAAACCAAGCCCCTGACATACTTTCCTTTGCTCATCCAGATTTATGCATCTTCTGTCACTTAGAAGATGATTGTAAGCTGACTCTTTCCATCAAAGATGAGATCATCCTACGAATCATGAACAAAGAGTTTAGCAAAGACAATTCAAACAGTTGGGTAGTTCCCCTTTCTTTCTGTTCTCCACAAGAACTCCTACCAAATAAAAGAGTGCAGGCCAATAGGTGACTCATGTCCCTCAACTGGACATTCAGAAGGAAACCGGAAATGAAAGAACATTGCACAAATGTTCATGGAGAGACTCTTCAGGAACAATCATGCTGAATTAGCTCGTCCACCAGGTAAAGATGTTTAAAAATATAATTACCCTCAGAATTACATGCCTTTCATTATTTTGGTCCATGGGATAAACACAAACTGGGCCTGATCAACCCTGGCTGGGTTGCCTTGGAGAGGGTGCCTAATGATTAAAGACCGGAAACACCCAATGACCCGAGGTTGCATTACTGATGATGTGTCCCAGTGCACACCTGGTTCGCTAAACCAAGATCCCAACAAAGAAAACTGGTACTTGTCCAGCTTTGGTGTTTACCACTCCAAGAAACCTGCACAAATATGAATTGTCTTTGATTCCAGTGCGCAGTTCAAAGGTGTATCACTGAACAACGTGCTCATGCGGGGTCCAGATCTCAATCTCAGTCTGCTCAGAATCCTCATCTGATTCAGAGCTGAGTCCACAGCAGATATTGAACAGATGTTCCGTGACTTCCTAGTGAGAGAGCTTCATTGAGACTACCTCAGATTCTTATAGTGTCATGACCACCCACAGGACAGAGAGATTCTGGTGTACTATATGAGAGTTCATGTATTTGGTAACTGTCCCTTACTAGGTGTAGCAATCTATAGCCTTAGGAGGACAGCTATCGCGGGACGGGAGGTATTTGATACTGAACACAGAGGTACATATGTTGATGATGGCCTTAAATCATTTCCTAGGGCAGGAGAAGCAGTCAGCATGCTGAAAGCAGCTCAGGACATGTTGGGCACAGTCTAATTTCAGATTGCATTAAATCACATCCAGCAGTGCTGAGATCATGCAACATTTCCAATCTGAGGATCTGGTCAAATGTCTATAGAATCTTGGTCTTGGACAGGAGCTCCCTCCAATGCAGTGCAGACAGGGCCTTGGATGGGACCTTGTTGCTGACACCCTCACTTTACAGATGGCTGATGCCGAAAGACCCTTTATACTTCGTGGCATGCTATCCACTATTCACAGCCTATTTGAACCTTTTGGATTTGCTGTTCCAGTCAGTATCCAGGGATGATTCATATTAAGATTTGACCTCAGATACTTGAGAATGGGATGTCCTGCTCCCCAAAGAGAAATGTAAGCAGTGGCAGCAGTGGTGTTCTTCCCTTCAGGATCTTATAGACATAAAAATTCCATGAACCTACACAACAATCCCACTATTCACAGCTCAGAAGAAAGAGGTCTGCATCTTCTGTGATGCACCAGTTAAAGCTATTGCTGCTGTTGTATATCTGAAGGTCACAGGCACTGTTGAATAGAGTGAAGTTGAATTCATCTTGGGCAGGGCGAAGCTCCCAAGACAGATCTCACCATTCCAAGGCCCGAAATCAGTGCAGCTGTTCTAACAGTTGAGACGACAGCGGTGATAACGGAAGAGCTGGACAGAGAACTTTATGATATCAAGTTCTCTACCGACAGCAAGGTTGTGCTTGGTTATATATTTGACTTAACAAGGATACTCTATGTTTATCTACTTAGTCGGATACAATGTAACGGCTGACCAACTCAGAAGAGCCAGTAGAACTATGTTCCTACTGATCTTAGTCTGGCTGATCATGCCTCAACAGGGTACCAAGTTAATCAGCTCACACTCTCCTCAAGGTTATCTGGTCCAGTATATCTTGCTGAACTCTAACAAGAACATCATCAAGGCCAGTATTTTTGAAGTGAGAATGGTTAAAGACTGCTCAGTAACACCTTTCAAGACCTGTCTCTGAGATTATCTGTCGTTCCCTGGCTCCCTTTAAATTTACTTTGTGTTACGATCAGGACCGTTGACTCCTTGTTTTCCTTAATTCATTGTTTCCCCGTGTTTCTTGGGCTCTGTAATTAAAGGCACTTGAGTCTCAGCTGAATGAGTATTTAGTGTTGGGCTTACAGCTACTCGGGGCTAGATCATCATCGGACATAACCGAAGCAAGTGCAAGCAAGTCACCCTGCCGGAACGAGCCAAGTTACATCGCCAGAGCTACTCAAGTCTTGTCCCCGAAGCGAGTGCCGGTAAGTCGCCTCTCTTCGTTGGACCCAGCCTGTCAAGTTACCTTGCCTGATCGAGCCGCTAAGCTACATCGCCGGAGCGGGTCCGTCAAGTTAACCTGCCGGAGTGAGACTGGAGCCACTGTCTGTAGATCCTGGGCCACGTCAAGGGCTTGCCACTACTTGGAGCCATTTTGTGTCAAGGTATGAACTGTCTATCGTTGTGTGGTACCGCCTCTTCGCGTCCCCATCTCCACTGAGTAGGTCTGGCCATTTTGCCGCGACTTTGAGTAGGAATTGTCTCCTCATGTCCTCGTCTCCGCTGGGTAGGTCTGGCCATTTGCTGCTGTCCTGAGTGGGGAACTGTCTCTTTGTGTTCTCGTCACCACTGAGTAGGTCCGACTGTTTGCCGTTACTCTGAGTTGGGGAATCCTGTCTCTCAGTGTTCTGTGTTCTGTGTCTAAGAAGAGTCCCAGCTCTATGTCCTGTACCCTAAGAGGAGCCCCAGCTCAGTGTTCCATGTCCTCTGTCTAAGAAAAGTCCAGGCTCTGGTATTCCGAGTTCCAAGTCCAGGCTCTGGCATTCTGAGTTCCAAGTCCAGGCTCTGGCATTCTGAGTTCCAAGTCCAGGTTTCAGATGTTCTGAGTTCCAAGTTCAGGCTTCAGATGTTCCGAGTTCCAAGTCCAGGCTCCGATGTTCCGAGTTCGAAGTCCGGGTCCCGAGTTCCAAGTCCGAGTCCTGAGTTCCAAGCCCAAGTCCAAGTCTAGCCACGTTTATTCCGGCTTCTGTTTTGCTCACTCCTTGATCTCCCTCTGAACAATCCTTGCTTTCCTGCTTTCCTAATAACGATTAATAAACTCTATTCTTGTTAATGCTACAAAACATGTTTGTGTCCTGCTTTTGGATCCACTACTTGGAGCCATTTTGTGTCAAGGTATGAACTGTCTATCATTGCTGCACACTTGTGACACTATCCTTCTTTTGCCAAAGACTTAGTCAGGTGATCACTTGACTTTTAGTTTCAGTAGTTAAGTCTGATGGCCTATGGATGTGTGGTGGGGAGTGTTCTGACCTCTAGAAGTACAGTTCATTTTGTATGAGCATTAGTTCCGGTACGTAGGTTGTTTCTATATCATTTCCTATGTGGGCTAGTTTGGGATTAGAAATGAAGCACATGATGGAAAGACATTCATCTCCATCCTCTTGAAACAGCAATATCTTTTAACAAGTAAACATGAGCTCATTAAAAACCCTGAAGAAAGCTTCCATCTTGGGTGATTTTAGAGATGCACTGCAAAGGCAGTAGAATAATGTTTGAGAAAGATACACAGGACTAGATAGGGAGGGAGTATGGGTTATCAAGAGAGTGAGAGGGTGCTAATGAGAAAACAAAACAACAAAATACAGTAAAAAGGGTTGAAGGTTGGAATTGAAGCACAAACACTTATTAGTGGAAGGGGTAATATAGTTCTGTGAAGCTGGGACAAAATAAAACCCACAACTGTGAGGGAGAGGATCGAAGATTTCTAAACAGACCATGCTATGGTATGCATTTCTGGTTCCATGTAATTACAAAGGACACTGAAAAGAGCACAGACTACTTATAAGGGTTGTGAAATTGCAGTCTCCATTAGGAAAAGATAAACAGGCTGGTTCTCTATTCTCTGTAAAGCAAGGGCGGGATATTGGCCTCATGAAGATCTATAAAACTGAGTTGGGGGAGATCTATAGCCTATTCTTTGACTCATGTCCATCAATTCTCCTTTTATTCTGTTGTCATTTACCTTCAGTGGGGTTAATTTCCAGAAGCCACTTAATCTACCAGCAGATAGCACCTACTATATAGTATGTCCACATTCTGAGGTGGCAAAATTCTTCCTTTAAATAAAGTGAAAAGCCTGAACTAGACAATGTGTTGTTTATATTGGAAAGTGTGAATCTGCACAGAGCTTTCAACATAGAATGGTATTGCACAGGAGCATGCCCCTCAATCCACAATGTCTGAGCAAATTAAATAAGTGGAGGCTCATGGGAGGTAATCTTCCAAACTAGTCCCGATGGAGAACCAGCCTCAGGATGTACCCGTGTGGGGCAGGGGAGGAAATTGGAACATCTGGAAGAAACGACAGGGTTATCTAGAGAACAGACAGCTCCCGAGCTTGGAATTGAACTCAGGTCAACGGAGCTGTCAACTACCAGCAGCACCACTGGCAGGTCCTGGTTGAACAAAATCATTTTTTTCTTTAATGCAGATACAAAGAAATTCTGCGCAGTGATACATCGCGATCAGCGTGGATGGAGGTGTGCTTAGCCCACTGCTCTACTCTCGCTACGTCCATGATTGTGTAGCTAGCCACAGTGAAAACACCATCTATAAATATGCTGAAGACACAACTATTGTTGGCAGAACTTCAGATGGTGATGAGGAGGCATACAGGAGTGAGATTGATCAGCTGGTCGCATCAAAACCCTTGTACTCAACGTTAGTAAGATGAAAGAATTGATTGTGGATTTTAGGAAGGGGAACTTGAGGGAGCACACACCAGTCCTCATTGAGGGATCAGGAGAGGAAAGCGCGAGCAGCTTCAAGTTCCTGAGTGTCAACGTCTCTGAGGATCTAACCTGGGCCCAACATATTGCTGCAATTATAAAGAAGGCATGACAGCAGTTGTATTTCATCAGGAGTTTGAGGAGAATTGGCATGTCACCAAAGGCAGATGTCTCATAGAGACCATTCTAACTTGTTGCATCACCATCTGGTACGGAGGGGCCACTGCACAGGACCAAAAAAAGCTGCAGACAGTTGTAAGTTCTGCCAGCTCCATCATGGTCACTACCCTCCCCAGCACCCAGGACAACTTCAAAGGCAATACCTCAAAAAAGTACTATCCATCAATAAGGACCCTCATCAACCAAGACATTCCCTCTTCTCATTGCTACCATCAAGGAGGAGGTACAGGAGCCTGAAGGCATATATTCAACATTTTAAGAACAGCTTCTTCCCCTCTGCCATCAGATTTCTGAATGGTCCTTGAACCCACAAACAGTAGTTTACTCTCTTTTTGCACTATTTACTTACTATTTTTTAACTTTCTTCTTGCAACATTTAGAAAAATTCTATGTATTTCACTGTATTTCTATCACAAAACAAAAAAATTCACAACATATGTCAGTGATAACAGATTTGATTCTGATTCTGAACTTGTCATTTTCCAGTCCAATTAGTTGGCCCAAAAGGGAATTTTGCCAACTGAGTGACGGTGCATTGAAACACGGTGCAAACATCTCAAAGGCTTTGTGGAAATGGACTACAGTCCAGGATCTTTCTGCCACTAGACACTGAGGTAGAAGCCTCTCCACAGTTGAAACTTGACCAATCCCAGGTGGCAATATGAGTGACAGCAGTGATCTATACATAGAAAATGCCCACATGACAAATATTTAGAACTGATAACACCATGAATGTATAGTCTAAATGACACAGTGAATGAAAGAATTGTTTATGGATTTCTTGTGTATATTTTATTGAATAAAGTTTATTTTTAAAATAAAAATGAAGGCCCTCAAAGGTTTTGTGGGGAATAACTGACATCCTCTACTTCAGTACACTGGGGAGCCATGTCCTGTGCATCCACAAACATGTGAACGGTTTATTGTCCAAAGAGACCACATGAGTGGTACTGGTGCTTTATATATAGAAGCCACTATCTTGAAAACATTACAAACATACAGTACATGAAAACACAATGGAAGTATAAATTGGACAACATTATAAATGCATGTCTTTTTATGAAAAAGCTCATTTTTTTGAAAAAAAAACAGCAGGCAGGGTGTAGTGGTAGGTGTTGGGGAGGTAGTGCAGTGGTGGGGTGGAGGTGGGGAGAGTTGATTGGCTTTGCCCTGCTCATCTTTCTTACATTCTTATATAGAAACATAGAAAATAGGTGCAGGAGTAGGCCATTCGGCCCTTCGAGCCTGCACCGCCATTTATTATGATCATGGCTGATCATCCAACTCAGAACCCCGCCCCAGCCTTCCCTCCATACCCCCTGACCCCTGTAGCCACAAGGGCCATATCTAACTCCCTCTTAAACATAGTCAATGAACTGGCCTCAACAGTTTCCTGTGGCAGAGAATTCCACAGATTCACCACTCTCTGTGTGAAGAAGATTTTCCTAATCTCGGTCCTAAAAGGCTTCCCCTCTATCCTCAAACTGTGACCCCTCGTTCTGGACTTCCCCAACATCGGGAACAATCTTCCTGCATCTAGCCTGTTCAATCCCTTTAGGATCTTATACGTTTCAATCAGATCCCCCCTCAATCTTCTAAATTCCAACGAGTACAAGCCCAGTTCATCCAGTCTTTCTTCATATGAAAGTCCTGCCATCCCAGGAATCAATCTGGTGAACCTTCTTTGTACTCCCTCTATGGCAAAGATGTCTTTCCTCAGATTAGGGGACCAAAACTGCACACAATACTCCAGGTGTGGTCTCACCAAGGCCTTGTACAACTGCAGTAGTACCTCCCTGCTCCTGTACTCGAATCCTCTTGCTATAAATGCCAGCATACCATTTGCCTTTTTCACCGCCTGCTGTACCTGCATGTCCACTTTCAATGACTGGTGTATAATGACACCCAGGTCTCGTTGCACCTCCCCTTTACCTAATCAGCCACCATTCAGATAATAATCTGTTTTCCTATTTTTGCCACCAAAGTGGATAACTTCACATTTATCCACATTAAATTGCATCTGCCATGAATTTGCCCACTCACCCAACCTATCCAAGTCACCCTGCATCCTCTTAGCATCCTCCTCACTGCTAACACTGCCACCCAGCTTCGTGTCATCCGCAAACTTGGAGATGCTGCATTTAATTCCCTCATCCAAGTCATTAATATATATTGTAAACAACTGGGGTCCCAGCACTGAGCCTTGCGGTACCCCACTAGTCACCGCCTGCCATTCTGAAAAGGTCCCGTTTATTCCCACTCTTTGCTTCCTGTCTGCTAACCAATTCTCCACCCACACCAATACCTTACCCCCAATACCGTGTGCTTTAAGTTTCCACACTAATCTCCTGTGTGGGACCTTGTCAAAAGCCTTTTGAAAATCCAAATATACCACATCCACTGGTTCTCCCCTATCCACTCTACTAGTTACATCCTCAAAAAATTCTATGAGATTCGTCAGACATGATATATACTGCAGAAATGACACTGGAATAAACTTGGCCCCTTTCTAATGGAATTCCTCCCAGTTGCTTTGATCTTGCTCACTCAGTCATCAGTTTCCACTTCTTGTCTTTGATAAAATGCTGACCAACACTCTCTTCCACAGCTACTTTCCTTCCTTAGCATATGTCTGCATTCTATAAGGTGTTCTCCATCCTATCAGAGTCTCTCCCTCAGTTCTCTCAACCACACCACTAAGTTCAGGAAGAGTTAACCATGCCTCACAACCATAGGTGATCTGCCAGTGACCTCAACTCATTTTCTGTTGGGTCTTTTTGACAACCTGGAAGAGTTTTATGCTCCTGACTGAAGAGATCACAATGACAGACGAGAGTCTCTGAAAATGGGTCAGCCATTTAGGAATGAGATTAGAAGAGTTTTGCTCTTGAACCAGTGTGGATAACTTCACACACTTCAACACTGGACTTCTTCCACAACCAATGGACTCACTTTCAAGGACTCCATGACTCACGTTCTGTATTTATTTATGTAGTTTGTTATTGTATTTGTACAGTTTGACTTCTTTTTGTCACAATGGCGGGGGCTTTGGGAGCAGGGGTGGACCCAAATGCAAGACACATCTTGTGAGGTTACTTAGATTTCGTTTATTGTTCGATACCAGGAGAGCAAGGCAGGAGCAGGAAATAGCGAACTGGACAAGGACTAGGACTAGGCTGGGACCAAGGGTCTGGGCTTGGACTCGGAATTGGCTCCCAGAACTAGAGGAGACATGAAGAGGCTAGGGTATGGACTCTGAGCCAGAGACTGGGCAAGGACCCAGTACCTGGGTCTTGCTTCGGGCTCAGACCCCAGAACCAGGCAAGGACATGTCATGGGCTAGGGAGAGGAGGAATGTGGGAACACAGGGCCTCGGTCTCGGGGAGCAGGTACATGGAACCATGGACACATACACAGAACACAGAGTCGGAACCCCTCCTTGGGTACAGGACATAGGGCCGGGACTCATGACCCTCCGCGGGGCAATGGCAAGACGGCCTGACTTACCCCACGGAGGCGAGGACAGAACAAGACAAGACATGACTCCCCGCGGGGCAACGGCAAGACGGCCTGACTTATCCTCATGGAGGCGAGGACAAGACAAGACAAGACCAACATGAATGAACACCAGACAGTACCTATCTAGCTCCAGCAATGGAACTAGACCGAAGTGCAGGTGGGGGCTGCAGATGAGGGCTAGAGGCGAAAGGGGCAGAGAAGGGATTCAGACAAGGGGGTATGACAGGAATCACAGACTGCCAGGGCCAGGACTTGACTCAGAACTGGGAAGCCGCCAGGGTCAGGACTTGACTTGGTGCTTGAACACCGCTGGGGCCAGGACTTGACTTGGAACTTGAATGCCGCTGGAGCCAGGACTTGACTTGGAGCCTCTGGGTAGTGGCGAGCTCTTGACTCGGCCCGGGAACAGTAGACAGCGATTCTTGATTCCCTCCAGCGGGTTAACTGACGGACCCACCTCCGCGAGGAAACTTTGCAGGCTCCCTTTGACGAGGTAACTGGACAGGGTTGCTCCGGTGAGGAGAAGTGAGTTACCGGCACTCACTTTGGGCGGAGACTAGGCTTGCTCCAGCCAGATGACATTGGCACGCTGTGACTTTGCAGACGCTCCTGCACCGACCGGCTAAAAGCTGGAGACTATAAACTACCAGTTCAGCTGAGTGTTAATTGCCTCTAATCACCAAAGTCGAGGGTCACGGGAAAACAGGGAATCAATGGTCCGGATCGTAACATAAACAAGGTAAATTTAAAGGGACCCCGATCTGGACCATGACACTTTTACGCATTTGTTTTATGACAGCCTTTATTTGTAGTTTTCCCTTGATTCTATTATATTTCTTTGTTCTACTGTGAATGCCTGCAAGACAATGAATCTCAGGGTGGTATATGTTGATATATACAGCAAATACTTTGATAATACATTTACTTTGAACAATTATTTCTTCTCTATTCTATACATGATAAAAAAAGTCTTCACCCCGAGATGTTATCTGTCCTTCTCTTACCTGTGCTTCTAATCTGCTGAATATTTCCAAAATTTCTGCTTTTATTTCATATTTCCAGCATCTGCAGTCTTTCTTTGCCATTAACTTATTAAAAATCACTTTAAAAGTTTTGACTTGAGGCATCTGTCATGTAGGAATAAAATTCTCTTCTAATTGACTATTTGTGGAGGATGTGTCAGTTTCTTGCTGTCGTAACAACAGATGAAAGAGACTAAGAGAGATGCTAACAGAAAAATCAATGCTTGCTTGTCAGGAGATAGGAAGAATGATGAGGTGGAGGAACTATTTCCTTGTCTCCCTGTGCTCTTCCTGTTCTGGGTAAATCCTTTCACACCAAAGATGTCTCATTCAATTACAAAATAGGTGGTCTATGTCTTCAGCAGAGATTTCAAAGCATGGAACCCTCTTTTAAAAAAAGCTCAATCAATAGAAGTTTTGTGAAAAGTACGCAATCCTTTGTTGGAATGTTAAATGTATTAACTGTGTTAATACATCTCACAGTGTGTTGATACATTAAATACAAATGTATTAAATGTGTTTCCTATATTTGCAGAGTTTGTCTACTTCTGCACTTTTGTTACTTGTCCATCTTTGTGTGTAGTTTCACATTCATTCTATTGTATTTTGTACCTACTGTGAATGCCCACAAGAAGATTGATCTCAAGGAAGAATATGATAACATATACATAATTTACTTTGATATTATATTTGAACTTTGATCTTTGAAATGTGAATGTATTATCAATTATGCTTTTATATAGTTGATGAAGAAGAGCGGCTGTTGTAATTCTATTCAAGCTTGAAGTATTGTGTTCAGTTCTGATTTGCCTCATTATAGAAAGGATATGGAAGCTTTGGAGAATGTGCAGGGGGGATTTACCAGGATGTTGCCTGGATTAGAGTGCATGTCTTGTGAGGATAGGCTGAACGAGTTAGGGCTCTTCTCTTTGGAGCAAAGGAGGATGAGAGGTGAATTAATGAAGGTGTACAAAATGATAAAAGAAATAGATAGAGTGGGCAACCAGTGCTTTTTATCCAGGCTGGAAATGGCTAATACGAGAGGGCACAATTCTAAGATGATTGGAGGAAAGTGTAGGTGGGATATCAGAGATAGCTTTTTACACAGAAAGCGATAAGTGCATTAAATGCACTGTCAGGAGTGGTGGTAGTGGGAGATACATTAGGGAGGTTTAAGAGACTCTTTGATAGGCACATGGATGAACAAAAAATGGAAGGCTATGTGGGAAGGAAGGGTGAGATTGATGTTGGAGCAGGTTAAAAGTTCGGCACAACATTGTGGACTGAAGTGTACTGTTCTATGTTCTGTAATGTAAATGTAAAGGAACATGGATCAATCCCCACACAGATCACAATTCACACATGCACACACACACACACACACACACACACACACACACACACACACACAAGCACACTCACACACACATGCAAACACACATGCACACACACAAACAGACACATACACGTGCACACACAGATAGACACAGGGACTGATATACACACGCACACACACACACCCCTTATCTGGAAAGCTCTCTTATATCTTGCAAAAGGAGAATAAGACAGAAAGTAAGAATGTCTACATACACCACTGATTCTAAGCAGGTATTGATACTGAATTCCTTCTGGGATTCGTTACACTGCTACTTCTGGCATTGATTAAATAACTTGTCTTTGCTAGCTGACTAACCTGACTTTTGCTGTGATTTTGACAGTGCTGAATGTGAAGATGCGTTAAAGATCCACGTTTAGGGCTGTGCACTCCACACTGAGCCCCCTTATCGTGGTGCCTGGACAGCTCGCTGCTCGTCCAGGCTCCCTGAGGTGGGTTTATCACAGAGCCAAGACAAATGATCACAGATAATACAGCTAATGGATGGAGCAGTGGGTCCATGCTGAGGCAGTCTGCAGCAGAACAGGAAAGATAATTACCTCTGCAGAGTACAAGTGACTGAAGTGCAGTGGACAGTTCTTTAATATTAAAATGCTCGATTATCAAAACTGCCAAGGTTGGAGAACGACAGGTGCTGTGCTATCAGCGTGAAACAGTGCAATAGGATTACATCGCCGTCTGATTACCCCCATCCACTCAGCATCCACAGGGAGTGTCTTTAACGCTACCACCCATCTTTGAAAGTCTTCCCTAGTTCGCTATGGGATTTCCTGTGCATCACAGATGGCTGGTTCTTTCTAGAGGCAATCCATGCATCCAAGCATTTGTTTCTGCATTTAAGAGTGCCGTTTTACTTTGGGCATTTGTGTTACAGCCTCCAGACCTGGTGATTTCAACATTCTTCTGAATTGCCACCTATTGTATATCAACACTCACCCTAATACTCTGACCACCTCATCCGAAACATGGCTGATCATTCAAAGTTCAAATTTGAAAGTAAATTTATTTTCAAAGTAGATATATGTCAAGAAATACTCCCCTGAGATTCATTTTCTTGCAGACAATTCACAGTAGGGCAAAGAAGTACAATTAAATCAATGAGAAACTACATACGAAGACTGACAAATTGTGCAAATACAAAAAGGAACGAGCACTGTAAATATAAACAAACAAACAAGCAAACAAATAAATATATTGTGAACATGAGTTGTAAAGCCCTTGAAAGTGAGTCCAGAGGGTGTGTTCAATAATCAGTTCAGTGTTGCAATGAGTGAAGATGTCCATGCTGGTTCAGGAGCTTGATGGTTGAAGGGTAATATCTGTTCTTGAGCCTAGTGCTTTGGGACCCAAGGTTGCTGCGCCTTCTGTAGCAGAGAGAAGAAAACATGGCTAAGATGGTGGGGGTCCTTGATGATGGATGCTCAGACTGTGGTGCTCTGTATTCACTTATCACCTGCTTATCATCTCTTATTCCAGCCATTGAAAATTCCTGCATCTGTTTTCAAAACAGTTCACAGTTTTGCCTTCTCACTGTCAGTGGAACCCCTCCCAACCCTACCACTCTTTCATTTTAACTGGTCCTCGGCTCAGGAAATCACACATAAAATCCCTTCTTCAATTTCAGTTGTCTTTTCAATTACACTTCTTCCATTAATATCATGCCTTCAGCATCGAAAAGTGAACAAAGGCCCTGCCAAATTCAAAAACTTACTTAGTGTGAAGCATTGAAGGCAATTTGCTTACAGTATAAATAAAGCCTGCGCAGAGGGAAATGTGTGTTCAGGAAGTAATTGTCTAAATTTGTGTATCAGAGTGAATTTCACAGGCTTTCTTTTCTATGAGCTGGAAGACTATTCAATAAATTAATATTAAAGGGTTAACTAGGCTAATAAAATCACTCAGAGAGTTAACATCGTTTTGCAGAATGAGTCTAACGCATTTGTATTTCCTAACACAATTCTTCTGGGAGTTTACCACAACACAAGTGCTTCCTAAGTGCTTTTATTGTGAAAACTATTATACTGCTGTAATGGACAATAAAGGGAGCTCCACTGAGAGTTTCTTAGCAGTAGTTACCTCATCATCCAAGCTGCATAATTCAATCACCGTTGTGACAGTTTGTGGATTGCTCTGAAGAGATTTCAGGCATCAACAGTCGAATGGTTTCCACTTACTCCGCCTTTTCAGACTTTGTGTTGTCGAGGTTGGCAATGTAAGGATTTTAAGCCAGGTGAATGAATGAAGGTGCAATCACCACTATTATTCAAGAGTGAGAACTAGTGTGAAGGGCTGAAGGGCTTCTTTCTGTGCAGACCGTACAGGGTGGACATCTACAGGCCAGTGCCAACTGCTCTTCTTGGCGAATTCCTTCTTTATTCTCAGTAGAACAACATTGTCCAATGAAAACGATGAGGCACTATCACTGAAGAAGGTTAGCTTTACTTGTCACATGTACATCAAAACATAAGTGAAATGCATCATTTGCATCAGATCAAGTCAGCAAGAATTGTGCAGGGCAGCCCGCAAGTGCTTCCACGTTTCCAGTGCCAACATGGCACGCCCAAAGCTCACTAATGAATGTGGGAGGAAATCAGAGCACTCAGAGGAAACCCACATGATATTGAGGAGAACATACAAAGACCTGTTTTTGCACTACTAATTTTAAACATAACTATTTAATATATGTATCTATACCTACTGTAGTTCGTATAGCTATTTCTTTCTATACTATCATGTATGGCATTGTATTGCTGCTGCAAAGTTGACAAATTTCACAGCATATGCTGATGATATTAAACCTGCTTCTGATCCACCATTTTATTTACAGTTCCTTAATGATATAATATTACAGGGTGATACATGTGACCAAAATAAGGAATGTTTGTATAATATAAGCTGATATTTATTTTATTAAAATATGAAAGTACACCATCCTTCTTATCAGAGAATGATAGGGGCATAATCTTTCTCCAAACAACACTGAAATCCATTCCTTTGCACTTAACATACTCCTCCAAATAAACGTATTATGATGTTTTAAAGCGTCATTATACATTAATAAACACATCGAATTGTGTAAATACCATAAAAGGTATGATATTAGCTAAAAAAAACTACTTCCACTGAAACTTGCAAGCTGGTTTTGAAATCACAAGGTTCAGCTGTGCAAGCAAAAATCACTCACCAATAAAATAGCCCTCAGCAGGGACCCACTTGAAACAAGCGGTCTGAAGCTGATCGCCATAATTATTTTGATGATGATTAGTTCCTTAATGTCTACACGTATAAAGATACCTTTATTTGATTTGAAAAATTCAAGATGGCCCTGGAACTGATATAGTCTTGGGAAATAAACTGCACCACTCCTGAAGCATGAATTTACTGGTTGCCAGTGAGAATTCAAACTTAAACGCCAGCACTCCCCACTGATGTGCATTTCTGTCTAGCACAGTCTACTCCAGCAATGTGGCACTATTGACTTTGCCTCTGAGGGTATCTTTTGAGTTTTTATCAAGTCAATGAATCCAAAGAGTTGGATGTATTAGGAGAAATAAACAGCAGAAATAAACCCACCAAATGAAATGGACTTTCTCATATTCAGCAATACAGCAGATTGATTTAAAACTGTTTTGACTTCTGTCACATAAGGTAATGATTTTTGTTGAATTATCAGAGGAAAATTTAGCCTTTGCCACCAAGTTCGATGAATGTAGCCTTAACAAGAAAGAAGAAGATCCTATCACAAGAAATTGTAGATGGAGTTTAATCCAGGCTTATGTGATGTATTTATAAGGTTCATAAGGCTGAGGTTTTATAAAGAATTGTGCAGATCACATTGGAGTATTGCAAGCAATTTTGGGCCCTTTAACTTGGAAAGGATGTCCTGCTTCAAAGTACAAAAAGTATAAAGTTTAAACTTCACAGTAAATTTTATTATCAAAACATGTATGCCTTATATAACCTTGAAATTCATCTCCTTACAGGGAGTCACAAAACAAAGAAACCTAAAGAGAAAAAAAAACAAGTCATGCAAACAATAGAAGTATGAAAATAGCATTCAGAACTGAAGTTCATGACTCAGAGTCCCATTAGTTGCAGGCCACAGCCTCAGTTCAGTGCAGAGACGAGTAAACCTCGCGGAGCAGCAGTAAGGGCACAGAGGAGGTTTATGTGAGTGATTACAGGAAAGAAAAAGTTAATGTATGAGAATCATTTGACAGCGCCAGGCCTGTATTCATGGAGCTTAGAAGAAGGAAGGGGAATTTCATTGAAACCGACTGAATATTGAAAGGCCAGACAGGGTGGGCACACCTGAGAATTTTTCCACTGGGGGAGAGTCTATGACCAGAACGCACTGCCTCAGAATAGAAGGACGACCCTCTAAAGCAGAAATGAGGAGGTATTTCTTTAGTCAGGTGAAGTCCAACTTTACTGCACTCAATTTCCACTTTTGTCAGTAGCTGCTATGCTTCCTCCATCTGGTCAGAGAGCAGGACTATGTTATCTGCAAAATCGAGATCTGTGAGCGTAACTGGTCTGACCCTTTTGGTTCGTCCTGGTCTTATGGTAAAACCAAGCTTGTCGTGATCTTTGGTAGCTTGACGTAGAGCGTAATCAAGGACAATTATAAAGATGTAGGGTGCCAGAGTGTCTCCTTGCAGCACACAAGCTAGGAGCTTGAACACTGCTGTTTCTCCATCTGGTGATACAACTTTCGCCATGGTTTTGGTATAGCTGGACTCTATTGCTCTCAGTAGATGGTCTGGCACTCCGTAAGCTTTCAGGATCTGTGAATGGAGTCAAGAGCTTTGCGAAAATTGATGAAAGTAAGCACGGCTGGTAAGTTGTTCTTCTTGACTTCCTCGATGATTCTACAGAGAACAAGTATTTGCATTACTGTTGTGCACTTCTGCCGAAAACCATTCTGATTGAATCTTAGCTTAGGGTCAATGGTGGTGCGAATCCTGTTCAAGGTCATCCGATTGCATAACTTTGCTAAGATGCATGTCAAGCTGATACCGTGGTAGTTATCTGTCTTCGTGAGGGATCCAGACTTGGGGACTGGGATAGTGTTTGAGAGTGACCACTGTTCTGGTTTGTCACCTTTCATCAGTGCCGTATTACAAATGTCCAGCAAGATGTCGTCCATGTCACAGTTCTTCAGGACATCTGGTGACAAAAGTGGAAATTGAGTGCAATAAAGTTGGACTTCACCTAAACGCTAAAAAGACAGAGTACATGGCATTTAATTGCGACGAAGGTACTCTCAAGACCGTAAAGAATGATACTATTAAGAAAGTCTTTGATTTCAAGTACCTCGGGTCAAGAATGATGAGTTCAGAGAAGGACATAAAGATACAGAAGGTGCTGGCGTGGAGGGTTATGAACGACATGAAGGAAATCTGGAAGTCGAACCTGACCAGAGGGCTTAAAAAACAGGATCTTCATAGCAGTCATAGACTCCATTCTCACGTATGGATGCGAGTCGTGGACACTCACCAAGACTATGTGAAAGCCTCTAGATGGTTGCTATACACGAATGCTCCGGATGGCTCTTGATGTGAGTTGGCAACAGCACATGATGAACGTCGAACTCTATGATGACATACCGATGCTCACCACTAAAATCGAGGCGAGAAGGCTGCAACTAGCGGGGCACTGTCTACGCCACCCTGAGCTACCTGCCAGCCTAGTCATCATATGGGAGCCCAAGCACGGGAGGATGAACCCTGGGCGCTCCTAGAACACAGCGGCACGGCTAATGTAGATGAACTGAACACACTGATGAGGGAGAGGGAGAAGTGGAGAGTCCATCATCGTGCCCAACACCGCTCCCCTAGGCCTGAGTCGACGTAGTAGCAGTAGTTCTTTAGCCAGAAGGTGGTGAATCTGTGGAGGTCAAGTAATTAGGTATATTCAAAGTGGAGGTTGATTGGTTCTTGATTAGTAACGGTGTTGAAGGTTATGGGAAGAAGGCAGGACAATGGGGTTAAGAGGGAAAATTTATCAACCATGGTCAAATGGTGAGCAGACTCAATGGGTTGAATGGCCTAATACTGCTCCCATGTCTTATGTTCCACTTTGGAAAACGGAAAGTACACAGTTACTGTCAGGACCCTTAACCGTGTTGATGTCCTGGTGGACTCTGGGGTCAAAGTGCATAGCTCCCAAAAGGAGGCTGCAGAAGTTGATAAGGTGGTAAAGAAAGTGCATGACGTACTTGTCTTTATTAGTCAAGGGAATGCGTTTGAGATTCGGGAAGCTGGACTGCAGTTTTCTAAACCTCTGGTTAGGCCGCATCTGGAGCATTGCATTTTATTCTGGTCACTCCATTTTAAGAAAGATGTGGAGGCTGCAGGGAGATTGCAGAAGAGTGTTACTGGGATGTGGCCTGGATTAGAGGCTATAAGAAGTGGCTGGACAAACAAAGGGAAATGGGCAGTCAATATTTTTGGTCAAGAAAAAATCATCTGCAACGATGAAACTTGAAGATCTCAAGCTGAAGTATCCTCCATAAATTCTACCTAACCCATTGTGTTCTTCTGACTTTTTATGGTGAAAAGGAAACTTGATAGAGACATTCAAAATCATGAAGAGTTTTGATGTAGTAAATGAAAGAAAAGTTATTCCTGTGGTAGAAGGGTCCATAAGTAGAAGTCACAAATTTAAGGCAAAGAGTGGGAACAGAGGTGACTTGAGGAGATGTTTTAGTTAAATTAAATTGGAGAATTCTATAGAAGAGTTGCAAAAGCAGATGTAGTATTATTCTTCCAAAAGCAATCAGATGAGTATTTGAAGAGAAAAATGTTCACAGATCAGAGCAAAAGAAGCCTTTTTCAGAAAGCTGGCAGATTATAGTGGGCTAATTGGCCTACACTGAAACATTGCACTGTGGGAAATTTCCTACTTTATCAGATGCATCACAGCTTGCTATGGCAACTGCTGTGTCTGAGTCCACAAGAAAATGCAGAGTTATGGACACTCCCCAGAACATCACCAAAATCAGTCTTCTTCCTGTGGACTTTGCCTCTACTTCTTGCTGCCTTGGTAAAGCAGCCAGTATAATCAAAAGACCCCTCCTGCCCTGGGAATTCTTTCTCCTACATCTTCCATTGGGTAGAAGATATAAAAGCCTGAAAGCACGCAATATTGGACTCAAAAAGACAGCTTTTATCCCTTTGCCATTAGACTATAAGATGGACCACTTGTACAACAGAATGGATTCTTGACTTCTCTATCTACCTCATCATCGACTTGCCCCTTATTGTCTGCCTGAAATGCACTTCTTTTGTAACTGTAACACTCTATTCTGCAGTCTTTTATGAATTTCACTCAAACTAGCTCAATATACAGATGTGATGAAGTGATTTGCATGGATGGCATGCAAAATACCGTTTTTTCACTGTGGCTTTTTCCAACAAAAATACTATTGCAATTAGAAATCAATGGCAAATTTCCATAGGAAATTGACACATTAATATAAAATAACCAGGGAATGTCTTTAGACATGTAGATGATGATAACGACTAGTCTAATCACTCCATGACTTTCAAGTCTTTTGCCTTACAGTACCAATTTTGACACTTTTTCAGGTACCTCCCTGCTATTCCATCAACACAGATGTGTGAACTGACAAGCCAGATAAAATTAATAATGTAACATCTTAATTGAAGTTGTGTTCATACATGCTCTTTGCATAAGGACATTGATGCATGAACTGAAATTACAAATAAACTTTTCCTTTCCTTAAAGCATCTTCAAAGGTTGCTTTTAATGTGGTCATTATTACTTGTTTGTTAAACTAAGGAGAGATTTTCCCTTTTTTAATCCATCTGTGCATTTCAGACACTGAGCAATTAATTTTTCTTCACTGTTGAGCACATCTGCAAGGAGCTCTGCCACAAGGAAGTTGCATACAGTACATCTTCGAGGACCCCCACCATCCAGGCCATGTTCTGTTCTCACTGCTGCCATTGGGAAGAAGGTACGGGAGGAGCCTTAGATCACTCATGACCAGGTTCAGGTGCAACCATCAACCACCAAAGTGTCAAAAGTTCGAAGTTCAAAGGTTCATTTTATTATCAAAGTATGTACACAGAATTCTGAGATTTGTCTTCTCCAGATAGCCATAAAATACAGAAAAAACACGGAAGTCATTGAGGTCCACTTCCCACATGAAAAAGAAAAAGAAACAAAATTTGCAAAACCCAATCTCTCCCCAAACTCTCCCTCACTCACACAATACTAACAGATCACTCACGTGGATATGGTAGCTAAAGCATCAAACCCCTAACCCCCAAGCTCCTCATACACAAAAAACAGTGAAAATAACATCAAGCACCCAAACCCTCCCTTAACAGCAAAACATGGACAATAACATAAAACACCCAACTCCCCCCAATCCAAAAAAAACAGTGACAATAGCATCAATCATCCAACCCTTCCCTCACCCAAAAAGACAGAGACAATAACATCAAACACCCAAAACCTCTCTCACCCAAAACAAGTAACATATTGCCCACCCATCAGTTGGCAACAGGAAAGAAAGCACAGATAAACTGCAGGAGACCAATATAAACTGAAGTCCACACCAATAATCGCATATGTCTCAGAATTTTGAAAAAATCCTCTGTCAGCATTGAAGACAGCAACAGCTCGAACTCAGTCCTTCTGTGTGGCCTCCTGACCTCCAGCTCGACGTGGACCCCCGTGGGGAGTGACCTTCGGCCTGACGCAGCCTCTCAACCACTGGCTTGACCCATTAAGACCGACTGCTGACCTGGGCTCCTTCGCATTCACCTCCATGGTTTAATCCTCCTCGATGCCGAAACCAGCATGGGTAACTTCACTCACATTAATACTGAACTGAGTCCACAACCTATGGACTCACTTTCAAGGACATTTCAACTCATGTTCTCAATATTTATTTATTTATTTTGTAGTTGCACAATATGTCTTCATTGCAATAATTGTTTGCCTGTCTTTGGCTGTGTGTAGTTTTTCATTGATTCCATTGTGTTTCTTTGTATCTGCTGTGAATGTCCGCAAGGAGATGAATCTCAGGGTAGTATATGGTGACATATATGTACTTTGATAATCAATTTACTTTGAACTGTGAACTGGCTACAAGTGTTTGCTAATTCTTTTATTTTGAAGCCTGGGGTCTTCCTATGGGAAATATAGTTACTGAACACTCAAAGATTAATTTATCACACTGTTTTGATATTAGCTGAGAGTAAATATTTCCATTCCCCACAAAATTTGTATTCAATTGTTGTACCAATAATAGTATTGTTTTCTGAACCTCCATTCTTCTAATTAGTGTTTAATTTTTCATTTTGGATTGAGGCATTGCTGAACACTTTTCCATTCTAAGTTGCCCCTTAAGAAGATGGTAGTAAGCACAATTGTTTATGTGAAAGTCCTCCTCCACCCTGTGAAGAGTAATTATCATTAGTGATATCAATTTATTTTCCAGATCATTAAATTACCAGACTTTAAATTCTCCAGCTGCCTTTGTGCAATACATTTATAAACTATCTATTATCTAAATGGAAAGAGATTACAAATGAGTGAAGAACAGAGGAATCTAGTTATTCTTATGCATAAATCACAGAAAGTTAGCTAGAAAGTGCAGCAAGTATTTAGCAGGGAAAATTGCCTTTTGTCCATTATTGTGAAGACTAGGAGCTTAGAATCAGATCGGGTTTATTGTCACTAACATTACTCGTGAAATGTGTTGTTTCACATTCACACTCATGAAATGTGTTGTTGCTACACAAGTACAGAGCAAGACATATAAAAAAAACAAGTTACAAATATAAAGCCTGCAGTAGACCTGCTGTGGTGGTAAGCACATTGCCTCAGGTCCTGGATCTTGCTCAGGCAGAAGTTAGTTGTAGCCATGACTAAACTCTCAAAGCACTTCATCACAGAAGACATGAGTGTTAACCAGTAAATAGTAGTTGAGGCAGCTTACCCTGCTCTTCCTGGGCACTATTATGACAGATGCCCTTTTGAAACTGGTGGAAGCTCTGACTTCAACAGTGATGGGCTGAAAATGTCATTGGACCCTCCAGCCGGTCATTCGAATGCGGATCTTCCTTACCCTGTCAGGTACACCATTAGGATCATATGCTTCACTTGAAGATGATGTGAGTTTGGACTGAACGTGCTGGTACAGTATTCATTGGCATTTACAAAAATAAGGGGTAATCTTATTGAAACATCCTTGAAGGCCACGACAGGATGTATGTTTGGTTTTGAATGAGGGGGCATAGTTTTAAGATAAGGAATCAGCTATTTAAATCCAAAGTATGTAGAGGTTTCACCTTGCAGCGATTCTCTGTAATTCTCTGCTCTACAAAATTTTGCAGGCTATAGTATGTATTTAAAGTGTACATACTGTAGATACATTTTTGAAAAATCTGAAAATTGAGAGCTATAGAGATATGGCACAAAAGAGAAATATCTGGGGTAGATCAGCCAAGATCATATTGCATGCAGGGACAGGCTTGTGGTGGGAATGGTGAGTCATTTACTTCTGCTCCTGTGTTCTTGTGGGTCTTGGACCATTAGCCCAGACCTCTAGATTACTAGACCAGTAATATAAATAGCACTACCTCCATGGTCAGAAGCCCTGGGTTTTTGATCGAGCGCCAAATGAAGGAAAGGCAATATATTTTTGGTCCCGCATCTGAGGAAAGATGTACTGCTTCTGGAGAAGGATCACAAGAATGATTCTGGAAGTGAAAAGCTGAATGTATCAGAAGTGTTCCATGGCTTTAAGCCTATAGTTGATAGAATTCAGAAGAAGGAGGGGGAATCCCATTGAAACCTAAAGAATACTGAAAGGCATTTATAGAATGGATGTGCAGAAGATACTTCCATTGCAAGGACCATCTCAGAGTTAAGGCGCAGCCTCAGAATTAAGAGACACTCCTTTAACACTGAGTTGAGGAGAAATTTCTTCAGATAGAGGGTGGAAATCTGTGGAAACCATTACCGTAGAGAGCTGTGGAGGCCAAGTGATTGAGCTGTATTTAAGGCAGAGATAGGCTAGGATCTTGATTGGTAAGGGGGTTAAGAGTTACGGGGAAAGAGTGGAAGTATGGAGTTGAAACAAAATCAGCTGTGATCGAATGACAGAGCAAACTCAATGGATCAAATAGTCCAATTCTGCTCCTATATCTTGTGGTTTTTCTGCTCCCATGTGTCAGCCGTCCTTGGACCACAAGTGTTGGGAGTGGAATTTGAATTCATTCTATACATTTGTAGTAAAACATCCATTGACTTTCAAATAATGAGTTAGTCATCTTAAAACAAGCTTGTTGAATATTGCTGGCTTTCCCCTGCATATCCCTTGGAGAGTATTTTGCCACGAACTATGTGGCATGCATGAACTATGAATAGTGTGATGGGATTTCTGGGTTGAACACTTACGTCAAAAGCATAAACCCTACTCCCTGTACAGTAGTTGGCAGCAATGACTCCTAAATCAGAAACATGGAAGTTCAAGTCCCACTTTGACTCTGTACTGAAAAGCTAGGGAGCACTTGCTGCACTGTCAGAAAATGTTATTTTTTTTAGGAGAGATGTTCAACCCAGGATACATCTCCCCTCTCTGGCAGTTTTAAAGAATCCAGCAGTGCAATCTAGCGATGGGCTGGAGAGATGTCCCTACTGTTTTGGTCAATAATTTACTCTTCATGAATATAGCTAAGGTATATGAGATTCGAGATCAAATGCAAGATTCAAGATTGTTTATTGCCATTCTTCAGTACACGAGTGTAAAGGAGAACAAAATGATTGTTATTCTGGATCCAATGCAGCCTAAAAAAACATAATAAGCGTTAAAGCTCAACAAATATAAATATAAACATAATCCTATAAAGCACAACAAACAAGTAATTGTTGAGTATATACTGCACTTAGGATTATCTTATGTACATAGACTGATTGTATGCACATCAAGTGAATCTAGGTGCAGAAGTGTCTGAACATTAAATGACACTGACAGGAAATTATAAAGTGACAAAGTAACTCTTGGCAGGAGGAACTCTTCTCGGTAGCAGCAGGGCCTATGAACTCACAGTAGGACAGTGATTGTGTCGGTGTTGTTATGAGGTGCAAGTGTAAAATAGCAGTGCATGGGGGTGTGAAGGGTCATTACCATGATATATTCTGATCATTATCGTATTGCTTTGTTATATCTCTGTGCAAAATTTGGTTACTGCTTTTCTTACGTTCTATAAGGACATCCTGGGTTAGTAAACTCTCTGTATAAGTGCATGCTCTTTGTTCTTTAACACTGTGCTCACTCAGTATGTCTGTATGATACCATTACCTTCCATCCTGAAGACCAACTCAAGCAGACTCAAAAGGGCATTAACGCATAAGTCGGCATTCTAGCCAGAAGGTGATAACTTAGAAGACTTTTTTTTGGAAGAGAAACATGTATGTGCTTCTTTTTTTTAATTGGGTACCTGTAGAAGTATCAGGGGAAAAGAGATTTGAATGCGAAAGAGAGAGGGCGATAGGGGAGATCGGGGGCTAAAGATCCATGTGGAAAAGAAGAGTTGCAATTAGTGTGAATGTTTTTGCACTTCAAGATAATACTGTGGGGAGACAAAGAATGGCATTAATATTTATCAATAAAATGAGAAGGAAAAATGCCTAAGGGTTACATAAATGAAGAATTGAGATTTTTGTTGTTAACTTGATTACAAATCTTGTTGCATATTTTATGAAGTTGCTTGTTACAAATAATCAGATTGATTTGCAGCAAAAACAAAAAGATTTCAGTCAGCAAAAAGAAAAGATGTGCGAGTGAAAACATTGTGACAGGGATTATTCCAGTGGAACTGGTTTGATGGTGGGAATTAGAATAAACATTTCATTCAAATCTCTGCAATCCAAGTTATCTAGTAGTTCTGAATTTTACAAAAATGAAAAGGTATTCATTTTCCTATCAAGACAAAATGACTAGGATTGTGAGTCACCTGAGGGCTTTTTGAAGATCTTCAATGCCAAGACTTCCTGAGGTGAATTTGGTCTCTGAATACTCTGATCTTGGAATGCGGATTCCACGATGTTTAAACTGGAATAGAAAGAAGCTTTGTATTAAGCATTGAAACGCTGGTGTGGGTCAGTGTGCAATCTCAGCCTGATTACTTGGCAGTGGGGAGGCAGAGGGAGACTCAGGGAATGACCAAGCTGCGGTGGTTTTGTGAAGAAAGTATTGATTCAAAGATGTAAATGGTGTAGAAAGCCATCACTCAGAACAACTTACTCAGGGCAGCTGAGGAGGTGCCTCACTACTAAGCTTTTGGCCCAGCGATGCTGCTCTCACCAGCATCTCTACCATTTCTCATATATTGCACATTTGCTCTTATTCCATCCAACAACCATCATAACAGGTGTCCCCTTGTTCTTACCTACCACCCCATGATCTCCATATCTATCAGATTATTCTCCCTAACTTCTGTCATCTCCAATGGGATCTTACTACTTATCACAACTTTCCCTCTCCCTTCACCCCACTCCCCCCAAACATATCCTCATGGATCATTCGCCACATAACTCTCTTGTCCACTCAGCCCTCCCCATCGATCTCCTTCCTGGAATTTATTCTGGCAAACATGACAAGTGCTACACCTGCCCTTACACCTCTACCCTCAGTGCCATTCACGGTGCCTAACAGTTGTCCAGGTGAGGTGACACTTCACCTGCGAGTCTGTTGGGGTTACCTACTGTAACCTGTGCTCCTGGTGCAGTCTCTACTACATCAATGAATGAGACCAGATGCAAATTGTAGATCTCTTAGACAAGTATCTTTGCTCTGTTCAATGTCTCACTTCATCTATCCTTAACGCCTCCACCTACCCTCTCCTGGTTTCATACTTCACCCTCCCTCCTCCACCCAATCACATTCCCCCCTCACTTGGTCTCACCTTTCACCTGCCAGCTTACTGATCTCATCTATCACCTGTTAGTTTATACTCCTTCCTCTCCCCTCACACCTTCTTATTCTGGCTTCTTCCTCCTTCCTCTCCAGTCCTGTTTAAGGGCCTCTACTTGAAATGTCGATTGTATTCTCCTTCGTGGCCATATTGGAAGCCTTCCCTGGTAATACTCCCCAATTCGTCCTCCGCTACATCGATGACTGCATCGGTGCTCCATCATGCATCTGTGCTGAGCCCATCAATCTCATCAGCTTTGCCTGAACTTCCATACTGCCCTTAAATTCACTTAGTTTATTTCTGACACCTCTTTCACTTTCTCAATCTCTCTGTCTCCATCCCTGGAGACAAACTGTCAACCAACATTTATTATAAACCTGATTCCCACTGCTATCCTCTTCCCAACCTATCTTCTGTAAAAATGCTATTTCCCTTTCTCAGTTCCTTTGTCTCCATCAGATCTGTTCCCAGGATGAGGCTTTCCTTTCCAGGACATAAGGGATGTTTCCCTTCCACCACCACTGATGTTACCCTCACCTGCATCTCCTCCATTTCCTGAACATCTGCGCTCACCCATCTTCACCCCGCCTAAACAGTGACCGTGTTCCTTTTGACCTTACCTACCACCCCACGAGCCTCCACATCCGACGCATCATTCTCCACAACTTCCGCCATCTCCAAAGGGATCCTACTTTCTGCAGGGATTGATCGTTCTGTGCTACACTTGTCCATTCGTCCTTCCCAATGAATCTCCCTTCCAGCTCTTGTCCCTGTTAGCAGCCAAAGTGCTACACCTGTCCATTTACCTCCTCCCTCAGCTCCATTCAGGGCCTCAAACAGTCCTTCCAGATGAGGCAACACTTCACCTGTGAATCCGCTGGGATAACCTATTGTATCTGGTACTCCCAATGCGGCTTCCACTACATCGGTGACACCTGTCATAAATTGGGGCACCACTACAGCGGGCACCTCCGGTCAAGCTGCCAAAAGCAGAGCTTCCCGGTGGCCAAACATAAAATTCTGATTTCCATTTCCATTCCAACATGTCGGTACATGGCCTCCTCTTCTGCTATGATGAAAACACCCTCAGGGTGGAGGAGCCACATCTTATATTCCATCTGGATAACCACCAATCTGTGGCATGAATATCAATTTCTCCTTCCTGTAAAAAAAATTCCCTCCCCCTCCCCTCTTTTTCTATTCCTCACTCTGGCCTCTTACCTCTTCTCACCTACCTATTACCTACCCCTGGTGCCCCTTCTCTTTTCCTTTCTCCTGTGGTCTCCTCTCCCCTCCTGTCAGATTCCTTCCTCTCCAGCCCTTTACCTTTCCCACCCACCTGGCTTCACCTATCACCTTCTAGCTAGCCTCCTTCCTCTCCCCCCATCTTTTTGTTCTGACATCTTCCCTCTTCCTTTCCAGTCCTGAAGAAGGGTCTCAGCCCAAAACATTGACTGTTCATTTCCGTGGATGCTGCCTGACCTGCTGAGTTCCTCCAGCATTTTGTGTGAGTACTGTGGCGTTCCAGCATCTGCAGAATTTCTCATGTTTACGATTTGCTCCTCCAGAGATGCTGACTTCCTTCAACATTTTGTGTGTGTTGCCCAACATTTCCAGCATCTCCAGAAATGAATTGAATTGAATTGAATGGACTTTATTTCTTACATTCTTCACATACGTGAGGACTAAAAATCTGTACGCTACATCTCTGTCTGAATGTGCAATGTGCAAATTATAGTAATTTGTGATAAATAGTATGTACAGTAAGAGATACAACAGAACAATCAATATAGCTTAGAAATACTATTGTGTCAGTATGAATTAATCAGTCTGATGGCCTGGTGGAAGAAGCTGCTCTGGAGCCTGTTGGTCTCGGCTTTAAGGCTGCGGTACCATTTCCCCAATGGTAGCAGCTGGAACTGTTTGTGGTTGGGGTGACTCAGGTCCCCAATGATCCTTTGGTCCCTTTTTATGCACTGTCACTGTAAATGTCCTGAACAGTGGGAAGTTCACATCCACAGATGCACTGGGCTGTCCGCATCAATCTCTGCAGAGTCCTGCGGTTGAGGGAAGTACAGTTCCCATACCAAGCAGTGATGCAACCAGTCAGGATGCTCTCAATTGTCCCCCTGTAAAAAGTCCTACAGAATCTCTTGTGTTGCACTTTGTCACATGGTGTGAGCAGAATTATCTGCAGCTTAATGTGAAAAAGACTAAGCAGCTGGTGGTAGACCTGAGGAGAGCGAAGGTACTGGTGACCCCTGTTTCCATCCAGGGAGTCAGTGTGGACGTGGTGGAGGAGGGATACGAATTGACAATAAACTGGACTGGTCTAAGAACACTGAGGCTGTCTACAAGAAGGGTCAGAGCTGTCTCTATTTCCTGAGGAGACTGAGGTCCTTTAACATCTGCCGGACGATGCTGAGGACGTTCTACGAGTCTGTAGTGGCCAGTGCTATCATGTTTGCTGTTGTGTGCTGGGGCAGCAGGCTGAGGGTAGCAGACACCAACAGAATCAACAAACTCATTCGTAAGGCCAGTGATGTTGTGGGGATGGAACTGGACTCTCTCACGGTGGTGTCTGAAAAGAGGTTGCATGCTATCTTGGTCAATGTCTCCCATCCACTCCATAATAGAAACATAGAAAATAGAAAATAGGTGCAGGAGTAGGCCATTCGGCCCTTCGAGCCTGCACCGCCATTTATTATGATCATGGCTGATCATCCAACTCAGAACCCCGCCCCAGCCTTCCCTCCATACCCCCTGACCTCTGTAGCCACAAGGGCCATATCTAACTCCCTCTTGTACTGAGTGGGCACAGGAGTACATTCAGCCAGAGACTCATTCCTCCGAGATGCAGCACAGAGCGTCATAGGAAGTCATTCCTGCCTGTGGCCATCAAACTTTACAACTCCTCCCTTGGAGGGTCAGACACCCTGAGCCGATAGGCTGGTCCTGGACTTATTTCATAATTTACATATTACTATTTAACTATTTATTACTATTTTCTATTACTATTCTATTACTATTTATTATTTCTATGACTATTACTATTTACTATTTACTAATAATAATATTACTATTACTATTTCTATTACTATTTATTATTTATGGTGCAACTGTAACGAAAACCAATTTCCCCCAGGATCAATAAAGTATGACTATGACTATGACTATTTGTACCCATCCTATCATTTCCTCATCATTAAGCTCTTCCAGCCATGACATATTCTTTTCTCACTCTCTTCTCCACTCCTGTCAGATCCTTTCTGCAACATAGTGACAAGACCTGCACAGGATTACTTAAGCTATATCCTAACTAGTTGAAAAACTCTTTTAGTACTTCACGGATTTCAAAAATAAATTAAGAGATACAGCCTCTCGGTTAGAAACTGACTTGTGTTGTGCTCTTGTTTTATTGAGTGTCCAAACAATGAAATAGCTTAGGAAGTAAACCATTTCTCCGACTGTTACCTTTTCCAGCTCGTTAAGTTATCATCCATATCACAACATATTCCTCCCCCTTCCCAGCATTGAGCGTCTGTGCCTTGGGTTGTGTTCTGTTTAGTGACCAGAAATTCTGCTGTTTTACAAGATTGTTGGATTGAAATTCTGCTGCACAGCATGAATTATTAATATATTTGCATGATTTTTATTTTTGTGATCTTAATCAAGGCCTGAGTTAAATTAATGGCTAGAAGAATTTCTAACAAATTCCATAACTTGTTCATTATTAATATCAACAGCGCAGAATCAGTATGTCTCTTGGCACATGCAGTCCAGCTTACCAGGCAGAATTAATTCCCTTTTAATATCCTTGAAAATTATATATAAAGAATCGCGGCTAACTTTGAATGGCCCAGTTGCCTATAGGTTCTACTCTGTCACTTTTATTAACCAGTACAATTCTATCTCCTTAACTGGAAGCCAAAATCTAATGTGAACAGTCAGAGGAGGCAGAGGGCTATCCAGCACCTCATCCTCCACCTGGATAACAGCCTCAGAATGGTAGCTCTGTTGATGAGTCAGAAAATTGGAATTGGCTTATTATTGTCAGATGAATATAGTGAAAAGCTTTTGTTTGTGTGCCATCATTTGCATCCATCAGCATTTCAAAGTAAGGAAAAAACAGAATGCAGAGAACAGCACAGAAACATGGCAGTCAGCGCAATGCTTTACAGCGGCAGCTGCAAGATTGGGGCTTTGTTCCTGCCGATGTAAGGCGTTTGTACGTTCTTCCCGTGACTGCGTGGGTTTCCTCCAGGTGACCCGGTTTCCTCCCACGTTCCAAAGACGTACCGGTTAGGGTTAGTACGCCGTGGGCATGCGATGTTGGCGCTGGAAGCAGGACGACACTTGCAGGCTGCCCCCAGCACGTCCCGGTGTAAGCGATGCATTTCACTGTATATTTCAAGATCAAAGATTGTTTAATGTCATTTCCAGTACACAAGTGTAAAGGAGAATGAAATAGCTGTTTATCTGCACCGATGCAGCGCAAAAATAAACACAATAAGATAAAGAACACAATAATAATAAGTAAACATAATAAATATAAGTACCTAAGATAGCTTATATATAGATAGATTGATAAAAAGATGTTGACAAGGGTGGAATGTACATGTTTCGATGTGCATTTGTCAAATAAATCTAAAATAATAGTGTTATAGTTACAAACTAAGTGCAGTGCAGGTAAACAAGTAAATTTACAAGAACCATGATGAAGCAGAATGGGAGATCAAGAGCTTAATTTTTCATATATGAAATGGTCTATTCAAGAGTCTGATACTGGCAGGATCTAAGCCGTCCTTGAGCCTGGTGGTATGACCGCTCAAATTTTCATATCTCTTGCCCTGTGGGAGAGGAGAGAAAAGGTCAACCCAAGATTGTTGATTATATGGCCTTTCCCGTGCTATATATAGTCATACTCATAGTCATACTTTATTGATCCCGGGGGAAATTGGTTTTCGTTACAGTTGCACCATAAATAATAAATATTAATAGAACCATAAATAGTTAAATAGTAATATGCAAATTATGCCAGTAAATTATGAAATAAGTCCAGGACCAGCCTATTGTCTCAGGGTGTCTGACCCTCCAAGGGAGGAGTTGTAAAGTTTGATGGCCACAGGCAGGAATGACTTCCTATGACGCTCTGTACTGCATCTCGGAGGAATGAGTCCCTGGCTGAATGTACTCCTGTGTCCAACCATTACATTATGTAGTGGATGGGAGACATTGTCCAAGATGGCATGCAACTTGGACAGCATCCTCTTTTCAGACACCACCGTGAGAGAGTCCAGTTCCATCCCCACAACATCACTGGCCTTACGAATGAGTTTGTTGATTCTGTTGGTGTCTGCTACCATTCTATGTTAGAGTGCTGTTGGAGCTGCATTTGTCCAGCTAACTGACGAGTACCACCTTGTAGCCAGGGCTAATGTTCTACTATGTTTTGTAACAGTTTACACTCCTTTATCTTCATGATCCTTTTCTAATGGCCTCCATTTCCCATCTGCGGCTGCATTAGCATGGTGTAGCATCCTGATAATGTTTCACCATGTCAGTATTCCAGTATCTAGACTGGGACTCTACCCAATACTAAATCACCATTCATAAATTTGCAGATTAATTATACTCCAGGTTATGAAAGAAAGCATCCATTGTTACTGCGAATATTAGCACTTAGAAGCCACAACTCCACACAGAAAATGCTGGAGGAACTCAGCGGGTCAGGTAGCATCTATGGCGGAGGAATGAACAATTAATGTTTTGTCTGTTCATTGATGTTGCCTAACCTCCTGAGTTTGTCCAGCAAATTGTGTGTTGCTCAAACTTTCCATCATCTGGAGAATCTTTTGTGTGGCCACAACTCCATCCATGTTTACTATTGTGGCCCCATTAGATAGATAGTTACTTTATTGATCCTAAAGGAAATCACAGTGTCACAGTAGCATTACAAGTGCACAGATATACAAATATTAGAAGAGAAGTAAGAAAGAATTAAAAAAAATCACTTCAAACAGTCTAACAGGAGGGGTTCATCACTTCCCCGGCTACAGGTTGACTCATTATAGAGCCTAGTGTCTGAGGGTAAGAATGACCTAATATAGGGCTCTTTGGAGTAGCACAGTTGTCTTAGTCTATCACTAAAGGTACTTCTCTGTTCAGCCAAGGTGGAATGCAGAGGGTGAGAAACATTGTCCAGAATTGCCAGAATTTTCTGTAGGGTCCTTTGTTCACAATCTCCAGTTTGACTCCTATAACAGAGCCAGCCTTTCTAACCAATTTATTGACCTGTTGGCATCACCCACATTGATGCCACTGCTCCAGCACACCACCAGATAGAAGATCGTACTGGCAACAGCAAACCATTATCTCATAGGGTCATAGACACGGAAACAGGCCCTGCTGTCTTTGAACAATGGGCTTTCATGCACTTGCCTCAATTTGCATAAATTTGGTAAGACCAGTATCTTATCCTTCAATGGAATGCAGAAGAAGCTGAAAATCAAAGAAGCTTCAGATGAGGTCTGTTGAACTGGTAACATTAGCTTTGTTTCTCTTCCTATAGATGCAGCCTGATCCACTTGAGTATTTCCAGTATTTCTGTTTTTATCACAAAAGAAGCTATCATGTGAGAGACATCACATAAATTTTGCTGTGATCTGTGAAAGAATATAAGCATTAAAAGGCTTTTTTTTGTAATCTATTGGGAAACTTGAATGTGAAAATAGGTTATATGATAGATTTCAACACATAACGATTAAGACAGTGCCTCACTGGAGTAAGGTGCCAATATTAATTGTCTGCTTGCTGTTGCTTATTTGACAGGGCTGATGCACCGCTCTGTTCTCTCTTTCTCACCCAGAGGATGGTGGGTTCAAGCACAATGACTGCGTTTGTGATGGAAGCTGACAAGTACAAAGAAAACACTGCACCAGCGTAACATGCCCACAACTCACTAACCCTAACCCGTACATCTTTGAAATGTGGGAGGAAACCGGAGCACCCAAAGGAAACTCAAGTGGTCACAGGGAGATTGTACAAACTCCTTACAGGCAGCGATAGGAAATGAACCCTGATCAGTGATTACTGAGGCATTGCACTAACCACTGTGCAGCATACTGCCCAGTAACCTATTCACTTCCATAGACCTGTCAACCTCCCTCTGAAGCTCCCACAACCCACCAAGGCTAATGAAGTAATTTACCCTTGTAGCATGGTGATAATATTACTGGATAAGGCGAGCACAGGCCTGAATGATAAGAGCAGTTTGTGATTCAGCGTCCAGTTAAATGGTTTGGATTCTGTCCTTCACATTATGATGTGTTTCTGTTTTCTGGTTGATCCTTTTTATGACACTATTTTGGTGATTTTGAATCATGGCAGCCTGCAGATAATGAACACTGAGCTGAACTGAATACGTCTGGACTCTTCCAATCTTGTGCTTCATATTCTCTGTTTTTTTACTTGTATGCTTTTGTTGCCATTTGCACAATGTGTTATTTTTTTGCGCGGGGGGTGATGTTATTTTCTTTGAATGGGCTCTATGGTCAGTCCTGCCAAAGAGTCTTAGCCCAAAACGTCGACTGTACTCTTTTCTGTAGATGCTGCCGGGCCTGCTGAGTTCCTTCAGCATTGTGTGTGCGTTGCTTCGATTTCCAGCATCTGCAGATTTTCTTTGTTTCCATGGTTTTTCTTAGTTTCTTGGCTGTCTGTGAGGAAGATGAACCTCAAGGTTGTTTACTGCATACATACTTTGATAATAAATGTACCTTGAATCTTGAATCTTTGAACAAAAGGTCTGTGTGGAGTTTGTATATTCTTCCTGTGACAGTGTGGGTTTCCTCTGGGTGCTCTAGTTTCCTCCCTCATCCCAAAAGTGCATGGCTTGGTGGGTTAATTGGCCACTCTATATTGTCCCTTATACGTAGATGAGTGTAGAACATGGAGGTAGTTGATTAAAATATTGGGAGGGCAAAATTAGTCACAGTAGGATTAGTATTAAAATGGGTACTTGGTGGTGGATTGACCACATCTACAAGGAGTGCTGTTGCAGGAAAGCAGCATTCATCATCAGGAACCCCCGTCTTCCAGGCCATGTACTCATCTCGCTGCTGTCATCAGGAAGGAGGTACAGGAGCCTTAAGCTGCACACCACCATGAAGACTTCTTCTTCTACTTGTGCCCTTAACTCCTGGTGCAGTCGTTGGGGTGCCATCACGACAAGCTTTGCACCAGCTTTTCGGTGTGCTCATCATGCAGCGTGTCTTGGGCATCAGAAACCTGGTGGAGCCCACCCCTCTCCAGGTTTGACCACAGCCGATTTCCTCCAACTAGGTGGCTCGCCTTGGTCGTGAACACGTGGCCATTATAGTTTATCTGAGAACCTTTCCGCCCCGGCTGGTGACTTCATCATGGAAGTGTTTCGCCCAGTGTTGCCGTGTTAACACCACCCCCTCATGTGGTTTAGCCCGACAGCTGAAGCGGTTCACCGGGGGTATGGCGCTTGGAGCCAACACGTGAGAGATTTAGGAGATGGATGAGGACTGGTGATGCCCGTTCACCCTGTCTGGTAGGGAGCAGCGTGACAGACATCAGAGGTACTACCTCTATCCAGAGCCCCCTGTACCCCACCATGAACACTTATTACCATTCAACTATCAGGCCCCTGAACCAGTGTGGATAACTTCACTCACCCTGGCACTGAAATTATTCCACAATCTATGGACTCACTTTGAAGAACTGTACAACTCATGTTCTCGATATCTATTATTTATTCATTTATTATTATTATTTAGTTTTTCCTTAAAATATTTTTGTACAACTTGTTGTCTTTTTCACATTGACGTTTTGTCCGCATTTGACTATGGGCAGTATTTCATTGATTCAATTGTGTTTCTTTGAATTTACTGTGAGTGCCTGCAAGAAAATGAAACTCAGAGTAGTATATGGTAGCATTGATAATATATTTACTTTTAACTTTGGAGTTTGATCTGTACTCAATGACCTGAATGCTATATTCCTCCATGGCTGTGGAATGTGGAATGGATAAAATTATTGTAGGATGCATAAATGAATGTAGGATATATATTGTAGGATGTAAAAACTCGATGGGTCAAAGGGTCTGTTTCAAGGGGTTGAAGGGACTCTAAGCTGTAGAGTCTATGACAATAAGAAGCAATAGAACCGACAATGTCCACAGGTCATGATGGCCTTCTCTTAGATATGGGCTGCTTCTACCTCTGGATTCGAGGACAATGATTTACAACCATGACCATAAGACTTAGGAGCAGAAATAGGCCAATCAGCCCACTGAGTCTGCTCTGCTATTCCATCGTTGCTGATTTATTATCCCTTTCAATCCAATTCTGATGCCTTCTCCTCATAACCTTTGACACCTTACTAATCAAGAACCTATCAACCTCTGCTTTAAATATATCCAATGACTTGGCCTCCATAGCTGTCTGTAGTAATGTATTCCACAGATTCCCATCCCTCTGGCTAAAGAAATTCCTCCTTATCTTTGATCTAATGGCATATCCTTCTAGTCAGGGGCTGTGCCCTCTGGTCCTAGACTCCCTCCACTATTGGAAACATCCTATTCATATCCACTTTATCTCAGTCTTTCGATATTTGATAGGTTTCAATGAGATCCCCCCTTATTTTTCTAACGTGAAGAGTCCTGTGTGGGTTATTGATGATTCAGAGAGTCAGTAGTAACATGCTTCTGTAATGGTTGTTCATTCGGAAGCCGTACTTCAGTGACAAACATAGACATTGTGGGAACTCAGGAGACTCTTGTAACCGATAAGCAATCTCATAACTCTTCCATTGCCTGTGACCAAAAGGGATTCATCACCTCGAACAAGATTCTGAGAAAGCAGTTCCAATGTGTCTGAAACATTAACCTACTCTTACTTTCCTTGTGCTGATGGATCTGCTGTCTACTTCCAGCATTTTCTGTTTCTGCGACTGATTAGCTGCTCATTCAGCCCATTGCTGTTCGTGAAATCTTGCTGTGTGATAAACAGCTGTCACAGTTTTCCACATGAGATGGAGACAGCACCTCAGATTGTTTCACGGTACATGAGAGACGGCTTCTTGGAAATGTGACGAAGTGCCATGCCAATGCACATTCCTTCACTGCGAAAACAATCTTCTCTAAATTGGACCCGCAGAAAATTGGCATATTTTGTGTACAATATATTATGTCATTATCAAAGGGTATTTTTACTGTAAGGACTATAAGCATGTACCACATGACATTTATAAACATATAAAATGGTCAGACATGTTTCCAAGTGACATAGAAAGGGCAATTCGAATCTTTGAACCTATGGCAGCTCATCGAGCGATCCTGGTCCTCTGCTGGAGTCACAGGGTCACAGGGAAATACAGTCCTTGGTCCAACAGGGGAAGACAGGTCCTTAGTCCAACTCGTCCATGCTGACCAAAGTGTCCGCCTAAATTGGTCTTATTTGCTTGTAATTAGCCCTTATCCCTCTAAACCTTTCCTATCCATCTACTTATCCAAACATCTTTCAAATATTATTATTGTACCTGCCTCCATTACTTTCTCTGGCAGCCCATTCCATATATACGCAACCAGCTATTTTAGATTAGATTAGATTAGATTCAACTTTGTTGTCATTGTGCCGAGTACAGATACAAAGCCAATGAAATGCAATTAGCATCTGACCAGAAATGCAAAGAATAGTGTTATTTACAAAATAACTGCAATAAAACGTAAGTGCTACAGCACACAAATATAAAAGTACTGAGACAGTACAATATGGGTGCAATACTGCTTAGTGTTGTGATATGAGGTTCATCAGGGAAGAAGCTCTTCCTGTGCCTGCTGGTGCGGGAGCGGAGGCTCCTGTAGCACCTACCAGATTGGAGGAGAGTAAAAAGTCCATGGTTAGGTTGACATGCATCCTTGATAACGCTTTTCACCCTGCCCAGGCAGTCTTTATGGTAGATGTTCTCAATGGTGGGCAATTGGGTGCCAATAATCCGCTGGACAGTTTTCACCACACGCTAGAGTGCTTTGCGGTCCGATACGAGACAACTGCCATACCACACTGAAAGAACTAGTCCCTCAGGGCCCTTTTAATTTTTCTCCGCTTACCTTAAATCTATGCCCTCTAGTTTTTGGTTCCCTTTCCCTGGGAAAAAGACTTTGTGAATTCACTTGCCTATCCCTCTAATAGTTTTATATTCCTCTCTAAATTCATCCTTCAGTGTTCTATTTTCCAAGGAATAAAATACTAGCCTAACCAACTTCTCCCTGTAACCCACACCCTCAAGTTCCGGCAACGCTAATTCCCCTGAAGGTTTATCTGTTTTACACATTTTCTTGATCTTTGCAAGAATAGGAAGCAGGGGAACAAGAAAGGATGAGAATTCACCTTAAACTCCCTTCAGATTAGAATTTATCCCTCAGAAAAGTAAAGCATGTCAAAGTGATTGGCAATCAGACTACATTTGAGTTAGGGAAAAGGAAATGGTTGGCATGAAAGGCAATAAACGTTTGGTCAAAGATGTCACCTTCAGGGAGCGAAATTGAGGGGGGGTGGATTCAAAGGCTTGAGTTTAATTCATCGGAACACATGATTGCAAATGCAGAAGAAAGGGGAGAAGAAGAAGCCAATACTGGGGGAGGGCAGAAATCTCAGAGAACTGTCGATAACGATTCAGAAAACTCTGACAGTGTGGTCATGAAAGGGTTTATGTACAGTTGTTGGGAAATTAATTTTGCTGAATCCAACAGCTTCCTCTTCACAATGTCTATCTAGGTTTACCTTCATGTCACCATCATGTCGCAGTTCATGTTCTAAGAGATGGACGATCCAGAAGTTATGGAGCAGCTCACACCCAGATGTGTGTACGTCACTGAGAGGAGCTTCTGCTGTGTGTGGAAGTTATAACATCAATGCCCATGCCCAAGAACAGCATTAAGGAGATTTCCAAGAGGAGTACACATTCTTCGCTGGAATCTAGAGTCCTAATTTTATCCCAATTCCAAACATGAACCATAATTTTCCAGCAATATTGAGCAGCATCAGTATGCATGGTTGATTTTTTTATTATTCAAGCATGGGGTCTGGGCAACACACTCAAAATGCTGGAGGAATTCAGCAGATCAGGCTGCATCTATGGAAAGGAATAAACAATTAATGTTTTGGGCTGAGATCCTTCACCAAGGCACAATGAAGGGTTCTTGCCCAAAAACATCGACTATTTATTCCTCTCCATAGATGCTGCCTGACCTGCTGAGTTCCTCTTGCATTTTGTGTGTTTTACTCTGGATTTCCAACGCCACAGAATTTCTTGTGTTTATGGAATCTGGTCATCGTGGCTCTTGGTTTTAGAGTTGCAGGACTTTGTCCAATGTTCCTTAAAGAAATGGTGATGTGTCTCCACAGCAGGTAGACAGGGAGAGTAACTTGTGGTTAGAATTTATCCCATAAATCTGCTGCTCAAATATGAGATGGTAGAGGCCACAGACCTAGGATTTCTACTTTAGGAGCCTTGGTGAGTTGCTGTACAACCTCCTGTAGAGAGCACTTGATCATGATAACCCATATGTCTGTGTTTGTCCCATAACCCTCCAAATCTTTCCTGTCCATGTTTTTGTCCGAATGCCTTTTAAACATCGTAATTGTACCTGCCACTACCACTTCCTCTAAGAGTTCATTTCCTTGACCCACCACCCTTTATATGACACAAAGTTGCCCCTTAAGTCCCTTCAAATCTTTCTCCTCTCTCTTTAAACCTAGTTTTAGACCCCCTCGCGCAAGGATAAATCCTGCAGCTATTCACGTTATTTATACCTCTCATGATTTTCTAATCCTCTGAGGTCATCCCTCAGCCTCCTGCATTCCAGGAGAAAGAATGTCCCAACCTATCCCATCTGTTCTTGCAGCTCAGGTCCTCCTGGATCTTTTCAGCGTAATGACTCGCTTTCACCTTGTACCAGGTGAAAAGAACTGCAAACAATATTCCAGATAATTTGCTGTGTACAAAATGGCTGCTGTGCATTACAAAAGTTACCACAGTTCAAAGCTGTTTCAAAACCTGTGAATTAGTTTGGAACATCGCATGATACAGTGGAAATTCAAGTCTTCCTTTGTCTCCAAAAGTAGAATAAGTTCTAAAGATAGACAGCAATGAAGTTGTGAAGTGATTTAAGAATTAACTTGTTTATACATTGGGTGTACCAATGAAACTTATGAATAATGTATTTGAGTAGAGAGTCATTCTGAAGCTCAATAAGCACATACTATATCCTATTATAGTGATTGAGTGCTGATGATCCAACCAATCAGAAGAAACAATGTCCTAAAGATCCCATAATACACCATGTTCTTCACCACCCATTCCAAGTTTGAATCTTGTGGTGGTTTAGGATACTGTCAGATAACAGCACCTTTACAGTAATTAACGCGCATTAGAATCAAAGGATTTATACACTTTTAGTTCTGTTGCCTGGTGCTTGAATAAAGGGTTCCACAGACTTTTCTCCTTCGTGAAGTTGCACAGAAAAATAAGAGAGCTTTGCATTTCTATTACGATATTCAGCTACTCTTGAAGTGCAGTCAGCATTGCAGAGTTGAGAATATAGCCACCAATGTGCACAAGGATATGGCAATAGAATAATATTTATGTGGCATTTGTTTAGGGATAGGTACCGGTTAAGATATTGGGGAGAGTTTTCTCACTGCTACCAAGGGAACTTTGGCAAGCTAGCTTCATGCCTTGGAAAAGAGTTGTGTTTTTTTTTGAAGAGCCCTAATTATTGTTGTTTATGGTTGAAGCCAGCTTGCACCATCCACTGGCAGTGAGTTATTTCTGAGACCTTTGACTGTGAAACAGCTAAAGGCAATGAGGCCAGCTCTTAATCGTTGTCCTTTCTTAAACTAGATCTTGCAGAGTAATAAGAAAGTCTTTAAACATTTAAGTTAATTGATAAATCAGAGAAGCTAACCCATAATATCTCTACAAGATGGGTTGTGCTTTTATTTGCTGCAGGTGATGGTTCTAAGCCAGCAGGGATCAATGCAGCAAGATACCATTGCGTTGTCAATCAAGCCAAACAGAATGTGAAATATCAAAGGCATCAAAGTTCAAAAAGTTCTAAGTAAATTTATTATCAAAGTATATATCATCATATACAATCTAGAGATTCATTTTCTTGCAAGCATACTCAATAAATCCATAATAGAATAATAACCATAACAAAATCAATGCAAGACTGCACCAAGTTGGGTGTTCAACTAGCATGCAAGAGACAATAAACTGTGCAAGTACAAAGAGAAAGAAATAATAATAAATAAATAAATAAGCAATATATATTGAGAAAATGAGATGAAGAGTCCTTGAATGTGAATCCTTAGGTTGTGGGAACGTTTCACTGGTGGGCAAGTGAAGTTGTCCCTTTTGGTTCAAGAGCCTGATGGTTGAGGGGTAGTAACTGTTCCTGAACCTGGTGGTGAGAATCCTGATGGTGTGAGAATCTGCTGGTGTGAAGAGGGCATGTCTTGGGTGATGGGGGTCCCTGATGATGGATGTTGCTTTCCTGTGATAACGTTTCATGCAGATGTGCTCAATGGTGGGTAGGGTTTTATCTGTGATGGACTGAGCCATATCCATTAATTTTTGTAGGATTTTCCATTCAAGGGCATTGGTGTTTCCATACCAAGCTGTGATGCAGCCTGTCAACATATTCTCCACCGCGCATCTATAGGAATTTGTCAAATTTTAGATGTCATGCCGAATCTTCGCAAACTTCTAAGGAAGTCGAGGAGCTTCCGTGCTTTCTTCATAATTGCACTTACTTGCTGGGCCCAGGACAGGACCTCTGAAATAATAACACCGAGGAATTTAAAGTTGCTGATCCTCTCCTCCCCTGATCCTCCAATGGGGAATGGCTCATGAACCTCTGGTTTCCTTTTTCTGAAGTCAATGATCAGCTCCTTGAATTTGCTGACATCGAGTAACAGTTGTTATGACACAGCTGGATATTCCATCTCCCTCCTATATGCTGATTCGTCACCACCTTTGACTTAGTGATCATTATTGCAATCAGCTGGATTGTTAGGATCTTTCTCAGTCTGAATGGCAGAAGTTACTCTGAGCTCAATCCATAACAACAAAACTATTCCATCCGTGAGTTAGCTTCATGTGGGGTTTAATCCAAAAGGAGCTGGAAGGTGACCATGGATTGGTCCCTTTGCAAGAGGCAATTAGGTTATTGGCCAAATTAGAGACACAACAGACTGCAGATGTTGGAATCTGGAGCAACATGCAAGATGCTGGAGGAAATCAGAGGGTCAGACAATATCTCCAGAAGGAAATGAACAATTGCCATTGATCCCAAATGTCAACTGTCCATATCTCTCCACAAATATTGCCTGAGCTGCTGAGAGCTCCTCCTATATCCTGTCTGTTGCTATTCCTCAAGTTTTGTAGATATGATGAAACATCAGATAAGGTCTGCAGCCTTTATCTTGGAGTCAGAATCAGCATCAGAATAACACTGACATATGTTGTGAAATTACTTGTTTTGTGGCAGCAATAAAATGCAATACATAAAAGATACTATAATTTGTAATAAGGATAAGATAGAAATAAATAAGAAGGACAAAAATAGGGTAAAATAGTGAGGTAGTGTTCATAGGTTTATGGACCAATAATAAGTCGGATGGTGAAGGGGGAGAAACTTGTTGCATTAAGTGTCCATCTTACCTGTTCATCAAAAACCGCTATCCCTGTGCAGGCTAGTGAATGGCCTGTTTAAGGAGCATTGCAGCCCCTCCCACCGGCTGCCATTTAGGTGATGACATCACAGTGCCGGTAGAGTTTAAGTCTAGCGTGCGCAAAGCACGCGCTCTCTGGATCTTTAATGGGCTGTGGGTTGCAGTGCCATGGAAACAGTAAACAGTGAAGGTGTGCAGCACTAAAGAGGGCCCGGATGCTTAGGTTAGTTAAGTATTTGCCACTGTGCGTACATTCAGTGTTTGTCTTGTCCTGCCACTTTGGGTGAAATTACAGATTAGTATTGTACTGAGTCTAGCTTAAAGTGTTTACTGAATATATAGTATCCATATTGTCCTGTAAATAAACAGTTAACTTACTTACCAGTGGTGAATGTCTTCTATTGCCATTCACTGAACCCACAAACCTGATTTCACACATCAAAACTCTTCCTAAAATACTGAGTATGTGCTCACAGGCTCCTGTATCTCCTCTCTGATGGTAGCGATGAGAAAAGGATATTTCCTGGATGGTAAGAGTCTCTACTGGAGATGTCCTCACTGCTGGGGAGGCTGGTGCCCATGATGGACCTGGCTGACTTTGCAACCCTCTGCAGCTTTTATCAATCCTGTGAAATGTTGCCTTCATACCTGTTGGTGATGCAACCAGTTAGAATGTTCTTCATGGTGCATCTGTAGAAATTTGCTAGAGTCTTTGGTGCCATATCAAATCTCCTGAAACTTCAAATGAAATATAGTCGTTGCTGTGCCTTCATCGGAATGGCGTCAATATGTTTGTCGCAGGACAGATCTTTAAAGATGTTGACACTCAGGAAATTGAAGCTGCTTACCTTTTCCACTGCCATCCTCTCAATGAGAACTGTATTGTGGTCTCCCAACTTCTCCTTCCTGAAGTGCCCTATCAATTCCTTGGTCTTGCTGTCATTAAATGTAAGGTTGTTATTGTGACACCACTTAACTAGCCGATCTATCGTACTCCCATATGCCTCCTCACTATCATCTGAGATTCCGCCAACAAAATTTGTGTCATCTGCCTATTTATGGATGGTGTTTGAGTTGTACCTAACCACACATTCATAACTGTAGAGAGAGCAGAGCAGTGGGCTAAGCACATATTCCTGAGCTGCTCTTCTGTTACTGTCAGTGAGGAGGAGATGTTATTTCTGATCTCCACTGACTGTAGTCTATAGATGAGGAAGCCAAGGATCCATTTGCAGAGGGAGTCCGCCGGTTGAGTTATAGAAGCCTAGGTTTTGAAGTTTGCAGATTAGCACTGAGGGGATGATGGTGTTGAATGCTGAATTGTAATCAATAAACAGCAACCTGATGTAGGTATTGCATTTGTCCAGGTGGTCCAAGGCTAACAGCAGAGTCAGTGAGACTGCATCCATTGTAGACTTATCATGGTGGCAGGCAAATTGCAGTGGGTCCAGGTCTTTGCTTAGGCAGGAGTTAATTCTAGCCTTGACCAACCTCTCAACGTACGGCATCAGAGTAGGTGTGAGGCCATTGGGTGATAGTCTTTGAGGCAGCTCATCCTGCTCTTCTTGGATACCAGTATAATTGATGCTTTTCTGAAGCAGGTAGGAACCTCCAATTGAAGCAGTGAGGGATTGAGGATGTCCTTAAACATTCCAGCCAGCTTGCTGGCAGGTTTTCAGTACTCTGCCTGGAACACCATCAGGGCCTGATCCCTTGCAAGGTTTACTCTCTTGAAAGATGTTCTGACGTTGTCCTCAGATAGAGCTATTACAGGGTTGCCAGATGCTACGGGGATTCACACAGGTATGGTTTTATTCTCCCTTTCAAAGTATGCATAAAGGGCATTCAGCTCATCTATCATTCAGCACTCTCCACTCGTCTGACAGAGCACCATGCTAGCAGTCATCAAGGTGTTCAATATCATTCGGACTAAGTAGCCAGCTTAATTGGCAACCTGTCTAGCATGCTAAATGTTTGTTCCCTTTGCTACTGGTGGCCCGTGGCTGTGGTATACATCATGTACCAAATACATGCTACACCCATTCACCTTCACCTATGATCTTCACAATCAAGAGGAATAAGGGTCACCAATGCAAAGAAGCACCACTTTGTGTCCAGGTTGCACACAATCCTGATGGACAAATATCACTGCTGATTCTAAGTTGTAGAACTCCTGACCCAACAGTAGGATTACCAAACATCAAAACATTATGTAGGACTCTGTAGCACATTACAGGCCCTTCAGTCCACAATGTTGTGCCGACCATGTAACCTACTCTAGAAACTACCTAGAATTTCCGTATCGCATAGCCCTCTATTTTTCTGAACTCCATGTATCTATCTAAGAGTCTCTTAGAAGACCCTATTGTATCCGCCTCTACCACCTTCACTAGCAGTGCATTCCACGCACCCACCACTATCAGTGTGAAAAACCTACCTCTGAATTCCCCCTTGTACCTACTTCCCAGGGCCTTAACACTATGCCCCCTCATGTTAGCCTTTTCAGCCCTGGGAAAAAGCCTCTGGCTATCCACATGATCAATGCCTCTCATCATCTTATAGATGTTAGAAGAGCTTGGCTAGAAGCTCAACTCATTCTGGAGTGCAGAGATTCAGTACTGGAACTGAGATGTTGTCAGGTCCTATTGCCTTTGCTGCATCCAATTCCTTCAGCCATTTTCTGATATCGCATTGAGTAAATCAAATTGGCTAAAGATTGGCTTCTGTGACATGGTTTAAGAAGCTGGCTCACCATTGCCTGCTCAAAAGCAATAATGGAAAGACAATAAATGGGCTGATGGGTGCCAGTCACATCCAGATCCTGAAAAATGAATTTTTAAAAAAACTTAGAAAGCTACAGAAAATACCTAGGGAAGCTAAAAGTTAGATTGCCAAAAGTGCAGTCCATACTCCATAAGAGTCAAACTATATCTTGCACCAGTGCCATAAAACCCTCACTCACTTTGAATTTATACTTCAACAGAGAACCTTGAAGTTTTATAATTTGCTCATAATGGAACAGCACTGACATCCCTTATTTTGAATTAATTCCAGAATATTTTACAAACTATGAAAGGACAAATGAGTTAAGCGGTGTTAGTATTTCAGCAATGGTAGATCACAAAATTGCTGCCATTTTTCATCAAACTTTTGCAAAGAAGAAAAGGCAAGATAGTATTGGTTCTCTTACGTTTAATATAGTATTGGTATTGGTTTATTATTGCCAAATGTACCAAGATAGAGTGAAAAGCTTGTCTTGCATACTATTTATAAAGATCAAATTCTTACACAGTGCATTGAGCTCGAATAAGGTAAAACAATAACAATGCAGAATAAAGTGTAAAAAGGCACCAGAAAGTGCAGTACAGGTAAACAATGAAGTACAAGATCATGATGGCAGAGTCCATCTTATCGTACGAGAGGTCCATTTAAGAGTCTGATACAGTGGGATAGAAACTGTCCTTGAACTTGATGGTACTTACAGGCTTTTGCATCTTCTGTCTGATGGGAGAGGGAAGAAGCGAGGATGTCTGGGGTGGGTGGAGCATTTGATTATACTGGCTACTTTACTGAGGCAGTGAGAACTCCAGACAGGATATAGAAGAAGCAGCTAAACACTGATCTATGCAAATGCCTTTTAATTTGCCTCCGGGGACTAAATGAAAGTAATCCCATCATTTCTCACAATATTGACAATTTTAGTTCTTTGTGGCATAGCTGGTTGAAGTACTGACTCGTAGAGTCAATGACCCAGGTTCAGTCTTGACCTGAGGTATTCTCTGTGTTGTGCTTGTATGTTCTTCTCGTTACCACATGGGTTTCCTTTTCAGTGCTGCGGTGTCCTCACACAGCCCAAAGGCATGAGTTGATTAATGAAATGGCTACTGTAAACCACCCTTAGTGTATGAATGGGTGATAGAAGCTGAGAGGAATTGATATGGGGAGGATAAAAAATGAGACGAGTGTGAATAGGTGATGGAAGATTGGGACAGACTGAAGGGTCTTGTTACATGCTGTATCTCTGTCTGGCTATGGCTTTTCTAATAAAGTGGTTTCAAGCTCCAACGTAGGCTACACCATTTCAAAGTCTCCAGCAGACAGTAGATCACACCACATAGATCTGACTGATGTTTCAGTAACAAGTTTCCAATTGACATCATAACATCATTGACTCTGAAATTTGCAAAGTTACATTTTATGATAATAAATAACACACTACTCCTTGTGCACTGGAATACCTCGGCTTAAAGTATGAATTATGCATTTTGACTATTTTTTTATTTCAAATATTGTGCTTCACTGAACGTACACAAAGAATTACGGCAATTTGTGTTTAAAAGATGAGTTGAGTTCCAAAGATTCCTGGTACATGTATTTTTATTGCAATCACTAGTCTTCTATTCAAGTTTGGTGCTGGAAACAATGCAATCTTACTTGCATCAATTCTAAACAAGGAGTCAGAAGGGTAGGAGATGACGTATTAAGTCCTTGTACCGGCCTTTTTTTCTCAACTGACCAACACCTGTCCAGAAACAAGCCTACCACCAGCACTGTCTGATCTGCAGCCTGTCCCCAACCTGCTATTCTCAGGATCCCCTCACCTCAAGATCCATATCCCATTCCTGACAGGCTGACAGTTCCCCTTTCTGCTATACCTCCAGACCCCTTCCCAATGGACTGTTGGACTTGTCAGAACTTTCAGCGCCACCATCCACAACAACAAACACCTACATCTGGTCCCCTATTTCCAATCCTAAATTCGAACTGAACCGCTTAGTGAAGGATATTCCAGGGAACGTAGAACAGTGTAGGCTATTAGGCCCACAATTTTGTGCCAACCTTTTCAGCTACTCCAAGATCAATCTAACCCTTCCTACCACATAACCCTCATTTTTCTTTCATCCATCTGCCTATCTGAAGTATTTTAAATGCCCCTAATGTATCTTGCTCTACCACCAACCTTGGTAGCATGTTCCCACAGTCAAAGCTCTCCGTATAAAACAACCACCTCTGACATCCTCCGGTGAATGATATCTGTAATCTGTCAAGTAGGGAACCGTGCACAATTCTGATTTGATGGAGACGAACGTGAGAGTACGGAGGAACATCTGGAAAACTTCTGAAATGCCCACTTCACTGCCGCTGCTACTGTGTGGTAACTGGAATCTCCGGAGCAGAAGGCCCCGAATCCTCGGCTTTGCTTGTTTCAGCGGCCGGGGCTAGGTCGAAGGCACTCGGCAGAGGATGGCGTTCGGGAGGCTGTATCGGAGAGGCTGGTCGGAGGCTCGAAGTTTTTGAACGGACGGACAGACTCAGTGTTAGCTGTGGTCGGCTGCTTCCAAGGCATCGGCAAGTTGACGGTGCCTAGAGGTTTATGGCAGGAAGTTTCTCCCTTTTGCCGCCTGCTATCGGGGACTCGGCGTCGATCAACTCGGGGACTTTGAGACTTTTTTTTTACTGTGCCCATGGTTTGTTCTTCATCAAATTATGGTATTGCTTTGCACTATAATTGTGTGGTTCTGTCAGTTTTAGTCTTTGGTGTATCCTGTTTTCTGTGAGATCACTCCGGAGAAACATTGTATCATTTCTTAATGCATGTGTACATTTCTAAATGACAATAAAAGAGGACTGAGTGTTCTCATAATCTAATCTAATGCTTTCCTCCAATCACCTTATAATTATGCCCTCTCATATTAGCCATTCCTTTCCTGCGAAAAAGATGCTGGCTATTCACTCTATCAATGCCTTTTATCTTTTTATACACCTCTATCATGTCACCTGTCATCCTCTCTTGCTCGGAAGAGTAAAGTCCGAGCTCAATCAACCTTTCCTCATTAGAAGTGCTCTCTGAGCCAGATAGCATCGTGGTAAAACTCCTCTCCAAAGTTCCTCTCTAACGTATCCACTTCCCTCCTGTAATGAGACAACCAAAACTGAACCTACATAACTTCACATTCAGTTTGAGCATGATAAATTTAACTCCTGAAATTAAATAAAGCAAATTACATCAAAGTTCAATGTAAAATTTGTTATCAGAGTATATACGTGACACCAGATACAACCCTGAGATTCTTTTTCTGCAGGCGTACTTAGCAAATCTATAGAACAGTAACTGTAAATAATCTGTGCAAACACAAATATAAATAAATAGCAATAAATAACAAGCATGAAACTACATGATAAAGAGTCCTTAAAGTGAGTACATTGGTTGTGGGAACACCAGAAATAGAATGAATGTAGTTATCCCTTTTTGTTCAAAAGCCTGATGGTTGAGGGATAGTAACTGTTCTTGAATCTGGTGGTGCGAATCCTGGGGCACCTGTACCTTCTACCTGATGGGAGCAGCAAGAAAAAAGCATGGCGATGATGAACAATATGATTAAGGTAGATTAGATTTAAAGGTACAAAGATAGAAGAACAAAGATAATGGTAATACCTGATGTCCTCACACAAAACAGAAAGTTAGCATGTAACAAGTCAATTTGAAAGCAAATAAAATGTTAGCTATTATTGCAAAAACAAGACAAAGGAAGTATTGCCACAATGATAGACTGCACCTGAACCAGTGCATGAGAATATACTTGACTTGAGGTAACACAACATATTTTAATGAGATAGATTCCTGTGGTAATGAGGCTGAGGAAATATGGCGGGGAATTGGTACGCGCTCTGTGGAGTTTAAAAAAGTAAGAGTGGATCTCACTGAGACTGATAAGATTATGGGGAGACTACAGAATAGATGCTGCGAGGATGTTTGTTCCAGTAAGGGAATCCAGAACCAATGGAAGTTTCTCACGAAAATAAATCAGACATTCCAGGAGGGATTTCTTCTCTATAAGGATTGTAAAGCTTTGGTGTTCTCTATCCCCAGATAGTCATGGCTGCTGGGTAACTGAGAACATTCATGGCTGCAGTAAGTAGATTTTTGTCCTGCTGGGAAATGACTGACAGGTTATGAAGATCACCCAGGAATGTAAAGCTGAGCTAACAGTTAACCTGGATTTTATGGAATGGCAGGTTAAATTTTGGGGGCCACATTACTAATTCCAGCTGTAGTTAATGTTCTTATGCCTGAAAGAGCAGAGAAGACAGGAACTCCCATCATACTTGGAATGTACATGAACGAGCAACTGACTTGGTGAAATACACAGGCTGAGTTGGTAAGTAACATTAATCTCAATAGCTCTTATTGGACAAGAACGAGCATATTTACTACTGCCTGTTACACCGCTGGTGGTTAGAGCAGCAATGGAGGTCCTTCATCCGTGGCAGTGTTCAGAGTACAGCAACACTGACCACTTTAAACACTTTGTACAACAAATAACTTTTTTTTTTGCTTTACTTGTGTATTTTTCTTTTAAGAGTATGTAATTATGTTTAATATGCGGGCTGCCCAGCACAGAACTTGCTGCTTTAATTTGACATAAATGAACACATTGTTTCAATAAGCATGTGACAATAATGCTAATTGCTGTTATAGTTATGTTATCTCTGCGGATGTTGTGCATCTGATGCTATGTGTCTGTGGTGCTGCTCCAAGTTTTTCACTGCACCTGAGCACGCACGTTTACTTGTGCATATGACAATAAACCTGACTTTTCAAGGTTCAAGGTTAAAGCTTATTTGTCACGGTTACACCCTGAGGGAGTGTTGGGTTAGACTGCAAGTATCACCACACATTGCAGAGGCATCATAGCACGCCCGCAACGCATGGCAGAACAACGCAGAACTCAGCAAGCAATCACGAACTTTGACTTTCGGATCAGCTCAGCACACATTGAGGTGCAGTCACTGTTGTACTGAGAAAACACAGCAGCCGATTTTTATAGTCATGGGGGAGAGCAGATAATGTTACAGATTTATACCCTTCTGAGAACCAGCACCTCCATCAGTGCCACGTCCCCGCGAATGGTGCTGGAGTGTTGGCAGTAATTTTTGTTCTCAGTTTTCTGGAACGGGGACAGCTTAACTTTCGTTTCAATGATTTTATTGCACAGGGACATGAGGCATTACGAGTTAAGGTTTGTTAACAGGTGGATAATGATATTGCAACATTACATGGAAATATAAATGTTTTATTAGTGGCACGGTTAGTCAATACAACAATGATTTCCCTTGCTATTAAGGAAGCATATTCCAGTAAATGAATCTAAATCTTTATGGTTTCCTTCTTTTCTCATTGCTCTGTCTACCCCAGCTAGTAAAACATTAAGGAGAATTATTTGATAACTGTATGACCCTTAGAACTCGTCAGGTACTGGCTCCAGGGTTTTTCTTCTTTGGTCCATCTCGTTGGGAGGAGAATATATAATTTCAAAATTACAAGTTCCATTATTCCACTCCCATTCAAAAGGCAAGGGTGAGAGTTTGAGTGGCTCCCACATTTGTGAGCTGGAGTTAGGAGTGAGTCGCTAGGCTGGTCGAACTTGTTCACCTCAATTACAATAGTTAAAAAATAGTTAAAGCCTTATTAGTCACTTGCACATCGAAACATAGAAACATACAGTGAAAAGCACCATTTGTGTCAACGGTCAGCACAGTCCAAATATGTGGTGGGGGTAGCCTACAGCTGTCACCATGTTTCTGGCACCAACATAGAATACCCACAACTTACTAACCCTAACCCGTACATCTCTGGAATGTGTAAGGAAACCAGAGCACCCAGAGGACACCAATACTATCCTGGGAAGAACATACAAACTCCTTCTAGACGGTGGCTGCAATTGAACTTCAATTGCTGATGATTGGCACTGTTACAGAGTTAGGCTAACTCCTATGCTACCTTGCCACTCCTAGTTACAGAGTCATAGAATTATGCAGCATTGAAAGAGACCGTTTGGTCTGGCGTCCATACCGTCCAAGGTGCCTTCCTGAGCTGGTACCATTTACCTACAAACACAAAATAATCTGCAGATGCTGGGATCAAAGCAACACTCACAACATGCTGGAGGAACTCAGCAGGTTGGGCAGCATCCGTGGAAAAGATCGGCCAATGTTTCGGGCTGGAACCCTTAGTCAGGAAGAAAAGTCCTGATGAAGGGTTCCGGCCCGAAACGTCGACTCATCGTTTCCACTGATGCTGCCCGACCTGCTGAGCTCTTCCAGCGTGCTGTAAGAATAAAATGAGTTAGGCTAAAATTAGTGTATGATTGTGTAGAGGTTAATGTAACACTATTACAAAACCAGCGACCCTCATTCAATTCCACCACTGTCGGTAAGGAGTTTGTATGTTCTCCCCATGATCCCGTGGGTTTTGTCCAGATGCTCCAGTTTCCTGGTCTATTCCAAAGACATACAGGTTTGTAGGTTATTTGGTCATATGAGTGTAATTGGGCTGGAAGATCCTGTTACCATGGGTCAGTAAAACATGTTACCATACTGTATCTCTAAATAAATATAAATTAAAAGGTGCTTGATGGTTGGGATGAATTGTGTAATGAAGTATTTATTTCCTCCAGTATCCCTCCAAGAACAGGTATTCTAATATCTGGGCATTTAGAAAACAATCTAAGTAAGCACAAGTGTGATGGGTAGTGAGGACTTGAAAGGATCTTGGACAAAGATCAGCAGATTTTTGGATTACTGCAAGCTTACAGAGGGTGGATTGAGGGAGGTAAGAAACTTATAGATTGACGGTGCAAAGGCAACAAAGCCTGACTGAGGCTTTTAGCAGTAGGTGGACTGACATAGGGGCAAAGTTACTGAGGTTGAACGAGCATGGGCTTAAGACTTGGAATGGATTTCTGGTCCAAAGGCATCACAAGGTCTAACATATTACTGGTACTCAATGACTTTCACTGCACTGCACATAATGGCCATGGTCCATACAACCAGGTTCTGCTTGTCCAGTCCAGTGGAGTTTATCCACGCAGGTTTGGACTCTGCTCGTAGCTGAGCTGTTACAATGAAGCATTGACTTCATTGGCATGGTGTTCAGCATAATACTGTTACAACACCAGTGGCCTGGGTTTAATTCCTGCCATTATCTGTAAGGAGTTTGTATGTTCTCCCCATATCTACATTGGTTTCCTCTGGGTGCTCCGGTTTCCTCACACATCAGCTTTCTTAAAAACAAAAGTGGCACAGCAGGTAGTGTAAGTGCCTCACTGCTCTGACGACCCAGGTTCAATCCTAACCTTTGACGCTGTCTGTTATTTTAGAAGTAGGATGTCCCTTTAAAACAGAGATGGGGAGTCAGAGGGTAGTGAATCCATGGAATTCATTGCCACAGATGCTGTGAAGGCTAAGTCATTGGGTACATTTAAAATGGAAGTTGATAGGTTTATTAGTGAGGGAATCAAAGGTTATGAAGGAAAAGTAGGAGAATGGGGTTGAGAGGGATAATAAGTCAGCCATGTTGGAGCTGTGATGCAGACTCAATGGGCCAAATGGCCCAATTCAGCTCCTATGTCTTATTTTCCATAAATCTGAATCTTTTGGTCAATGAGAGTAAAACAAACACTTTATGCAATCAGTTTACTCCAAGCTCTGGAAAGTTATGTTCTTTGTTTAAAAAAATAGTAACTGTAGTCTGTCAGTGGTGTACCTTAGGGTTAAATATTTCCCACTTATTTGCAAGCCATGCAGGCTCAGTAATTCATTGGTTCTAACTGTTGCTCGTGTTCCCAGAACCAAGGTTTTTCTTCTTCACAGTTGACTGTTGGTCTCAAGAGTTGTCACTGCCAACGTAGTCGATACTTCTTCCTTTATGTGCTTATAAACAACCTTTCAGAATGCTGAGATTCCTCACATTCCAACTGAGCCACTGAGATAGAAAGTGGAGTGAAATTGATTGCTGCCTGACCGATTTCCCACGTGAGTCTTTTGACAGGTATTTCACTGCTTTAACCCAGGCATCTAGTTATCTATTATTACCATAGCAACAACTAGTTCTGCTGCCTACTGATGAGGCCTTGGATGCCAAGGGAGATGTTCTAGAGTGGACCCATTGTTTCTTATCTCTCTCCCACAAATGGCTGCTGTCTTGTTGTTTTCAATTTATTAGGTCTAAGACCCTGGGTCCCTTCAAAGCCAGGCAACTCCCTCCTGACTTAGAGAAACCTACTTTGCAACTTTGTTTCTTAAATCTTAAGCAAGTCCAGTTTCAGTTTGTACTTCACAATTTAGTTGCCAGAGATAGATAGCTTCTCAAAACAATTCCTGATTGATAGCTCGCTAATCTTAATACTGGAGAATATGCTTCTAATTAAGTTATTATCAATGTGTTTACTTATATTCTGTTAATGTTCTCAGAAAACTTCACAGACCATTAAGCATCATTAAGATTATTTATTTGTTTGTTTATTTAGTGATTTAGCACAGAGTAGGTCTTTCCAGCCCTTCGAGCTGCACCACCCCAGCAACTCCACAACCCCGATTACCCCTAACCTTGTCATGGGACAATTTACAATGACCAACTAACCTACCCTGTATGTTTGTAGACTGAAGATGGAAACCGGAGCTTCTGCGGAAAACCCACACATTCCAAGGCGAGAAAGTTCAGAGACTCCTTACAGATTGGCGCCAGAATTGAACTCCGAACTCCAGAACGCTTGAGCTGTAATAGAGGTCGTGCTAACCACTAAGCTACCATGGCCCCCCAGACTGTTCAAACTGAAAACCCTGTCATCTTTTCTGTTCTGAAATGGCCTTAATTAACCCTTTGCTAGCCACCTTAGTACTATTTCATTTATTTTCTCTCAATAACCTGTTGTACTTGAGACGTATTAATCCATCGTATTTCATCGATATTTAGCTGCAAGGCATATAGTACCATTATGGTTTACATTGTGGAATTTGCATTTTCTCCCTGTGACCATGTGTTTTTAACATGGATGCTATGGTTTCCTTCCATTCCTCAAAGACATGCTGAAGGATTAATATCTGGTGTGAAATATCCATGGTGTCGGGCAGAGACAGGAGCGTCAGACAATGTGTGAGAGAATGAACAATGAGAAATCAATGGGGAATGATGGGATTGCTCTGAGGGTTGGCATAGACTCGATGGACTAAGTGGCTCCTTCCATCTCATGTGTAAGGCAGGAGGAATAGCAGAACAGTGATTCTTATTGGTGAAAGTCATGAATAATGGGCTACCGTTATGACATTCTATTTGTGTAACATCTATGGGTTTCTTTAGATTCAACTGATCAAAAACAAGAGTAAAAGAATTGTAAGGAGAACATCTCTTATTGACATGGGAACTCTCAACTAAGCAGCCACATCCGACATAATACACCAGAGCCAAATAATATTATCATGGTCTAAAATGCATGCTCCTGTGCTGTGTCATTCTATGCTTTCTAAAAGATGTGGTTTGGCCAATGGTCAATCACTGGGCTAATGACTGAGAAGCCTGGAGAAGCAACCTAGGGACCCAAGTCCAATTCCAATCACAGCATCTGAGGAATTTAACTTCTCCTGACCTGCTGAGTCCCTCTAGCCTTTTGTATGTGTTACTCTGGATTTCCAGCATCTGCAAAATCTCTTGTGTTTATGATTTATTATTAAGAACCTCTCTGTTTCACTAATACCTTCTGGTGGAGGAAATTTTCTATCCACATCTTGTCTGGACGATATGACCCCTCACCCACCCTCCATGCTTCACTCTCAAAAACAACTCTGAAATGGCTTAACAAGTAACAGTAGTCTCCTTCTCAAAGAGCAATCAGAGATGGCAATAGGTGTCGTTCTTGTCCTTGACACTTAGAGAAATAAATTTGAAAAAAAAGACACATTTCTCATGTTCACATTGGTGTTTATCTGAATTCCCTGATCCTGTGGTCTTGGTCATTTTTGTATCTGAAGCCCTCCATGACTACCTGAGATCTGCATTCTGCTCTTCGAGCTCTTAGTCAATGATAATGCTTCACCATAGGCCATCGGCTGCCAAGACCCAATAGTCAGAAATTCCCTCGCTAAATTTTACTGCTTCTTTCTTCAACTTCAAAAAGATGATTTTTAAAACCCTCCTCATTTTTGGTTGCAACTCCAAAATCTATGAACCACCTTCGGGTGTTTAAATGATATCAAAGGTGCTGTATGAATATGTATGCAGTAAGGATTAAGTATCAAGCTGAAGGATTAACTTTATTTGCCATGTGCACTTACATGTGTTAGGAATTTGTTGTGGTGTGTTGGCATGACATGCAACAAAAAATAACAACTTTCAACTATTATAAAGAGTGAAGAATTATATAAAAATAAGTTTAGAAATAAGCAATGGAATAAAATGTTTATAAATACATAAATACCAGCATATATTTACAATGTAAACAACATTATAAAAAGATGTTTAATATGGTTACACTGCAGTACAGTGACTGAGGTAATAGATAGGGTATGGGGGGAGGGGCTAACTAGAATGGTTGAGCACATGGGGGAAGAAACTCTTAAGATGGTGTGGATTTTGTTTTAATAGTCCTATATCACTTCCCAGAATGGAGCTTTTGGAAAAGGCAGTTTGCTTGATGGATAGTGCTTGCAATGATTTTCCTGCCCGCTTCTTTGTCCTGGACACATACAAGTAATGATGGTAGAATGCAGCCAATGACCTTTTCTGCTGTCACATACCCAATTTTCAATAATATTTCCCAATGCAAAGTGCATTTTCCACAGGTCTAGCATTGAAGTAATGTTAGCATTAACATTTAATTCGGACATACATATTTGGATAACATGAATTCAGCCAGGCTGATTACATCATTGTTATTTGAGTTCAGAGCTCCTTTCAAGCTGGATCCTCAAGGGAATGAAAAAGGGAAGCCCACAACTCAGAGGTGGCTAGATCTTTATGGGCAATTTTCCTCTAGGTCAGGGGTAGCACTGTCACGTAGCTACTGCTGCAGAAATCAGGCCACTGGTTTCACTGTTGTATGTACTGTTTTTAACAGGAGTCAGAGTAAGAAAGTGGGGGGAGGAGGGGAAGAACAACAAGGTGATTGGTGAAACCGGTGGAGGGGAAGTGGTGAAGTAAAGAGCTGGGAAGTCGATTGGTGAAAGAGATACAGGGCTGGAGAAGGGGGAATCTGATAGGAGAGGACAGAAGGCCATGGAAGAAAGAAAAGGAGGAGAAGCGCCGAGGGAAGAGGTAGGCAGGTAAGGAGGTGAGGTGAGAGAGGGAAAAGGGGATGGGGAATGGTGAAGGAGGGGGCTGGTGGGGGCAGTACCGGAAGTTTGAGAAATCAATGTTCATGCCATCAGGTTAGAGGCTACCCAGATATTGCTCCTCCAACCTGAGTGTGGCCTCTTCGCAACAGAAGAGGAGGACATGGACTACCATGACGGAATGGGAAAGGGAAGAGGAATTAAAATGGGTGGCTACTGGGAGATCCCGCTTTGTCTGGCGGACGAAGCATAGGTGCTTGGCGAAGCGGTCTCCCAATCTACGTCGGGTCTCCCCGATATCAAAGAGGCCACACCAGGAGCACCGGATACAGTATATGACCCCAGCAGGCTAGCAGGTGAAGTGTCGCTTCACCTGGAAGGACTATTTGGGGCCAAGAATGGTAGTGAGGGAGGAGGTGTAGAGACAGGTGTGGCACTTGTTCCACTTGCGAGGATAAGTGACAGAAAGGCATCAAAGAGCCCTCCCACCCAGAATGTTCTCTTTCCTCCTCTCTCCCATTGGGCAGAAGATACAAAAGTCTGAAAGCACATGTCACCAGACTCAAGCACAACATCTATCCCATTCTTATCAGATTCTTGTATGATTAAATGGACTCTTGACCCCACAATCTAACTTATTATGATCACTTACATGCACTGCACTTTTTTGGTGGCTTTTACACTTTATTCGGCTTTGTTTTTGTTCGGTGTTGTTCTGCTTCAATGGATTGTGTAGCAATTTGATCTGTATGAACAGTACATAACACAAACATTTCATTGTATCTTGGTCATCATCATCATCATCATAATGTGCCATGTTGTATGACGTGGGCAATCATGGTCTTCCATTTGTCTTTAACCTGAGCCTTGCCTGTGGGAAGACCCCCTTCATGCTGTTGATCTTATCCTTTTCTTTATCCATGACCATGATTGTTTTTGACAAACTTTTTTGACAGAAGTGGTTTGCCATTGCCTTCTTCCGGGCAGTGTCTTTACAGGACGGGTGACTCCGGCCATTATCAATACTCTTCAGAGATTGTCTGCCTGGCGTCAGTGGTCACATAACCAGGACTTGTGAGCTGCACAAGCTGTTCAGACCTGCTCCACTACCTGCTCCCATGGCTTCATGTGGCCCTGACTGGGGGGCTAAGCAGATGCTACACCTTGCCCAAGGGTGACCTGAAGACTAGTGGAGGGAAGGAGCACCTTACACCTCCTTTGGTAGAGATGTACCTCCACCCCACCACCCATCTTAGTACATGTGATAATATTAAACCATCTAACTAATCCATCTCTGGGAAATTCATGCTCTGAATTCTGCAGGAATAGCTAAGTGATTATGCTTCCCATTGATCATAAAGAAAATTGCTCATGATGAAGTAGCCACCACTTTGATGTGGACTTCCCTTTCTCCTTGTCTGCTGCTTTAAGGATCTAGGTCGAAAGAAGCCTTGAACTCCAACAATAATGACATAATTAGCCTGGCTGAACAGTCAATCACGTTGGAGAATTCCAGTAGACTGCAAAGCAGGAAGGAAAAACAAATAATTCAGTTAATTAGCAAGCCAAAAAAAATCAGAACATGTACAAGAAGTTAAAATATCAAAAACTTTAAAAAATAAAAATGTATCTTGAAATATTTGCAAGGAGGAATTACATACTCGTGCCTAAAGTTAATTTTTAGGTCCAGAGAGTATGGATTAAGATCCCAATTAGACCTGGTAGAACTCAATGGCTTCTGACCGCTGGTGTGCAGCCTTGCACATGATACCTGGGCACAGGAGCAAGGATTTTCTTTTTAAATTACAGTCTTTGATTGGTCAGCTAACAATTTGAGTAAGAAATTTTTCTTCTTAATAAAAACGCGTAATGAGAACAAAATCAGAAAGGCTGTTCATTGCTTCCAGCCACCTTGAAAAAGAATTAAGTGAATCTCACCAGTGTGAACTTGGCTGAAAGATATGGGAATTGCTAAGAGTTGATGCAGTATAATTTTTACTTTAAATCCAATATTATCTTCTAAAAAAGGTCTTTTAAAACCATCATAGAAATTTAATTTTAATGAAATATTAATCTCCTTGAATGTTGATGGGTTGTGCACAGAGCCTAGAAGAATATTTCAATCTTCCCTAATGTACAATGTTTGATAAAATTAAATTTCCCATTTACTTATGTGGTTATCTCAATGAAATGACATTGGAACAAGCTTGATGAGTGAGTATTCTTTTCTGTAGGCAAAACTTAAACTAAATTAACTGCATATAATTGGTACCAGATGTTCTGTGTTATGAGGGAAGACAAGGAGAAAAGTACATTTATTGGCAGGCTTATTTTACCCCTAATGCACAATAATATATTATCAATTTATGATTCAAAGGCTAGAGTAGTGACTCCACTCTCTACAGCTTTTATTGCATTATGCTCAACTACACCTTCTTTAAGACCCTTTAACATTCAATCTATCTAAATCACCGGTTGCAAAAGCAGGTCAGAGTCTGGATGGTCTGATGGGTGGATCATTTCCTAACTCCCCAAAGCTTCTACTGAGGTACATCTATCATCAATGATTGCCACCATCTTCTTGCAGCTGCCATCAACCAGTAGCAACAAAAGCTTTGTCCCCGACAACCAGATTCAAGGTCAAGAACATCTACTTCCCTTAAAACATTGGGTTATTAAACCCTCCTGTACAACGGTTACCACTTCCTCTGTGTAGCAACACAATAAACACTTTGATCACTACAATAGATTTTTTTTTGTTTTCACTGTTTCCTTTCTTGTGTAATTTTGTATAATTTATGCTTAATTTATGTCTTCCTTGTGAATGCTCTGTCTTTAATGCCATGTGCCTGTGATGCTACTGCGAGTAATATTTTCATTGCACCTGTGCATATATTTACTTGTGCTTGTGTCAAACTTCACTTTGACTCCAAATTTGAGTTTGAATCAAAGCCACTTCAATCTCCCATTATCTTTGGTTCATGGTCTCACTACTATATGGGTAAAGATAGCATGATAATTTCCTTAGCTAGAGCATGGTGAATCTCTGGAATTCATGCTACATGGCAATGGAGGTCAAGTCATTTGGGATATTTATTTATTTATTTATTTGTTTGTTTGTTTATTTAGAGATACAGCAGGAATAGGCCCTTCCAGCCCTTTGATCCTCACTTCCCAGGAATCTCCAGCAAACCCGATTTATCCCTAATCTACTCACAGGACAGTTTACTATGACCAATTCACCTACCTGGTACGTCTTTGGGAGGTGGAATGAAACTGGGAGAAAATCCACAAATTACACAGGGACTCCTTACGGGGGATGCCTGGTTTGAACTCTGCACTCCAATGCCCTGAGCTGTAATAACTGCTACACTACCGTGGCACTCCATGTAAAGAAGAGGTTGATAGGTTCTTGATTAGTAAGGATGTCAAAGATTATGGGGAGAAGGCAGGAGAATGGGGTTGAGAGAGATAATAAATCAGTCATGATGGAATGGTGGAAAAGACTCAATGGGCCGAATGGCCTAATTCTGCTCTGATGTCTTGTGATCTTATAGTCTTATAATGAGAAGTGGGATTCTGTAATTTCACTTAACTTAGGCTTTTGATAACAACTCCTACACAATCCTATCTTATGCAAATCTCTGAACTTTTGAGAGCACCTAAAAGAGTCAGATCGCAGGTTGAAATTTTGAAGAGAGGGAGGACACATGATTGAAATATAAAAGATCTGTAGGCTCCCAACAGTATGGATGTGGTGCTGTTTAATTGTTGGGAAAATCTAGTACTTGGAATCTCTTGGGCGGGCATCAATAATAAAACATGCAGATGAGGGAGTAATTTTCTCTCAAAGCTATTAAGTTTTGCCTTGACTTGGGGGACTGAGATATGGAGAGGGGTTGAGGAGGCTAGGACTTTTGTCCATTTGAAACAATGGAGATTGGAGGGTAATCTTACAGAACAGTATAAGCTTATGAGAGACATAGATAGGGGGAATGCATCCTTTTCTTATGGCTGGGGAATCAAGAACCACTAGGAAAAGTTTTAAACTGCAATGAGAAAGATTGAATTGCACCTTGAGGGGCAACTTTTTCACCCAGAGGATAGTCAGTACATGGAATGAGCTGCCTGAGTAAGTGGTTGAGGCAGGTACGTTATATCATTAATCAAGTAAAAGGTACTTACAAAAAAGTACATGGTTTGGAAAAGTTTAGGGGATATGGGCCAAATGCAGACATATGAGACCAGCTTAGATGAGAATCTTGGACTGCCTCTTACATAGCTGGGTGGGGAGGTTGTAAGATTCAATGACATTATGACTCAGAGATGTGAGCCTTGGCAACTCTTTTCCTCAAAGGTTAGAGTAATAGAGGACAATAGCACTGAAACAGGCCCTGTGGACTATGCGGAATTGTTATTCTGTTAAGTTATGTCATTCTGCACCTGGACCATAGCCATCCATACCTTCCAACCCATGCACTCACACAAACTTCCCCTGAGTGTTGAAATCAAGCCCGCACCCACCACTTCCACCACTTCCACCAACAACTCATTCCACGCTGTCACCACCCACAAGAATGGAGAAGTTCCCCCTCAGGTTCCCCTTAAGTATTTCACCTTTTGCTATTAACCTATGACCTCATTCTGGAAGGTACTAGAAGCAGAATCCTTAAATATTTTAAAGAATAAGATAGTTAAATTGTCCATAAGCAAGTGGGGGAATTGGCTGGAATATATTCGAGATTGGATCCTCGTACCTGCTTCAATGGCAGAACTGGTATGAGGATCCAACTGTTTTATGACTGCCCTTTGTAAGCTGATAAGCAGTGGATTCAGTCCTCCACAGAGCATGCCTGCACTGACCTGGATATGGTACACAGGGTAGACCTAGTTGGAGTCGAGAGGCAAGTACGGATGACAAGATGACCTGCTATAGTACGAAGACACCGGTCCTCACCCCCCATCGCTCTCCATAGGGCATTCTGACAACCTGCGATAGGAGGAGCTGGCAGCAAAGGTTTGTCTCCTTGAAGCACCTTCAATTACTCCAAAAGACTGAGGTTTGGTAAAGTACTGAAAGGCTTTTATTCGCTGTACAATACGACCTCCACAGTGAGTGTCTGCCCCCGGACTGAGGGGGAGGGGCAAGGTGAACACCTTTATACAGGACTCTGTGGGAGGAGCCACAGGGGCAGTCAGCAGACGGGTGTGTCCAGACAGGTGACCGAGTTACAACATATATACATGGTTTACCACATTCACCCCTCCTATTTTTAAAAAGAGTCCCGCGGGGTGAAGTGACTGACAATATTTACAAGAAGTATATTTACAGGTTAAGTCTATCAGGCGGTCGAGTCCGTCGCTGTGACCTACGTAGCACCGGCGGTGATTGCACTGGCGATGGCGGTTGTGCTGGCTCCGGCCTGACTTCAGGTGCCAGCACGTTTGGCATCGGTAATCCCTCGTGCGTGTGCGTCGCGCCCGGTATAGGAGTGTCGTGTGGTGTCTGTATAGGGTTTGGGGCGCACGGTGTCTCGTAGGTACATACATTGGTGGGTACGGGGTCAATAGTCACCACGGAGTGTTCAGGGTAGGGGCCCGGAGCTCCTGCGGGCGCCAGGTCGCAGATGGAGACCGTGTCCTCCCGCCCATCAGGTAAAACCACGTAGGCATACTAGTGGTTCGCATGAAGTAAGTGAACCCTCTCGACTATCGGGGAGTATTTATTGCTCCTCGCATGTTTCCGGAGCAGCACTGGCCCCGAGGGCGTCAGCCAAGATGGTAGGGTGGTTCCAGTGGTCAATTTTCTGGGAAAAGAAAAGAGCCGCTCATGAGGGGTGGCATTGGTGGCTGTGCATAACAGGGAGCGGATGGAGTGGAGTGCCTCGGGAAGGACCTCCTGCCAGCGGGAGACCGGCAGTCCCTTTGACCTGAGGGCTAAGAGTGTGGCTTTCCACACTGTGCCATTCTCCTTCTCTACCTGTCCATTCCCCCGGGGATTATACCTCGTGGTCCTACTGGTTGCAATTCCCCTAGCCAGTAGATATTGGCGCAGCTCGTCACACATAAACAAGGACCCTCTGTCACTGTGGATATAGCATGGGTATCCAAACAGAGTGAAGAGCTTGCGCAGGGCTTTTATAACTGACATGGTAGTGGTGTCGGGGCAGGGGATGGCGAAGGGGAACCGTGAGTACTCGTCAATTACGTTAAGAAAGTACACATTGCGGTCGATGGAGGGAAGGGGGCCCTTAAAGTCAACACTCAGTCGCTCAAAGGGCGGGTGGCCTTGATGAGTGGTGCCTTTTCGGGTCGGTAGAAGTGCGGTTTGCACTCTGCACAGACTTGGCAGTCCCTGGTCATCATCCTGATCTCCTCAAGGGAGTAAGGCAGGTTCCGGGCTTTCACGAAGTGGAAAAGCTGGGTGAGCCCCGGGTGGCAAAGGTCTACATGTAGGGCATATAGCCGGTCGATCTGCGCGCTGGCGCATGTTCCCCGGGATAGGGCATCGGAGGGCTCGTTGAGCTTCCCAGGCCTGTACATGATGTCATAGTTGTAGGTGGAGAGTTCGATTCTCCACCTCAGAATTTTATCATTTTTGATTTTGCTCCACTGCTGATTATTAAACATGAATGCGACTGAGCGCTGGTCAGTTAACAAGGTGAACCTTTTGCCAGCAAGATAGTGCCTCCAGTGCCTTATAGCTTTCACTATGGCCTGGGCCTCTTTCTCTACCGCAGAGTGCTGAATTTCAGGGCCTTGAAGGGTACGGGAGAAGAACGCCACTGGTCTTCCTGCCTGGTTGAGGGTAGCAGCCAGCGCAAAGTCGGAGGCGTCACTCTCTACTTGGAAGGGAATGGCCTCATCCACCGCATGCATTGCTGCTTTGGCAATGTCCCCTTTTATGCGGTTGAAGGCCGCGAGGGCCTCGGCAGAGAGGGGGAATGTGGTGGACTTGACCAGGGGGCGTGCCTTGTCTGCATAGTTAGAGACCCATTGGGCATAATATGAAAAGAAGCCCAGGCACCTTTTGAGGGCTCTGAGCGTATTGGGAAGAGGGAGTTCCAACAAAGGGCGCATACGGTCGGGGTCAGGGCCAATGACTCCATTCTCCACGACGCACCCAAGGATAGAAAGTCGGGTGGTCCCAAATACACACTTGTCCTTCTTATAGGTGAGGTTGAAAGATTTGGCCGCTTGGAGAAATTTTTGGAGGTTGTTCTCATGATCCTGCCGGTTGTGACCGCAGATGGTGATGTTATCCAGATATGGGAACGTGGCCTTCAGTTGGCACTGGTCCACCATCCAGTCCATTGCCCTCTGGAAGACAGATACACCATTCGTGACACCAAAGGGGACGCGCAGGAATTGATAAAGCCTGCCGTCCGCCTCGAAGGCAGTGTAAGGGCGGTCCTCCCGGCGGATGGGGAGCTGATGGTAAGCGAATTTTAGAGTTATGGTCGAGTACACCTTGCACTGTGCTATCTGATTGACCATATCCGCGATGCGGGGTAGAGGGTACGCGTCGAGCTGCGTGAACCTATTGATGGTCTGGCTATAGTCCCCGACCATCCTATTCTTCTCCCCGTTCCGATCAACAACCACCTGCGCCCTCCAAGGACTTGTGCTTGCCTCAATGACCCCCTCCCTGAGCAGCCGCTGTACCTCCGACTTAATGAAAGCTCTGTCCCCCGCGCTGTACCTCCTGCTTTTAGTTGCCACAGGTTTACAGTCAGGGGTCAGGTTGGCGAACAGCGGTGGGGGAGGGATCCTGAGGGTGGAGAGGCCGCAAGTGGTGTCGGTAGTGTGGCAGTTGGCATGATGTTGGGTGGGATGCACAGGTCGGTGTGTGTGTGTGGTCAGTAGCGGGGTACGTGACATATCTCTACAAAACAGGGGATTTATGTCAGTAATTGGCGGGAGGGGCCCATCATACTTCATTGTCACGCTTTTCAGGTGGCTCTGGAAGTCCAACCCCAACAGCACAGGGGCACACAGTTGAGGCAAGACCAGTAACGTAAAGTCCCGATATTCTGTGCCCTGCACCACTAGTGTCGCTACACAACCCCCCCGGACGTCTGTTGTATGCGACCTGGAGGCCATGGTGACCCTCTGACTTACCGGCCGTATCATGAGTCCACAACGCTGCATATACAATATGGTCGGGTGGATAAAACTCTCCGTGCTGCCTGTGTCAAAGAGGCAGCTTGTCCTGTGTCCCTCCACCAGGATGTCCATTATTGACCTTGCGAGCTGGTGGGGAGCGCTTTGGTCGAGGGTCACGGAAGCCAGGGTGAGGTCGCTGTCTTGGTCCGGCGTGGTGGGGTGCCCCGTGAGCACCCGTTGGTCGTAGGCGGTGGGAGGTGGCGGCGACCAAGATGGCGGTCCCCATGTCTCGCACGTGGTGGCAGCGTGCAGGGAAGATGGCGACCCCCATGTCTCACACGTGGTGGCAGTGTGCAGGGAAGATGGCGGCCCCCATGTCTCGCACGTGGTGGCAGTGTGCAGGGAAGGTGGCGACCCCCACGTCTCGCACACGGCACTGCTCGATCCCGCTCGCGGTTTTGACTTACAGACCTTGGCGAAGTGGCCCTTCTTTCCGCAGCTGGAGCAGGTAGTTGTCGGGCCAGGCAGCGTTTCCAGGGGTGCTTCTCCAGTCCGCAGAAGTAGCACTTCGCGGACTCACCACTGGCGGCAGCCGAGGTTGATTCACCGGCAGGTTGCGGGATCTGCGGCACCCACGAGGCCATCGGGGGATCGCGTGCCTGGAGAGCCTCGGAGTTATGCAGAGCAGCCTCCAACGTATCAGTCAGCTCCATCGCCAAACTTAGGGTAAGATCGGCTTTTTCCAGCAGCCGCTGGCGCACGTACACTGACCTGGTCCCCGTGACGAAGGCGTCTCTCACTAGGAGTTCTGCATGCTGCGCCGCCGTCAGCTCCTGGCAATTGCAGGCTCGCATGAGCGTCCGTAGGGCCCGGACAAACTCAGCACTCGATTCCCCGGGGCGTTGTTGCCGTGTCGCTAAACGGTGCCGAGCATAGACGCTGTTTATCGGCCGCAGGTATTGTCTTTTGAGTGCGTTCATTGCGCCGTCGTAGTTCGGCTGGTCTCTGATCAGCAAATAGACCCGTGGACTGACCCTGGAGAGTAGAACTCTGTGCTTTGCTACAGGGTCGGTCGCTTTAATCTCCTCTAGACACGCTTTGAAGCAGGCCAGCCAGAGTTCAAAAGCGTTTCCAGCTTCAGGTGTTTGCGGATTGAGGTGTAATTTTTCTGGTCTCAGGGCCTGTTCCATGTTTTAAAACGTACAGCGAATAAAATTGAAACACCTTCAATTACTCCAAAAGACTGAGATTTGGTAAAATACTGAAAGGCTTTTATTCGCTGTACAATATGACCTCCACAGTGAGTGTCTGTCCCCGGACTGAGGGGGAGGGGTAAGGCGAACACCTTTATACAGGACACTGTGGGAGGAGCCACAGGGGCAGTCAGCAGAGGGGTGTGTCCAGACAGGTAACCGAGTTACAACATATATACATGGTTTACCACACTCCTATCAAACTATGAGTCATTTAATAGCTGGGAAGCACAACTATTTAAAAACTAATAGCTCTGAAATGAATAATTAAAACAAATGGAAATTATTAAACCAAAAATTTCAACTGAAATTACATGCAAACACTGACAGATAATGGAAAACTAAAATTACATCATTTAGGCATTCCCCCTTCATTTCATAACCTACAGGGCCGGAACTCCCATTGCAATCAGTAGGTTCCAAGGATGTCAGATCTGTTTCAGCACTGGGTGTATGTGGAGTTTCCACAAATGATGGAAAAGAACTCCCAGAAACTTTGTCCTCTGTGCTCCATGTGAGAGTCCAGGATTGAAAGAGAGTGTACTAGATGGTCCGGTAGCTAGCAAACCCATAGAGGTCCAGGACTTGCTGAAATTTAAATAAACTAGCGTCTTTGAATATTATTTAAAGCAGAGGGAAAGGGAGTCTTAATCAGCAAGCTGTGAGTTGTGGGGTGTGGCACTGTGAATAGACCAGCTACTCCTACTGGAGCTGTCGACATGACTCGGCACATTACAAAAATCAGCCTCCCTCCCGTAGGCTCTGTAATCATTTCTCACTGTCTTGGAATAACAGCCAACATAGAAGCCTTTGCACCCTGATCATTCTTTCTTCTCCCCGCCCCCTTCCCATTGGGAAGAAGAAAGAAAAGCCTGGAAGTATATACCACCAGGATCAAGGGTGACTTCACGCATGCTGTAATAGGACTATTGAACAGATCTCTTGTACAATAAAATGGACCCTTGATGTCACAATCTACTTCACCATGGCCTTTCAGCTATTGTCTGCTTTCAGTGCATTTTCTTCTGTAGCAGTAAGTCTATATTCTGCATTCTGGTATTGTGTTTCCCTTGAACTACCTCAATGATGAAATAATCTGTATGGATGGCATGCAAAAATTCACTGTATCTCAGTACAGGTGACAATAGTAAACCAATTATGACTCCAAGCACCAGAACTAAATTTCTCTTATTAAATGCCCTATAACTTATCCACCTGGATAAGTTGTATGTTCAGCATTATAAGTAAAATCGTTGGGTAGCATCAGAAGCCATTCAGACCTTTGACTCTGAGCTGGCTCTTTTCAATAACAACCAAGATTGAACTGCTTTTACATTTTCCCCAAAGTCTCTTGGGATTTTTTTCTCCTGCAATCATTCATTCTTGCATGGAAATGTATAATATTATTTATTATTATTGAGAGCTTATCTAATTCCTGTTTGAAGGTTTCAATTGAATCCGTATACTAATGCAAGTGGCCCAGTGACAGAGGCCATCAGTTGCTCGAATTAGGAGCCGAATATCTACATTTTTATAGTGGAATTTCTATCAGAATGAGAGAGAATATGGCTCTCTAATAATAAGATTTGCAGTAATAAAAATCCAATTGTATTCATGGGCACACTCCAGATCTCATTCATATGAAATCAGAGATTAGACTTTGTATTTGAACTTGTTTTACAGTTAATTGTAATCCAAGGCTGAATGAAAAAGGAACAATTTTATAAACAATATGAGGGTCAGCAAATAACAGTCTCCACTTCTAACCTTTATAATCACTCTGGGAAATTATCAGAGCGCAAAGGGGATATCTCTAAATTGCATGCAAGAATGTTGATGCATTAAACTGAGGGAACATCTACAAAAGTGTACCTCTGCATCTATTAGAATGAAAATTTCAGGAAATTTTCCTCTGATGCTCATTTCCTCTTATAGAAGCAAATGTGTCCTAAAGAATTGCCACTTAGCCAGTTAAACAGCTTTATGAAATGTGTTTAGTATTTTTCCAGGGGATTCTTGTTCCAACAAATTTCTTGCAGCATCTAAATTTGCCTAAGTGAAAGAGCTAATTAGACACAGATCAAATTACAGTATGTAGCAAAAAAATTCAATACACTTTATACAGATAGTTTTAGAATTCAATTAGAATGAAGTTTGCCTTCCCCAGGGTAACATTATGCCTATGGTGGCAGATATAGTAGAGCAGTGGTTAACTGACAAGGCCAGCATCCAGAGGCCTGATTTAATGATCCATAGGCAACTGTTTAAGCCCCTCCATTGAAATAGGGGATTTCAATTTCAGTTAATTAAATAATTCTGGAAATAAAGATTAGGATCAATAATGGTGGTTGTGAGTGCATTGGACTGTGAGGATCATGGCTGGGTCATTATTAAACCCTCCCAGCCAGTAATGAATCCAGGCCTTTGAATACAATCTCACAGGTATGACCCAATGAGCTATTCTGATTTTCTTTAAACTATAATCAAAGTGCAAATTTCCTTTCCAGGCAAAAGAGAAGAAATGGGAGCAGTGGTAGCCAATCAGACCCGAACCCAGATCCACCATCCAATAAGATCATGGCTAATCTGGACATCATCTTCCTGTTAGTTTGAATATCTGTTAGTATCCACCATAAATATATTCATTGGCTCTGCCTCCATTGCTCTGTAGAGTAGAGAATTCCACAGAAAACAAAAATTCTTTCCATTTGAATATATGCAGATGCTTCACAGCACCAGCAATCACTGATTGGGATGTGATTCTTGACACTGTCTGTAAGGAGTTTCTACATTCTCCTCTTGACCATGTAGGTTTCCTCTGGGTGCTTTAGTTTCTTTGCGCAGGCCGAAGATGTTCAGGTGAGGGTTGGTAAGTTCCAGACATGCTTGGTGCCATTTGTGGGCTGCCCCGAGCACAAGCCTCTGTTAGTCATTGATGCAAAATGATACAATTAACTGTATGTTTCAGTATTTCAGTGTATGTGTGACAAATTGATCTAATCTTTAAATGCTGATTCTTTATTCTGAAACTATAGTCCCACTAACAAGTCCAACTGCTTTAGAGATTGTCTGCTTAATGTTTTTGAAAGGGCTACTGCACGCTAACTCATTATATCAGGTTAGTGGAATGATGGAGGCAAAGAGCTTTGCGTGATGAGCACCTTGCTGAAGATTTGGGGGTTATAATAAACTGTTCCTTCTGACTTAATGAGGAAGCCTGTCAATAAAGATTTACTGTAAATATGTTGTGATCAATATTTTGTTTGTCTTTGGATAGTTTAAAGGAGGAAATATATTCTGTTGTGCCTCTGTTCTGTGTAAAGAATGCAGTCAGAATGGTGAATAAACACAGGAAAATAATAAGAACTCTGCATCTGCCAGCCCCGGATATGACTGAGAATATATAAGAGGCTTGGAAAACAGAGCATCTATTTGTCAAATGATTAAATATGTTTCCAGATCCCTTTAACTCATAGTAAAACCTTAAGCCACTCAGACAGATCAAGAAGCTTCATTGATTGGATCAAAGAATTCTTGTTCCCCTCTCTCACCACTTCAGGGAGAGCAGAGGTGATGACTGCAGCAAAAATCAGGTTAGACCATTTAATAATGTTTCATGTCCTCCTTGTGACCTCTGCCACATCTATAAGCTTGGGCTAGGACTGACAACACATGACAGGAAGAATCTATGTGTGTCTTTGGCAGGAATCAGAGAGGAATGTGCAGGTCAAACAGTTATCAGTGTAGCTGGAATCGTTCGAGAAAGCAGTTAAAAGCAGAATTGGATTAGTTTGCTTCCTGGTATTGGTGATTTGTTTTACAATCATCTGTCACAGGACTGACCATCTTTGCCCAATTTCTACTGCTTCAATGCACACTTAGATCACGGTGTGACAGTACAAATCACGATTATATCGTGACACCTTCTCCAATTTTCAGCAGGGAATCAGCACACCAAACACTGGAGGAATTCAGTCGGTCAAGCTGCATCTATGGAGGGAAGTCGAGAGTTGACGTTTCAGTTTGGGACCCTTCTTCTGGATCGAAAGATGGAAAGGAGATAACAGGTATAACAAGGTCACAGAAGATGGAAAGGAGATAGCAGGTATAACAAGGTGGTGGAAGATGGAAAGGAGATAACAGGTATAACAAGGTGGTGGAAGATGGAAAGGAGATAGCAGGTATAACAAGGTGGTGGAAGATGGAAAGGAGATAACAGGTATAACAAGGTGGTGGAAGATGGAAAGGAGATAACAGGTATAACAAGGTGGTGGAAGATGGAAAGGAGATAGCAGGTATAACAAGGTGGCGGAAGACGGAAAGGAGATAGCAGGTATAACAAGGTGGCGGAAGATGGAAAGGAGATAGCAGGTATAACAAGATGGCGGAAGGGGTGGATCTTATCGGCCAGCTTGCCCTGAAACATCGACTGTCCATTTTCTTCCACACATTTGTGTTCAAAAGTCAGGAAGTTATATTGCAGCTTTATAAAATTCCATTCAGGCTGCATCTGAAGTACTGCATCTAGTTCTGGTCTCCCCCCACCCGCCATTATATGTAGGAAGATGCCAAGGCTTTGGGGAGGGTACAGAAGAGGTTTACCAGGATGTTGCCTAGATTTGAGGGCATGTGCTATGACAAAATGTTGGACAAACTGGTGTTGCTTCCTCTCAAACGGTGAAGGCTGAGGGGAGATCTGATAGAAGTTTATACGTTTATGAGAGGCAAAGACAGAGTTGACAAACAGCGTTTTTTTCCAAAGTTTGAAATATCTGATATCAAAAGGCATGTACTTAATGTGAGAGTGCGTAATTTGGAGAGATGTGAGGGGCTTTTTTTTAACACCGAGAGCAGTGGGTGCCTGAAATATGCTGTCTCAGGTGGAGGTAGAGGCAGATATATTAGTGGTTAGTTTTGTTGGTCATTTGATTACCAATTTAATTGATTTAGCATAAAATTGTGGGCTGAAGGGCCTGTTCCTGTCCTATACTGTTCTGCATTCTATGATGCTGCCTGACCCACTGAGTTCCTCCAGCTTCAGATTCGGCATCTGCCATCTCTTGTGTCTCCAGTTCAACAGTGAAGGTTGAGTAATTCAGCAACCTATCAGGAGCAATCTTCAGTTACTGTCAAATCTGAACTTGCCAGAAAGAAAAGCATCCTTCAATTGAAAATCAGAGAGAAGATGAGGTCCTGTTGTGAGGAGGAGTGGTGGTGCAAATGGATGATTGCTCTGATTAAGAATTGAGTGATCTTGGTCAACCAGATGATTTTACGACATATAAATGAATGCAAAGAAAAGGCCTCAAGACAATTGGAAGGTGGATTAAAATAGATCTGAGGAATGAAAATTCACATAAAGAGCAATGAAGGAGATTCAGACTAAACTTCAAGGCATGCAGACGTTAACACCCTTTTGAGGATCCCAAGTAAATGCTGACCTTTTCCCAGGGTCTCCTGAAAATTCTGACACATTCCCAGGAATTCCCTATGAATACTACCTCTTCATGGGTCTCGCTTCAAAATGTATCACGTTCATAGGGACTGCTGTGCAAAAAGGTGCCAGAAAAAGGCCAGCAATATCTTGAAGGATCCCACCCATCCTGCTCATGGACTGTTTGTCCCACTCTCATCAGGGAAGATGCCATGCAGCATCCATACCATGACCATAAGACTCATAAACAGGTACTTCCCTCAAGCTGTCAGGCAGATGAACACCTCCATCCATTAACCCATCCCACTACCATGACACCCACATCAGCCACTCCTCTCCACAGCTCATCAGCATCCTTCATTCCCTAAGCACTGACACTTTACACTTAGACTCCACACCTCACATCTACAGTACACTGACACAGTCACTGTCCTACTTAGTTTTCACATGTTGTGCTGCTACCTAGAAGAGTTCCTCTTGCCAAGAGCCATTTTATCACTTTATCATTTCCTGTCAGTCACCTTACGTTCAGATACTCCTGCATCTAGTGTCACTTTATGTACATACTATAGAATCAGTCTATATATAGAAGCTAATCTTATGTATATCCTCAACAGTTATCTGTTCTTTGTGTTTTATAGCATTGCTTTTATATTTATAGTTATTGTGTTTTATGCTTAGTTTATTTTTTTTATGCTGCCTCGGATGTGGAGCATAAGAAAATAAGATAATCCGTCTTGTTATCCTTACTACACTTGTGTACAAGAGAATGACAATAAACAACCTTGAATCTTGAAAATTGTAGCATCTGGGAAGATCACTGTTAAACAGCGAGACAACCCCAACCTCACAGACAAGGAGCCTGTGTAAATACTAAACACTTATAAGTTAGTTACTGCCTGGTACGCTGCCGGTGTTTAGGGCAGCAATGAAGGTCCTCCATCTCTGTCTATCCTTGGCTATCTTCTCTATTGTGCCCCAGGTGTGGTGCAGGGTCCTTATTTCTGCCTCTACATTATGGCACCAAGTTGTCTTTGGTCCTCTGTGTTTCCTCCACCCTTCAGGGGTCCAATGAAGTGCTGATTTGATGATGGAGTTGGCCTCTCTTTTCATCACGTGCCCAAACCATCTTCAACATTTCCTCATGATGAATGTGGCCATGTCCTCTTGGTGACAGTAAAGGAGTAGGGCATGTTTGGAGATCTTTCTTGGCCAGAAAATATGAAGGATGTACTGAAGGCTCATAATAACATGGGAACATAGAAAATAGGTGCAGGAGTAGGCCATTTGGCCCTTCAAGCCTGCACCGCCATTCAGTACGATCATGGTTGATCATCCAACTCAGAACCCTGTACCTGCCTTCTCTCCTTACCCCCTGATCCCTTTAGCCACAAGGGCCATATCTAACTCCCCCTTAAATATAGCCAATGGACTGGCCTCAACTGTTTCCTGTGGCAGAGAATTCCACGGATTCACCACTCTCTGTGTGAAGAAGTTTTTCCTCATCTCGGTCCTAAAAGGCTTCCCCTTTATTCTCAAACCCCTCATTCTGGACTTCCCCAACATCGGGAACAATCTTCCTACATCTAGTCTGTCCAATCCCTTTAGAATTTTATATGTTTCAATAAGATCCCCCCTCAATCTTCTAAATTCCAGAGAGTATAAGCCTAGCCGATCCAGTCTTTCATCATATGAAAGTCCTGCCATTCCAGGAATCAATCTGGTGAACCTTCTTTGTACTCCCTCTATGGCAAGAATGTCTTTCCTCAGATTAGGGGACCAAAACTGATTTGGAGTAATGATTGCTTGGCTAGGTCACAGGGGCTCCCAGTAAATACTGACACATTCCCAAGGACCTCATGTAGTTACTGACAAACTGAGGATCCTTCATGTTACTAGAGACCCTATAACTACTGACAGCCTCCTTGAAATTCACTGACAAGCTCCAGGGACCCGCTGTAAATTTTGACACAGGTTATCCTGAAGAAAATCACCTATAAATATGGACACATTTTCAGTGACTGCCTATAAATATTGTCTCACACATGCAAGGACCCATACTTTCATACTTTCCAGTATTTCCTATAAATACTGGCACATTCCCCCAGTCTCCCTGTATATATTGACGCATGCCCAGGGATTTTCTGTATCTTCTCAAACACTCCAAAAGTTCCACAATATACTGGCATGCCATCAAGAGCTCTCAATAAAGACTGGAAAATCTCAGGGACACCCCCCCCACCCCCATACCCCCGCTTTAAATATGAATACATTTAAAGGGCCCCTCTATAAATATTGACAAACACACAAAGGGACATCTTTAAGTGCTGGAACAGTCTAAAGATCCACTTGTAAACACTGACATGGTCCTACAATACCTTCGCAGGGACTCCATGTAAATATGGATGGTCCCATGTGGCTACCCTATGAATATTTACACATTCCGAAGGTATACCTGTAATTACAAATGCATTCTCAGGACCCCCTGTACATTCCATCGCATTTACAGGGACCATCCCCAAATGTACTGACATACTCCCAGTGTCCCAGTAATACTAGATGATTAAGGGCTCCTCTATAATTAATACTGCCTTCCCAAGGTACAACTATGAGCAGCAAGTCACTGCTAGGGACATGTGCTTAAAAGCAGGCACACCCCCAGAGACCCTCAGTAAAGAATGAAATGCTCACTGGTACCCCCTGTAACTGCTGAATCACTCCTTGGTCCCCTGTTAAAATTGATACACTTAGAGGGAAAATGCATAGGAACTGAAGTCTCATATCATCTTCTTTTGCCCGTTACTTCACTGGTATTTAGGGCAGCAATGAAAGTCCTCCAACTCTGGGGGTGCTCATGGCTTCCTTCATCATGTCAGTAGCTTCCTCTCATCTATTGTCAGTTATGCAAGTCCCGTAGGGAGTCTCAGGAATACTGTTGCACTCAGATATAGAAAGATTCTTCTTTGCTGTTTCTATAGCAGTTTTGTTTTACCAGTCAGGGTTGTTAGCCCTGAGCTGAACCCCCAAACCTGGAGGACCTGTGGACTGCTCTTCGTCTGGCCTTTAACCTTTGACCTGTTTGGCATGGGTGACCCTACCAAGAGCCAAAGCATAAAGCCCTGACTCCAGCCAACATCACTGTCTGGGTCGTTGAGGCACACAAGCCTCCGAACCACAACAAGGTTGTGGTTCCCTTGGAGGTCCAATAAGGATACCCTGTAAAAAAAATCTCAAATGCACACACACACACACATCACCTGCAACAGTTTCTGGGACCCACTGAAAGCTCTGGCACTTCTTGTGCCCCTTACTAAGTACTACACTACCATGGATTCCCCTGTAATTGATACAGTATTTTGTTGTTTTAGGGACCCCCTTAAATGCATACACACTCCCAGAAGAGCCCTGGTAAACAAAGAGACACTCACAGTTACCTACTGTAAGTACTGAGTTACTCACAGCAATCCCCTGTAAACACAGGCACTCTCATGTGTGACTTGGTCCCAGGTTCCTCTGTATACCTGTATATCCTGACACACGCTCATGGTTCACTTATACATTCAGATATTTTCTCGAGTCCTGTTGTGCCTACCGCCCTATTTACAAGCACTGCCTCTAAGTACTGATGCACTTCTAATGCTCCCTGTAAACTCTGGCAAATTTGAGGGAATCAAAATAGATACTGAGTCACTCCCATAGTCCTCTGAGAATATGACCAGGCACCATCCTTAAATACATGGATATATTCAGGCTCTGCCTAATAAAATAATGACACTCTTGGAGTCTTCATACAAATATTGGTGGACTCCCAGGTACACCAGTAAATTTAGACTTAATCTGGGGAAGCAGCCCGACAAGTACTGAAACTGTCCCAGACACTCCTTGCAAATATGGACAAAACCAGTGACGCCTTGTAAATATCAGCCATTTTAGATAAACATCTCAGTGCCCTCACCCACTTCCCCTCTAAGTACTGACATACTTCTAGTGAGGTCCTGTAAGCATTGATATGCTCCCAGAAGAACATCTGTAACTATTACACCTTGGAAATTTCTGAGGTATTTGTGCTTTCCTGAGACAGAATAACATACAATGAATTTTGTAGGAAATTCAAAAACATTCAAGCAACCTTAATCTGATGAAATGGTTTGCTTTGATTTTATAGGTACACAGCACAATGTATAACTAGAAGTCAACTGAGTCTTCAGGGTAATTAATAACAATTGAATGATTGACATAATTGGTTAGGGGTCAGCAAATATCTAACAATTCAAACGCTGAAACTGTTGGCAACGAATGATTAATCTTATCAGGCTATTGATTTAAACTTAATCGCTCGATGTTCCGTTTTGCTCATGATCAATGGGTCACTTAATTAACTGTGGACCTGCAGAGCAATCCTGGCTTCAGGGTATCTCACTTCTCACTCAGCTGTAGAGCAGGAGGGGAAAAGAGTGTGCTGTTGGGATACTAATGGACCTGGAACAGCCCAAAACTATGCAACCACAGAGCAAAGATATTTATGGTACCTTCCTCAACCAGATCAGATCTCCCATTCTCCAAGGTTTATTGGTGAGTAAGCAGATAATTAGGACTTTATTTATTTTATGTCCTGCAACCCCAATCCTCAAACCTCAATGTAGATACCTCTTTTCATTTTAGTCTTTGAAATGGCACCCCTTTTCCATATTAATTATCTCCAAACTTCCTGTGCTGCTGTACCAGACCTCTTCTCCTGGTTCCCATTCCAGATCTTAATCCCATTTTTGATCACTCCTAACCTTCTTAAGGCGATGGTCTTGATCTTTTCCCACTACAATCTATTCTTGAACACCTATGATCCACATTCCAATCAAAGATACTATCTGAAACGCAAAGCCTACCACACAGAATGCCTTGGATTCCTGTGAGGTGATCTTTCAGACCTGACCATCATCATCGGTCTAAGCCGGGAGTTGCTTTGGTTCAGGTCCGGCCTATCAACTATAACTGGGCCTGGCTTTTTAAGAGATAATTGCTTGGGTGATATCCAGGTAGGTTTATCAAGATCCTGCAGTGCATCTCATAAATAGCAAAACTGTAAATAGAAAGTGTATGTTTCCCTCTTGTAAACAGAATGAACATTTAGGGTGACAAAACATCAGTTTAGTGATCAGCTTTGTCCTTGTTAGTATGGAAGCTTCTTGAGTGATGTTGGGGCTGCACCCATCCAGATAATTGGCAAATATTCCATGGTGCTCGTGACTCGTGACAGATTGGTATGGAGTTAGTAATCATAGAATATCCAACCCTTGCTTTGTTTCTCTTACCAGCATTTATGGAGCTGGTCTGGTTAATCTTCCAGTCAAAGGTGATTGCCATGACTAGAGATTCATTGGGTATTGGAGGCTTGACACTCTCTGGCAAAGCAGTACCTAGAGAAGGTCAGGAGTTCTACCCTATGTGGCCACGTTGGTAGAACTCAGAAATAAGTGAAGGTGATCACTGTTGGGCTAATATTGATGGCATTTCAAAAAGCTGATGATAATTAGAGGATCAAATATATGAATGAAACACCAAAAGGTGTAAGAGGTATAGTGTTATAGCAATAGAAGATCCCTCCACTCCCAATATTGACTGAGGCTGACTTAATGCAATACACCTAAATAAGACAGAATTTGGTAAATGCATCATAAACTGCCCTACTAGGGACAAGACTTGACCTTATCAGAGGTATGAAGCTGAGCTGGTGGTGGAAGCATTAGTGGGAGAACACTTTAGCTTAGTATCAGTGACCAGAATTCTCTAAGTTTCAAAATAGCCACGAAAAACAATACTATTGGTTCTTATATTAAGGTCCTAAACTGGAGGAAGGTTGATTTCGATAGCATACAGAGAAACCTGGCAAAAGTAGTAGATGCTTAAAGTAAAAAAAAAGTAACGGACAAATGGGGGCCTTTTAAAACAGAATTAGAAAGCGTTCAGAATTGAGATGTTCCCAGTAATAGTGAGAGGCAAGAATGGGTGACAGATAGGGTTGATCAGGGAAATGAAAAGGAAACTGAAAAGGAAACAAATAGAAGGTACAGGAAAATGGAACTGAGTGAGTCTCTTGAAGAATATATGGGATGTAGGAGAGAAGAAATAAAGTAGGAGGCAAAGGCAGGCAATGAAATATCCTTGGCAAGTAAGATTAAGGTGAATCTCAAGACAGGAGTGAAAGGGGAAAGAGTGGGTATCCTTTGGACCAAAGAGGTAACCTATGTCAGGAGGTAAGGGGTGTGGGAGAGGTTGCAAATGAATACTTCTCATCTTTCTTCACCAAGGAGATTATTGTAGAAGACTGCGAGCTTGTGGAGGGATACTTAGATTATTTGTATGAGGTCAGTATTAAGAAGCAGGAGGTCTCAGCGGTCATGGAAGACATGTTGTGCCAGAAGACTGTTGTTCCTTTATTTAAGAAATGCGGCAAAGGTAATACAGGCCACTGATCCTTATCTCGGTGGCAGAGAAGTTATTGGGGTAAATCCTATTGGAGAGATCAATGTACATTTGGAAAGATAGGGGCTGATCAGGAATAGCCAGCATGGTTTTGGTGAGGTCTCATTCATTTAACTGATTTTTTTTTTGAGGAGGTAACTAAGAAGGCAGGGCAGTAGACATTGCCGAAATAGACTTTAGTGAGGCATTTGTTGAGGTTCAAATAGTAGGCTGGTCCAGCAGGTTAAAACACATGGGATCAAGGGTGACCTGGCAAATTGAGTCAAAAATTGGGTTGGTTAGAGAAGGAAGTGGGTGGTGGTGAAAGGTTGATTTTCTGATTAGAAGTCTGTGACCAGTAGTGAACACAAAGATACATGCTGGCTTGTTAATGGCTTGTTTGTGAATGAAGGAGGAATAATTAATTTGTTTGCAATGATATGAAAGATGGTGATGTTGAGGAAAGCGAGAAATATTGTCCAAGGCGACAGCAGAAGAGAAATCAAATGGAATGTTGGCCAGATGGAATTTACTCCAAATATGGTAGGGTATTTTAGGAAACCAAATAGTGGTAGGACGTATACAGTAAATGGCAGAGTCCAAATGAAGACTGATGAACATATGAACCTTGAGGTTCAGCTTCATGGTTCCCTGAATGTGTCTATACTGGTCGACATGATGGTGAAGAAGGCATACGACTTGCTTGCCATCGTAGGTCAGGGGAAATAAAAGTTGGGACATTATGTTGCAACTTTACAAAACACTGGTTACATAGAACATAGAACAGTACAGCAAATTACAGGCCCTTTGGCCCACTATGTTGTGCCAGTCCTTTAACCTACTTCAAAATCAACCTAACCCTTTCTTCCTACATAGCCCTCCATTTTTCTTACATCCATGTGCCTGTCTAAGCATTGATTAAATGTCCCTAATGTATCTGCCTCTACAGCCGTCCCTGAGAGCATGTACCACTCTGTGTAAAAAAAACTATCGCTGATATCCCCCCCCCCATACTTTCCTCGACATACTTAAGTTTATATATACCCCCTCTCATTAGCCATACCTGCAATATCGTGTGCAGTTCTAGTCACCAAGGTATAGAAAGGATATAATTGATTTTGAGATAGTGCAGAGAAGGTTCACCAGGATGTTCCCTGGATTATATGACTTTAGTTACGGGGAGAGCTTGCATAGGCTGGACTTATTTTCTCTGGACTCAAGGAGCTTGGGAGGTGAGCTGATAGAAAGGTATAAAGTTGCAAGAGGCCTAGACAGGGTAGATAGTCAAAATCTTTATATCATTGTAGGGTATCAAAATCAAGAAGACACAGGTTTAAGGTGAGGGGAATGATTTTTTTTAAATAGGATTTGAGGGTAAAGTTTATTTTAACCAGGGAATGGCTGGTTTCCAGAACACGCTGTCAGAAGAGGTGTTCGAATATCAATGTTTAAGAGACATTTAGATAGGAACTTGAATTAGGCAAGGCATAGAAATATACAGACCTAATGCAGGCAAATGGGTTTAGAGTAGATGGACAAATGTTCAGAATCCTTGTGATAGGCCAAAGGCCTGTTCCTGCGCTCTACATGTCTATGAGAAAAGATGCTTCTTCGCTTTCCTGATTGTTGTTTCATCCTAGTTGTTACCTAAGTGGTTTTCAGGTGGAGAGTCTGTGGAAGATCCAGCTCCATCACGTCAGATAAGATAAAATGACGGCGCATTCAGATGCAGCAACCACTCCGTCTCCGAGTCTAATGCTTTAGTCTTTGTTATAACTGGAAAACACTGCTGGCTATGGAATATGCTGTGCACAGCAATTCTACCATGCTTGTGAACAGCAGGACCGCAGAGAGCTCTGCAGCTCGGGCTTACTGCGCACGGCATTGTCTGCTACAGTCATCCACAGGAGATGCCTTCAAAAGTGCCGTGCAAGAAAGCAAAAGAGAGGGGAGTGTGCTGGGATCCGGGATCCTGGTCTGGAATATTGTCTCATTTGGCAGTATTCATGTATATAGTTAAATGATAATAGACTTGACTTGATTTGAGATGAACAGTATTTGGCTATCAGTGAATTTGCAATAGAAGATTGGCTGGGGATAATTGGGCCAGGTTGTGGCCCTGAGGAATATCTGCAGTGATGAGGAATAAGATGGATTACTCCAGCAGCCACTTTCCTTTGTGTGAGCTATGACCAGGCAATGATGTTTTATTCTAACTCCAATTGATCACAGATTTAACAGGGTTCCCTGATGCCACACTTGTCAACTGTTGCCATGATGTCAAGACCAACCTCTCATTTCACTTCTGCAAGTCAGCCCTTTTAGACCAAGGCTCCAATAACTTCTGGAACTAACTAATCTTAGCATTGGTGAGAAGTTAATTGGAGAGTTGATACTATTCCTTTACCAATAAAGATTAGCTTTATTTGTCAAATGTGCATCAAAGCATCAGAGCAATGAAATGTATCGTTGGCCTGAAGAAACCAGTTGCCTTTGTTTCCCCCCAGTTTGTGGACTCTGAACTGATTCTTGCTCTTGGATAATCTAATCGGAGCGATTGAATGTGGATACGAGAAGCCTCAGGCAATGACCTGCTAAACCTGAGACCATTCCTGGAGGAGTAACTACTTATTATGTAAAATGCCAGACCTATCAAAGAAGCAATCTGTAATCTCATTAGACTCTGTTTGGGTTGCCTCATTTAACTGGTTTGGACCAGTCAGAGTGTAAAGTCACAAATACACAAGGCTCGGGCAGACGGAGTCATGGAACAATATTTGTTGTAGCCCTGTATAATGACTGGTAAGAAGGTGACCCAGGTAGGTCAGGTGACCTTGAGCCAACGGGATGGAGATCCACCAGTTCAATTGATGAAGAACACTATAAGAGTCAGGTGCTCCAAACACATAGCGGCGATAACTCTCCAGCAACCAGAGACCAACCATAGCGGATAAGGAGGACCCCATGGACACATGGAGATCAGGACCACAAGGAATGCCTGGCCAGTGTACACTCCTTTCCTGGGTAATACCTTTTCTCTTCATTGACTCTTCATGGAGGGTCAGAGATTCTAGAAGGGTGCACACAGGCTTGTGAATCAAGGTGCTTTGACATTGAGCCAATAAAAGTTACTTGTCGGAAAATACAGATTCTCTGTGCCTCACTGATCATAATTGCAAGGGGTGATTCATGTTACAGTGTTGCTTTCCGTCAATGACCAGCACAGTCTGAGGATGTGCTGGGGCAGCCTACAAGTGTCTCCGTGCTTCCAGTGCCAACATAGCATGCTCACAACTCACTAACCTGGCTCGTATGTCTTTGGAAGGTGGGAGTAAACCAGAGCACCTGGAGGAAACCCACATGTTCAGAGGGAGAACGTGCAAACACCTTACAGACAGTGGGGAGAATTGAACCCAGATCAACAATCGCTGGTGCTATGAAGCTATTGTGCTAACCACTATGCTACCATGCCACCTATTTCCTCCCTCATTCCACTGTAAATAACAGGTTTAGGCTTCTCCTACAGATGCCAGAATGTAGTTGCCAAAGTAGTTTAATTGTGTTGGGCACCTCACACCCTCATCTTGCCGACATGTTGCTCTCCCAGTGGCCACACATTTTAATTCCATGTCCCATTCCCATTCTGATATGTCTATCCATGGCCTCCTCTACTGTCAAGATGAAGCCACACTCAGGTTGGAGGAACAACACCTTATATTCCATCTGGGTAGCCTCCAACCTGATGGCATGAACATTGACTTCTCACACTTCCGCTAATGCCCCACCTCCCCCTCGTACCCCATCTGTTATTTATTTATTTATATACACACATTCTTTTTCTCTATCTCCTTTTTCTCCCTCTGTCCCTCTCACTATACCACTTGCCCATCCTCTGGGCTCCCCCCCCCCTTTTCTTTCTCCCTGGGCCTCCTGTCCCATGATCCTCTCATATCCCTTTTGCCATTCACCTGTCCAGCTCTTGGCTCCATCCCTCCCCCTCCTGTCTTCTCCTATCATTTCGGATCTCCCCCTCCCCCTCTCACTTTCAAATCTCTTACTAGCTCTTCTTTCAGTTAGTCCTGACGAAGGTTCTCGGCCTGAAACGTCGACTGTACCTCTTCACCAGCAACTTTTATGTGTGTCACTTGAAATTCCAGCATCTGCAGATTTCCTCATGTTGACATGTTGCTGCGTTTGGCCTTTGATGTTACTGGCTCTGCTCATAAGCTGGAGTGTATCAGTGACCCTATTAGTCCCATCACTGTTCTTGTCTATAAATGGTCGGCCGGGTTCAATCCCGCTGTACCTTTCTGTAAAATTCTTTCTGAAGCAAGTGAAGAAAATTAGTCAGCAGATGCTCTGTTCAATGTAGTTGCACATTAGCCTGGCTCAATGTGCCGCTCTCTGGAGCCTGGCTCCCATTAATTTGCCGAGTCCAATCGTGACAGAGGCAATTTGTCTGGCAATTGGGCAATAATACTGAGCACCCGATGTCAGGACACTGCCGTGGGTTTACCTTTAATGAGGCTGAAAAAGACCTGTCACCACAGCTCTACCACAGCCTCAGATCCAAGTCCAGGCACTTGCTGGGGAGAGGGAGAAGGATGGAGAATGGAGCAATAGGTGGAAGGGGGAGAGCGTGGGAAAGGAGAAGGGAGGAGAGTAGGATGCAGAACAGGAAGAGGGAAAGGAATATGAGGAACAGGAGGGAAGGAGAAAACAAGGGGTGAGTCATTTAGTGCAATGCAGACTGTTATTGAACAGTGATTGCAGCCCTCAATCAATACAGAAATTACTAATTTGTGTAGAGTAGGTAAATTCATTTATTTCACAGTGCCAACCAATCAATATGTCAAAGAGTGTGGCCCACAGCAGGGCTGGGGACTAACTAGTTTCCGAAAGCTGACACTTCAATGGCATGTGAAAAGGTCAATTGGTGTCAAATAAAGGCTTCTGTCCCGGGAGAATACTCATCTCATATAAAAAACAGATGGGGGAAAAATGCACAAGAACCCAATCACTTCCTAAATTTAGCTACAGGGGAGATCATTCTGATAATCAGTAGGACACTGGGGAAATGATTTTTGTGAAATTAGTTGTACAGATTCATGGATCAAAAGGCATCACATTGGACTAATGTGAACCCATGAAGGTTGGGAAAATTTGAGTTGACCCATCATGCACTGTGTTAATAGCATGTGGACTGTGGACATCACTGAGTGTGGGAGAGAGAGAAAGAGAGAAAAGAGAGAAAACAGAGAAGGATTTAGAAAGGGGGAGAGAAAGAGGAGAGAGAAAGAAACGAATGTAAAAATAGAGGGAGAGAGAGTAAGGAAAGGCAGAGAGAGAGGGAGTGTGTGTGTGAGAGACAGGTGGAAAGAGAAAGAGGAAGAGAATGCAAAACAGAGAGAGAGAGAGAGAGAGGGGTTATTTTGACCTTTTGATTCCATGTGCCTCAGCTAGCTTTCTGAAAAACTTGCCCATAAAGCTTACCATCCTTATGCGTGACTTAGTTTCATCTTCTTCCTGATTATAGCCACAATTGATACTGCTTTGGTAGTCATTTTACATACAGCAGATTGCCACATGCAACAAAAGGAACAAACGTCCAGTGATAGTATTTCTTTGTGAATACTGAATTAGAATCACTGGCCAGATTGTTTGAGAGAAAGAGCAAAGTTAATAGGCATTTATTTAATGGATCAAAAGGTTGAGAACTGTGGAACAACAGAGGCAGGAAGTTAATTCAGAGTACGGGAGACTGGGCTGTCCAGCTCGAAGTTTTGGTTTGTTATTATCTGGTAGAACATGTTAGTAATGTGATGGGGTACTCTTTGCTTGCCGCGTTAAGTGCAGCTCCAGCTAGAAGGTAATGCCATCAAGGGATTTACTGGCTGATCTGTCCGTAAACTCAACTCAGTCTACCTGCTTTTTCTCCATACCCCTTAATTCCCTTACTATGTAAAAACCTATCTAACTGTTTCTTAAATATATTTAGTGAAGAAGCCCCAACTGCTTCCCTGGGCAGAGAATTCCACAGATTCACCCCTCTCTGGGAAAAACAGTTTCTCCGCATCTCCAACCTAAATTTTCTCCCCTGAATCTTGAGGCAATGTCCCCTAGCTCTAGTCTCACCTACCAATGGAAACAACTTTCCTACTTCTATCTTATCTATCCCTTTCAAAATTTTGTATGTTTCTATAAGATCCCCTCTCATTCTTCTGAACTCCGTAGAGTATAGTCCCAGGCAACTCAATCTCTCCTCATAGGTTAAACCCTTCATCCCTGGAATCAACCTGGTGAACCTCCTCTGCACTGCCTCCAAAGCCAGTATATCCTTCCTCAAGTATGGAGACCAGAACTGCACACAGTACTCCAGGTGCAGCCTCACCAGAACCCTGTATATTTGCAGCATGACCTCCCTGCTCTTGAATTCAATTCCTCTAGCAATGAAGGCCAACATTCCATTTGTCTTCTTAATAGCCTGTTGTAACCTTTGGAAGCAGTTGCACTTACTACTTTGTAACTGTGTTGAAATCTGACATCTTGCTGCCACACAACACTGAGAGTGGCTTTACCAATAGTTCAAGAAGGCTCTTGTTTGAGGGTAATTACAGGTGGGCAACAAATTGTTGGCTTTGTGGGTATTGCCTACATGGAAAAATTAAAAGGATTAGAAATGAAAGTTGTTAACAGAAAGTGATGGTCAATGGGGGATGAAAACAGAACAAGTATAGATACATCAACGCAAGAGCTTCTGCAGAAACCGGAAATCCAGAGCAACACACTCAAAATGCTGGAGGAACTCAGCAGGTCAGGCAGTATCGCTGGAGGGGAATAAATGGTCAACATTTCGAGACCCTTTATCAGGGCTTTGATGCAGTACAGTCACCAATGCTGAAGAGTTAGACATGCACAATGATCACAATTTTAATATTGGGATATTGGCCAAATGTGGACAAATGGGACTTCCTTGGTGGTCTCCCTAGTCAGCATGGACAAGTTGGGCTGAAGGGCCTGTTTCTGTGTTGTATTACTGTATGATTCTATGACTCTACTGTATAACAGCCGTACATTTCCTCCCTTTACTGCAAATAACCCTGTTCACTACCTACACTGCTTGGCTTCAAAGATGGCTTTATCAGATGAAACAGGCTGCTGAAGGAAGGAATATATATACATTACAATACAGAAACTGATTGATGGTGGAAATCTGAAATAAAAACTGAAAGTACTGGAAACTCTCAGAATCAAGTTCATTATCACTGACATACAGGCTGTCGTGAAATTTGTTGTTTTATAAAAGCAGTACATTCTGAGACACAATAAGAAGCATTACTTTGTTACAATAAAAAACGTAAATAAATAATGCAGAAGAGTAATAGTGAGGTAGTGTTCCTGAGTTCATGGGCCATACAGAAGTCTGATGGCAGAGGAGAAGAATCTGTTCCTAAACACTGAGTGTGGGTCTTCAGACTGCTGTACCTTGTCCCTGATGGTAGTAATGAGAAGAGGGCATGTCCTGGATGGTGACCGTCCTTGAAGATGGCTGCCACCTTCTTGAGGCATCTCCTTTTGAAGATGTTCTTGGTGGTGGGGAGGCTTGTGCCCATGATGAAGCTGGCAAAGTCTATAACCGTCTGCAGCCACATTTAATCCTGTGCCTCCGACCAATCAGAATGCTCTCCATTGTGCATCTGTAGAAAATTTGCAAGAGGTTTTGGTCACATCCCACATCTCTTTAAACTCCAAATGGCTGCTGGCATGCCTTCTTTGTGACTGATTGCATCAATATGTTGGGCTCAGTATAGGTCCTCTGGGATGCTGATGTATAGGAACTCGAAGCTGCACATCCTTTCCAGCACTCAATGAGGGCTGGTGTAAGTTCTCCTGACTTCTTCCTGAAGAATTCCTTGGTCTTAGTCAATTCCTTGGTCTTAGCAGATTCAGGTCTCAACTTCATCAGCAGACCAGCCACTATCTGGAAAAAAAAGAGAAACAGAGTTGAATTTCAGTTGCAGAGGAAATGGGGTGGGATGGTATCTTGAATATTAACTTCATTCCTTTCTCCACAAATGCTACCTGACCTGCTACAAATTTCAGCTGTTTCTGTTTTTAATTACAAGAGTATCCCTGTCGGGCACATAGATGATGCCATTGTTTACAGTCCGTACAAGACCAATCTCATCCCCTGGTTAAGAAACATCTCCTAGTCTCCTCTGGATTAATTAGTTGCTATCTTATGTTATAGCTCCTGTCTTTGAATGCTCTGAGAAATGGAAGCATCCTCTTCAAGTTCAAGACCAAGTTCATGTTTACTGCCATTCAACAATGTACGTGTGTACAGCTAAATGAAACATTCCTCTGGGTCCAAGGTGCAAAAGATGGTATATATAGTCACACACAGCACATATAGTCACAACCCGTATTGTCACAAAATAATATTAACACAAGTCCCTGAGAGGCCTGGCTTGAAGATTGACAGGTTGACATAAATTGTGAGGTGCATGTTGATGTAAGACAGTATAATTTTATTGGCACTATTATAGTAAAACAAGCAGTTGTATAAATACTGTTCTTACCAAATCTTCCATCCGACTTCTATGGAAAAGTATTCAACACTGTTTAACCTTCTCTGGTAGGGATAACTGTTCTGCCTGACATTACTCCAGTAAATATGTATATTTTCCAATATTAATGTCTTCTTTTATACTTATCTTGAGTCATTTACTTGGTCAGAGTTGACCCTGGATGTTGTGTCCCAGCTGTCTACATGACACGCTAGCCAGTACGAAAGCAAGGGCAGTACGCTATGGAGAGCGAGCTGTTGCCCTCAGAGCAACACACAGCTGATGAATCCAAAGGAATGGCATACCAATACAGTTTGGCACCAATAGTGTTGCAGGAGTTGCCAGTCAATGTTGAACTCAATATAGGAGTGCCTTAGGGATTCTATCTCTAGATTTTTCCTTTGGGTTTACTCCCAAGCCTTCTCCATGAGTGGGTATAGCCATAAGGCAGCGGAGATTTGAGATCAGAGTTTTCCTTCTCCTAGATGAGCTGCCAGTCATGGCTGACAAGCCCCACCCACCCGAGGCAATTGGTTTTAAGGTGCCAGTAAATGACCTTTGCCCCTTCTCCTGCAGTAGAAATAATTCCACTGGGTTTAGTAGCTAAGCCACCTGTGAAGGCCAGGAGCTGGACTTGGATGTCAGAGGCTATTTGAGATGCACACCATGGGGAGCATTTAATAGGTAGTGGGAGCTTATCCCCACTACCACTTATGGCTATAACAACCTTAAGGAGCTAATATTGTGATCAGAAATTTGCATGACCTAACCAATGTTCAACACAACTTTAAACTGTCCAGCCTTGATGAAGGGTTTCGGCCCGAAACATTGACTGTACCCTTTTCCTGACTTGCTGAGTTCTTCCAGCATTTTGTGTGTGTTGCTTTAACATGTTTCCTCTAAGTTTCAGTTCGATTGAGAAATGATCAAATATCATGTGTGTTTTGTACTTACTTGGACTTAATAACCTGACTAAGGCAAGGAAATATACAAATCTGCCTGGTGCCTGAATCAGAGAACAGAGGCAGAAGAATAACGTGCAAATATTCACTGGATTGATTTGTCCTGTGGGCAAAGAACCGAGCATAAACTTCTCAGTGAGAATGAACCAGTGAGATAAGTTGTTTTCTGCAAAGATATTCCACAAAGAAGGAGGGGTGGCGAGAGAGAAACAGAGATGTAGAGAAGGAAATGGAAAGGAGAGGCACAAAGAGATAGATAGATTGAGAGATGGGGAGAAGTGAGTGAGAGAGGAGAGAAGAGGGGGCATTAGACTTTTGACCCTTCGTACCTTAGCTAACTTTCTGAAAAAGTAACCAATAAAATTATATTAAGAAGTTTAAAATGACGGGTCATTGAAGAAGTATCCAGTGAATCAAAGTACTGTCCTTTCAAAACTATTTATTCAATTGATCACATCGCTCTTTGGATTTTTTCTACAACAGAATATTAGGTCCTTCTCTCGAGCTACTGAGATACATACCAATGAAAGGAAAGTAAAATCTTTGATCACTGACATCGTACAATCTTTGCACTGCTGATAGCCTTACACTTTTCAATCATCTGGTGACAGAAAGCATTAGGATAATCTTTAAGAAGTCATCTTCACTTCACAAAAAGCAACAACCCCAGATAGCTTCTGAATCACTTTCCAATCATTTTCAACTATAAACTCATTCACATCTTTGGCTGTGTAAGGAAATTGCTTCCCTTGCTGTCAATTTCCACCGACAGTGTGCAATTTTCAATTCAGCTAGGTTCCATAAACAGGAAAATTGCACAATGGGTTTCATTTGCACCATTTCCACAGAGTAGGTTCTATTCTCATCATTAGCCACAAAGTATTTGTGTCCCTGTTTCTTTGAAGTCAGGTAGTGGAAAAAAAACAGGTATTCTTTTGAAAAGAAAAGACTGGTGCATTATTGTTTGTACTTTACCGTGCAAGCATGTAAACAATAATTATGTGTGCAATCACGGACCTTTACAGCACAGAAAGGGGACCAGTTGGTCCATTGTATCCACAGTCGAACTTCGTTTCAATTAGACACACTTTCCCTGGAACCTTGCCAACTTTTCAATTCCAAATATTTATTAATTTCTTTTTTGAAAGCTGCTATTGAATCTGCTTCCATGAACTCTGCGGTTCACAACAACTTTGTATTCATGAAGTCCCTTAATCTCAGCTGCTATTTATAGTGTCTTAGAATCATGCTGTATAAACACTACAGCACAGAAACAGCCCCTTTGCCCCATCTAGTGCATGCTAAACTATTAGCTTGCCTAGTCCTATCGACCTGCACTTGGACAATAGCTGTCCATACCCCTCCCATCCCATGTTCCTATCTAAATTACTCTTAAATGCTAAAATTGAACCCGCGTACTCCACTTCCACTGGCAGCTTGCTCCACACTTTCAACTTCCTCTGTGAAGAAGATCCCCCTCATGTTCCTCTTCAGTATTTCACCTTTCATCCTTAACCTATGACCGCTAGTTCTAGTCTCACTAAATCTCAGTGGAAAAGGCCTTATACCCTGGAGATGACCCTGCAATGACCTTAAACTTGTGCCCTCTCCTTATCGATCTTCCTGTTCGGGGTAAACAGTTTGGTGTGGTTTCAAACCTCTTTATCAAAGCTCTTCTCTGTTCCAAAGTGAATAGCTTCAGTTCCTCATCAGAAGTAAAGTTCAATATCCTCAACATCACACTGGCAAATCTCCTCTGCCAAGCATAAGCCAGTTAGGTCCGGTTAGAAAAAAGATTTTTATTTTGGATGAGGCATTTTACGGTGTAGCTCTATGTTGAGAATATCATGGAATTGTTCAAATAGGGACAGTGATCTGACTTAATATAGACCAGAAGCAAAGCACAAAATATTCTACCATTGACCAGTAGAATGGTCTTGACCCAAAATATTAACTGTCCACTTGTCTCCATAGTTACTGCCTGGCCTTCTGAGCTCCTCCAGCTCCTTTCTGTATTGCATCCCACATTCCAAAAAATTAGAGTTAGGGTTAGTGAGTTACTGGCATTCTGTGTTGGTACCGGAAGAGTGGTGAGTCTTCAGGCTGCTCAGCACAGTCCTCACTGATTTAATTTGACTGTATGATGCATTTTAATGTACATGTGACAAATTTCCAATTCAGAATGGTGCTGGTGAGGCACAGCAGCTACATATCAGTGGCAAATGAAACAAAGTATACAGTACATCTAAATTCTTTATTGATAAAACTTTCTCTGGTAAAATTCATGGTAAACGTTCACCACAAACAACGGAGAGTCAGGCGGAGGCAAGCAAGGTTTGAGGGTCAAAGCGAGTGGAGGTGAAGCTAAGTTGAGGGTCAAAGCAGCTGTGTGCGTGGTGATATCCAGGCAGATTCGAGACGAGCAGAGGCAAGGCGAGGACAAGTTAAAGCCTGTCTACCTAAACTGAAAGTGAGGAAAGACCCAAGGTTTGATTAATCTAAGCATCAGTTTAATTTGAAAAGGTGGGGTACAGGTCGAAACGTGGCAGCTGGGTCCAGGCCCAGAGCATACTGAAGTGACAGGACCCGGGCCCAAGAGTGAGCAACAACCAAAGGCTTTGACGATTTAAGGCGCTGGGACAGACTGAAATGGCAGGTTGTCGGGACTGGAGGCAAGGGTCGAGCTGGTTCTGCTCACTGCTCCATGATGTCTACTCGGCTCTGCACTGAACTGAGGCTAAAGCTGTGGTCTGTTTCAGCTGTTCCAGGCTTTGTGTCTGTGTATTCACTTTGATTCTGAATGCTTTTTGCTTACTTTTATTGTTTCCATGATTTGAACAGAGAACATAGACATCTGCAGCGTATTTCAGGCCCTTCGGCCCACAATGTTGTGCTGACCATGTAACCTACTCTAGAAACTGCCTAGAATTTCCCTACCACATAGCCCTCTACTTTTCTAAGCTCCGTGTACCTAACTAAGAGTCTCTTAAAAGACCCTATTGTATCTGTCTCCACCGCCATCGCCAGCAGTGCATTCCATGCACCCACCACTCTGTGTGGAAAAACTTACCCCTGACGTCCCCTCTGTACCTACTTACAAGATTTTTTTTTCTCTGTACATTGGGTGTTTGATGGTCTTTTTTAATGGGTTCCTATTGGGTTTCTTTGTTTTGTAGTTGCCTGTAAGGAGATGAATCTCAAGGTTGTATAATGAATACATACTTCGATAATAAATGTACTTTGAACTTTGAACATTGAATTGAAGCTAATCTTTATAAGGTAGTGCTTTGTAAATAAAAGTTACTTCTTGCGTAACTATAAATTGAAAGTTTTGGTAACGTTTCCATGAAAATACCGTTTAAGTTTACTGTAGAAAAATCTGATTTTATTAGAGCAACCTTAAATGGATTTTTTGCAAGAGTATTCTGCCACTCGTGGGCAAGTGCAGGATGAGAGGACTGTCCGTGCAGGATGCGGCCAGATACAGAACGAAGGGTCTCGGCCTGAAACATCAACTGCTCATTCATTTCTATAGGTGCTGCCTGACCTGCTGTGATCTTCCATCATTTTGTGTGTGCTGCTCTGGATTTCCAGCTTCTGCAGAATCTAAAATATGAGGAAGTCCGCAGATGATGGAAATTCAAACCAACACACACAAAACACTGGAGGAATACAGCAGGTCAGGCAGCAGCTACGAAAATGAAAAAACAGTTTAACATTTCTGGCCGAGACCTCTCTTCAGGATTGAAAAGGAAGGAGAAAGACGCCAGAGCGAAAAGGTGGGGGGGGGGGAAGGGGAAGGAGGATAGCTAGAAGGTGTTTGGTGAAGCCAGGTGTGTTGGAAAGATAAAGGGCTGGAGAAGGAGGAACCTGATAGGAGAAGAGAGTGGACCATGGAAGAAAGGGAAGGGGGAGATCCAGGGATTGTTGAGAATTTCTTGAACAGAATGAAGCACTGTACTCAGGCCATGGCTCTTAATCAAGAATGGAGTCCCGAAGAAGGATCTCAGCTCAAAATGTCAACTGTTTATTCCCCCTGCTTAGATGCTGCCTGACTTGTTGGGTTCCTCCAGCATTTTGTGCGTATGGTTCAATATTTCCAGCCTCTGTAGAATCTCTTTACGTGCAGAATGAAGTACGTGCCTTGGAAATGCTGAGGTGATTGTATTTCATCCCTGATGCAATTACTGTAAAGTGCTGCATCATTCAATTGCTTTATGATTGGCTGCGAATAATGAAATGACCATGCTCTCTGATTTACAGGTCATTAGGAAACAATTACAGGGCCATTGGCACGATACTTACACAGCTTTAACAACACAAAATGACTTTCACAGTAGATGAGTGGCCAGCAATCACTAACCTTAGTTCACATTAACTTCTGCTATTGTAGGTACAGCTATTGGTTTATTATTGTCACATGTGCCAAGATACAGTGAAAAGCTTGTCTTGCATACTGTTTATACAGACCAAATTATTACAACAGAAAATCTGCAGATGCTGGAAATTCAAGCAACACACACAAAATGCTGGAGGAACTCAGCAGGCCAGGCAGCACCTATGGAAAAGAGTAAACAGTTGATGTAGTAAGCGTTCGGCACGCCGAGATGATTCATCAGGACTGGAGAATAAAGTTACCATCCTTGGGCATGGTGGCAGGTGCTTTCAGGCCTTTTGTATCTTTTGCCTGATGGGAGAGGAGAGAAGAGAGAATGTCCAGGGTAGGTAAGGTAATTGAATATGCCAGCTACTTTACTAAGGCAACAAGATGTAGACAAAGGCCATAGACGGGAGGTTGATTCCTGTCACATGCGGATTCGAGCCCCCAACACTGCAATTTCTTCCGGTCACTTGCAAAAACCTTGTCATACCAAGCCATAATACATCCAGACAGAATGATTTCTATTGTACCTTGATAATACTTGGTAAGTTTTAACAGGGATATGCCAAATTTCTTCAGTCTTCTGAAGAAGTAGGTATATTGGTGAGCTTGTTTGGCTATGACATCAACGTGGTTGGGCCAGGGCTGGCTATTGGTGATGTTTACATCTAGGAACTTGAAACCTCAACTCTCTCAACATCAATGTAGATAGGCGCCTGTGCACCATACTCCTTTCTGATGTCAACGACCAGCTCTTTTGTTATTTGACATTGAGGGAAAGTTTGCTGTCACGATACCACATCATTAAGCTCTCTTCTCTACCTCCTTCCTGTACTGTGACTCATCATTGTTTGAGCTGCAGCCCACTCCAATGCTTTCATCTGCAATCTTGTCGGTGGAGTTAGAGCAGGATCTGACAACACAGTCACGAGTGTACAGGGAGCAGGGTAGGGGTCAGAGGACACAATTGTGTGGAGGACCAGTGTTTAGGGTGATCGAGGCAGAGGTGTTAATGCCTATCGTTACTGATTGCTATCCATTGGCTAGGAAGTCAACAATCCAGTTACAGAAGGGGGCTTTGACTTCCAGAGTTTGGAGTTTGGTGATGAGTTTGTTTGGAATAGTACTATTGAAGGCAGAACGATCGTGAATAAACTGCTGAAGTGCTTGAGATGCCTACAAATTTCCTATGGTCAGAAGAAGCAGAACCTCTGCTCAGGACTAGAACAAACCTTTGATCTGTGGGATTTTGGTGAGCTGAGATTGATATCATCTCTCTAAGGTGCCTCAATTTTAAAATTCTCACTCATGCTTTCAAATCCCATCATTATCTTTGGAATCTCCTCCAAGAATCCAAGGAATTGAAGGTCAAGGATATTCCCAAATTTAAAAATTTAAAATTTAAAATAAAAATTTAAAGACACAATCAATAGCGGCCCAGTCTTCAGCAGGCTTAGCCCTAACCTTCAGCCTCCGTTCCTATCTCTCCTATCCTATCTCTATCTAAGATACTTCTTAGAGTCATAGAATAATACAGCATAATAGATCCTGAGGCCCAACTGTTCCATGACAATCAAGATGCCCGTTTACGCTTGTCCATTTGCCCACAGTTATCTCATTTCACTCTAAACCAGGGGTCCTCAACCATTTCTAATGACCGATACCATTAAGCAAGGGGCCAGTGGACAACAGGTTAGGAACTCCTGCTCTGAAGCTTTCTTATCTACGTACCTGTCCAAGTATCTTTTAACTGTTGTTATTGTACCTGTCTCAACAGTTTCCTCTTGATGCTTCCTATGCACACCACACCTGCATGAAGAAGTTTCCCTTCAAATCCCTTTTAAACCTTTCATCTCTCATTTTAAACCTTTTTGATTCTCTTTCCCTGGGAAAGGATAGTGTGCATTCACTCTATCTGTGCCCTTCATGATTTTATATACCTCAATAAGGCCACTTCTCAGTCTCTGACTTTGCAGTAAATAAAATCCGAACTTAACTAACTTCTTCCAAAAATTCAGACCCTTGAGTACTGGCAACATTCTCGTAAATCTTCATCAATTTTTTCAGCTTAATGATGTCTTTCCTATCACAAGGTGACCAAAAATGTGCACAATTAGACCTTAAATCCTACCTCAATGGGTTACTCACCTTAATGACCAAAGCAGGCTTTGCTCTTGTGAAGCTTTATAATCACAATATAAATGGAGGTTGTTGTCTCTTTGGCCTCAGCTACTGCTGCTAGGACAATCCCTGGCAGCTTTTCAGAGGATATGGGAGATTCTACACGTGCTGTAAATCTTGAGCAAAATGCTGGAGGAACTCGGCAGCCCAGGCAGCTTCTATAGAGGAGAATAAGCGTTCAATGTTTTGGGCTGAGACCCTCCATCAGGACTGGAAAAGAAGGGAGAGGAGGATAGAATAAGAAGGTGTGGGGAGGGAGAGGAGTACAAGCTCAGAGATGATAAGTGAAATCAAGTTCAAGTTGAAATTTATTGTCATTCAACCCTACTTGCATATTTTGCCAAAAGAAACGATATTCCTCTGGACCAAGATGCACACAGTACATGTAGCGCACACAGCACATAAAGTAATACTGTGGTATTATTACCACAAAATAAATAAATAATAAGGTGCATTTATGACACAAGTTACAAAGTATATAGTGTAAAGCTACTGGCACTTTGTACGTAATGAGACCTGGGTAGCGGCAGAGAGTTCAGAAGTCTCACTATCTGGGGGAAGATGCTACTTCCCATCCTAACGGTCCTTGTGCTATAGCCTCCTGCCTGATGGTAGGGGGTCAAAGAGATTGTTGGACAGATGGGAAGTTAAGGGTCCTGCATACTCAGTGCTCCCAATAAACGTCTGTGATGGGTGGAAGACAGACCCTAATGATGCCCTCAGCAGTCCTCAAAATCCTTCATAGTGACTTGCACTCAGATGTCATGTAACTCCTGCACTAGACAGTGGTGCAGTTGGTCAGAGCTGGGGGAGTGGGGAGGGAACGCCTCACTCACCTCAATCCCCTCAGGAAGTGGAGCTGCTGCTCTGCCTTCCTGTCTAAATAGGTAGTGCCGAGAGACAGGTGAGATTGCCCATTACGTACACTCCCAGAAGCCTGGTGCCTCAGTTCTCTCCACGGAGGAGCCATTTGTGTACAGTGAGGAGTGGTCAGCCTGCACCTTCCACAATCATCTCTTTGGTCTTTCCACGTAGGGACTCAAGTTGCTGTGCTCGCATCATTCTACCAACTGTTCTACCACCCCTCTGTATGCTGTCTCGTCATCGTTGTTGATGAGGCCGGGCACTGCTGTGTCATCGGCGAACTTGATGATTTGGTTTGACGCAGTGCAGTTGTGCATCAGCAGCGTGGACAGAAGCATGTTGAGCACGCAGCCCTGGGGGGGCAGGGTGCGTGTCAGTACTCAGTGTGATAACCAGAGATGTTTCTGTCAACATGGCCTTTCTGTTAGGAAGTCCAAGATCCAGTTACAGAGAGAGGTGTTGAGGCCCAGTGAGAACAGCTTCGAAAGGATGATTGTACTAAATGCTGAGCTGGCATTGATAAACTACGTCCTTGCATATGAGGCACCATTTTCCGGGTGAGACAGAATGGAGTAGAATGCAGAGGCTATGGCATCATCAATGGACCAATTGGAGTGATAAGCGAACTGAAAAAGGTCCAATGTAGCAAGAAGATGGGATTTAATGTGATCCATAACCAGCCACTCAAAGCACTTCAGTGTTGAGGTCAGTGCCACTGGACAGTAGTCGTTAAGGCAGGTTACTATCACCATCTTGATCAAGTGCAGGTGGGAGGTGGGAGAGCAGATAACGTGAGAAGAAGGGAGATGATAAGTGGTAGAGGTAAAGAGCTGAATAAGAAGGAATCTGATAGAACAAGTTGGTGGACCAAGGAATAAAAGGAAGGAGATGAAGAACCACAGAATTTTTTGATTTTTCTGTGGCAGTGACTCCCAAACATTCTTAAGGGAAAAAAGTATATCTAGGAGTGACATTTCAACCTGTAAGTATGGAGAGCAAAAATCATGGATGTCCATTATCCACAGTCAACCAAATGCCAACCATTCAAAGTAAAGACTTTAATGACACCAGTTCTACTCAAGTGCTTTGTTCATATAGATACCAGCTTGTGCCTCAAATGCCCTCTAGTAGCACCATAATAGCCAGTTGTGATCTTGATGGTGTTACATACCTTGTGGGTATTTTGTGACTGTCTTTTGACCATGATGTGTAATTGAGTATCTTGTGAGCATGAAGCAAGGGTCTTGTGATGGTGGGGAGATGTAATTTTCCCACTAGTGTGAGGTCACGTGATGACATGTTTCAACAGGTATATAACGGGAAACCCCTGTAGTTACGCAGTTGATTTGTTGTTTAATTTGTCAGTTACTCCGTTATGCTGCGTATTCGTCTCATGACGCAGTTTCGTTTTAAAGTGGAGTTTTACTTTCTAATGTAAGGTAAAATCGTTGTGCCGGCAGTTTCGCCACTCGCTGCCAGTTTTGTTTGGGGCATCTTTGATTTACCTTTACAGTCTAGTATTGGAGAATGAAGACCTTACTAAAGTACAGAAACTCGAAGAATTGAGTAAAGTTGGTGTTGTTCGGCGGTTTAATACAGGATCGACCTTATTGAATCTTCGTTCAGAAATAGTGACCTGCATCTGAGATAACCCCTGTAGGATCAGGAAGGTTTTTGCAGTGTTCATTCGCCAGGAAAAGGTCAGTTCCTTTAAGCCGTTTTATTTCCTTCATCGTGAATCCTTTGGACGGGATCAGCAGTAACGTCACGTCTTCGAAGAAATCCGTTGCCAGAGAATTCTCTCCTTATTGACTGTGTAATTCACTTGGACTTTCAAATTTACCATTTTAGGACTGTGTTCGAATTTACCACTTTAAGAACTGTTCCAGAGTTGCCGTATAGCAGTTAACTTCCGATTAAGTTAGTCGTTTGAATACTTTTGGCTATTGTTGAGCAGAGGTTAATAAATGTTTATGTTTGTTTATAAAACTTGGCTCAATTCGTTGTTGCTGGTCCCGTGACAGTGGACAGTTAAATTGAAATTCCCTGCTCTTTGAAGTAGTGCAAGTTGGACCTATTCCATTTGCCTAAGGCAGGGGTTCCCAACCTGGGGTCCATGGACCCCTTGATTAATGGTAGGGGTCCATGGCATAAAAAGGGTTGGGAACGCCTGGCCTAAAGCAACAGTTTAATGTCTCACCTGAAAGACAACATCTAAGACAGTGCAGCATTTCCTCAGTAAAGGAAAATTTTTAAAAAACACAACACACTCCATCCACGTTCTGTGAACTTTGTGGGAGCTTGATGTGCTTCTTGTATCATAGTAGGTGACTACATTTAAAAACTACCTCACTGACTCTAAAATCCTTTGGGATGTGTCAAGATAAGAAATGGCACTGAAGTATTTACATAAAGTGAGGAGCTTTGTGAAAGTGCAGAAGGTGCTCATGTTGGTGTGTGTCACTGAAAATAAATGGAACGGCTCTGGAACCTTTATTCCAATCCTCATAGGGGGATCAGAATTGGAGAGAGTGAGCAATTTCAAGTTCCTAGGTGACAGTATCTCTCAGGATCTAAACTGGATGCAACATATTGATGCAGCTATAAAGAAGGAAAGACAGCGGCTATATTTCATTAGGAGTTTGAGGAGATTTGGTTTGTCAACTAAAACACTTGAAAACTTCTACAAATGTACCATGGAGAGCATTCTGACTGGCTGCATCACTGTCTGGTATGGGGGGGGGGGGGGGCGGGGGGCTCCTGCACAAGACTGGAATAACTTTCTGAAACTTGTGAACTTGGTCAACTCCATCATGGGAACCAGCCTCCATAGTATCCAAGGTATCTTCAAGGAGTGGTGCCTTAGGAAGCCGGCGTCCAGCATTAAGGATCCCCACCACCCAACACATGCCCTCTTCACACAGTTATTGTTGGGAAGAAGGTACAGAAGCCTGACGGCGCACACTCTGCCATTCAGGAACAACTTCTACCCCTCTGCAATCCAATTTCTAAATGGTCATTGAACCCTTGAACAATAACTCACTATTTTTTTAATTTCTGTTATGTTTGCACTACTGATTTTAACTTAACTATATAATAGACATATATATACTTAATGTAACTCAGTTGTTTTTTTTCTCTAAATTTATTGATAACATATTTCATTGTACTGCTGCTGTAAGGTTAACAAATTTCATGACATATGCCAGTGATATTAAATCTGATTCTGATTCATTATTGGCTTAAATTTAACAAATGTGTAATCAATATAAAAGCAACATACATCAAAGTTGCTGGTGAACGCAGCAGGCCAGGCAGCATCTATAGGATTCCTGTTGTTTGCGAATCAATATAAAAGCTTGTTTACTTCAGACCTTAAATCTCTATTGTAAATTGGAAGCCCTTGGTTGGGAATTTGTAGAGAGGAGGGCTAGTTTTGCTAAAGAAACCAGCATCATTTTCATATGAGATATTGCAGATGCCGGAAATCTTGAACACACATAAAATGGGGGAGGAACTCATCAAGTCAAACAGAATGTATGGGGGCACTAAACTATTAATGTTTTAGGCTGAAACCCTGCATTAGGACTTCTCTCTGTCTCATGGCTCCAATGATCAGATCTTGATTCTAATTTCTGGCGCTGTCTGTGTGGAGTCCTCCTGTAACAGTATGGCTCTGTCTGGATATCCTAGTTTCCTCCTGCACACTGGGTGGTAGATTTATCTCAAGTGTAGATGAGTGAAGGGAGAATGAGTGGGGTATTAATGGGCATGCATCAGAGAATAAGTTCTGTGGATGTAAGTGAGGGGATAAGATTGCTCTGGGAGATAGTATAGACTTGATAAGTCAAGTGGCTTCCTGCTATGCTTTGGTAGATAAAATAATTGAGAAGCCTATGGACATTGTTCTGACCCCGGTCAATATTTGTAATACATTATCTAATCATTGTCAGGATGCTATTTGTGGGATCTGGCTGTGCACAATTTGGCCACTGGGTTTCTTTTCCACTATTACCAAGGAAACTAAATTTCAATGAAAAAGGATCTTGTGCTTTGCCGGTGTATATGACGAATAAACTCTTCTCGGGCTCCCGGACGGGTACAAGTTTCGATTTTAACCGATGTTTGGATGACAAACTCTGCTATCTACATCAAAGTTTCTGCTGTTCCATTTTGTTGACAACTGAATTCCAGTTTTTACTTAGAGCGAGTCCTTCACCTTTGGAAGTTTGGTTGATCTCTGAGCTCGGCAAAATGTTTGCGGACACTTTGGCTCCAATCAAGAACCCATCATTAGCGCACAGTTGATTTCACAAATTTCAATGAGCTTTCATTGGGTGTAAGATCATTTAGAGTTTCTTGGGGTTGTGAACAATGGCACACACAGCATTGTATTTTTATTTTCAAAAGTATGTAAAAACAGATGAAAACACTGTAGACAGAGGTCCCTGCTGTATCACTGTTTGGAAGATATATATATATATATATATATACTTGACAGGAACCAGGATTACTCTGCTCAGCCAGTGGGTAATCCTCTGTCCTAATACAATCTCGGCATTATTTGGGAGAAAATGAATAACCAGCACCCAACATAAGCAGAGTGCACTGTGCCAATTACAGATTATCCCCAGGTTGCATTAAGCTTCTGTTACTGTTAACTGTTCAAAACCTGAACACTTGTTCATAAGCACAAGTCGGCGTTCATAGCTGGAGAGGACCTGTAACTGGCTGCAGAATTGCATTGAAATATTGGGGTAAATAAGATACAAAAACAAGGAGTTAATGCGATCCTCAGAATCTACATCTCCTTCACAATCACCATCAGCACAGGTTCAGCACAAGGCTCGACTCCTGCTGTACTCTCTTTACACTTACGTCTGTGAGGCTAAGTACAGCTCCAATACCATATTTAAGTTTGCTGACGACACCACTGGTGTTGGCCAAATCAAAGGAGGTGATGAATCAGCATGTAGGAGGGAGACAGCATATCTGGTTGAATGGAGCCACAATAACAACCTCTCACTCAATGTCAGCAAAACCAAAGAGATGATTATGGAATATGTTGGGAGGAAACTGGAAGTCCATGAGTCAGTCCTCATTAGGGAATTGGAGGTGGAGAGGTCAGTAACTTTAAATTCCTTGGCATTATAATTTCAGAGGATCTGCAAGGAACCACACGTAAGTGCCATTACAAAGAAAACACACAGCACCTTTACCTTCTTTGAAGTTTGTGAAGATTTGGCAAGTCATCTAAAACTTGGACAAACTTCTATAGAAGCACAGGGAGTATCTTGACTAGCTGTATCAAGGCCTGGTATGGAAACACCAGTGTCCGAGAACTGAAAAGCCTTCAAAAAGTAATGGATACAGCCCAGTAACAGGCTACACAATGGAATTGAGATACTGGGGGTAAATAAGATACAAGAACAGGAAGTTAATGAGACTCTCAGAAGAAAGGCCCTCCCCACCATCGAGTACATCTACAAGGAGTGCTGCCACAAGAAAGCAGCAGCCGTCATCAAGGACCCCCACCATCTAGGTCATGATCTCTTTTTGCTGCTGCTATTGGAAAGGAGATATAGGAGCCTTGGGTCTCACAGCACCAGGTTTGGGAACTGTTACCACCCTTCAACCAACCATCATGCATGAATAACTTCACTCACCACTGAACTGGTTCCACAATCTGTGAACTCACTTTCAAGGGTATATGACTCATGCTGTCATTATTATTTATTTACTTACAGTATTTATTTATTATTTTTTGTTCTTGTTTTGTAATTGCAGTTTGTCTTCTTTTGCACATTGTCTGTTTGTCAGTCCTTCCAGGTGAGGCGACACTTCACCTGTGAGTCAGCTGGGGTGATATACTGTGTCCGGTGCTCCCGATGTGGCCTTCTATATATTGGCAAGACCCGACGCAGACTGGGAGACCGCCTTGCTGAACACCTACGCTCTGTCCGCCAGAGAAAGCAGGATCTCCCAGTGGCCACACATTTTAATTCCACATCCCATTCCCATTCTAACATGTCTATCCACGGCCCCCCCTACTGTAAAGATGAAGCCACACTCAGGTTGGAGGAACAACACCTTATATTCCGTCTGGGTAGCCTCCAACCTGATGGCATAAACATTGACTTCTCTAACTTCCTCTAATGCCCCACCTCCCCCTCGTACCCCATTCGTTATTTATATACACACATCCTTTCTCTCACTCTGCTTTTTCTCCCTCTGTCCCTCTGACTATACCCCTTGCCCATCCTCTGGGTTCCCCCCTGCTCCCCCTTTTCCTTCTCCCATGATCCTCTCATATCCCTTTTGCCTATCACCTGTCCAGCTCTCGGCTCTATCCCTCCCCCTCCTGTCTTCTCCTATCATTTTGGATCTCCCCCTCCCCCTCCAGCTTTCAAATCTCTTACTCACTCTTCCTTCAGTTAGTCCTGACGAAGGGTCTCAGCCTGAAACGTCGACTGCACCGCTTCCTAGAGATGCTGCCTGGCCTGCTGCGTTCACTAGCAACTTTGATGTGTGTTGCTTGAATTTCCAGCATCTGCAGAATTCCTCATGTCAGTCTTTGTGAGTAGCTTTTCATAGATTCTATCATATTTCTTTGTTCTACTGTGAATACCTGCAAGAAAATGAATCTCAGTATAGTATATGGTGATATAGACTCACTCAATAATACATTTACTTTGAACTTTGAATTTTGAACGCAGAACGAATAAAAATAATTGCCCGTGGCTTATTTACCATTGAAACTATAATTGAACAGGAGGCTTTATGAAACAAATACCAGGAGAAGGTGGAAAAGCATGAAAGGTTGTTTAGGTTGAATTATCCAGGGATTTTACCAGACTGCCAGTTTATTATTGGTGTATCATGGAAGGTCATAATGAATATTAATCAAATTCTGGTGATGTTGGGATCGAAGATAGTCGCAAAACAAGCTGTAGGTCCCACTGTACATGACAAACTTTTCTTCCCTCCTTTTTCATCCCAAAGCTTATGGCTTAAGATGAGCTGAATATAAGAACACGTGAAAATAAAGGCCATTTAGCCCCTCAAGAATGCCCAGCCTCTTAATACAATCTTGACTGACTAATTTGTCCAAGGCCTCGCTTTGTTTTCTGTACTCATAGCCCTGAGTTCCTGATCTGTCAAAAATTTACCTGTCTCCTCTTTAAATATCTCCAATAGCCTAGCCTCTAGAAATGTCCGGGGAACAGAATTCCACAGCTTCACCACTCTTTGAAAAGGGGTTCTTAAATACCTCAGTTTTGAATGATCACCTCCTCATCTTGTAACTATGACCCTCATTCAAGGCTCTCCTAACAGTGGAAACATCTCAGCATGTCACCTGACATGTCCCCTTGAGATCAGAAATCTTTGATTAAGATCATTTCTCTTTCATCTGAACTCTGAAGAATACACATTCAACTTCCTCTGATGCCCATGATAGGACAAAATTAGAAATTCGCTGATTGCCTTTGAAACTGTGAAGATCCTGTGTGTATATTTTCTACTGTTCATAATTTTTTCTGCGGTGGAAGCTGAACCTATTATTCCTGCTGTTCATCCCGAGCTTGTCCATTCTGCTGTATGTCCTACACCCACCATTCCCAATACTTATTCTTTGCAATGCATACAAAATGCTGGAGGAACTCAGCAAGTCAAGCAGCATCTGTGGAGAAGAGTAAACAGTCAACATTTCTGACTGCGACCCTTCCTCAGGACTCTGCTCGAACCGTCGACTGATTCCTCGCCATAGATGTTGCCTGTCCTGCTGAGTTCCTCCAGTATTTTGTGTGTGTTGCTCTGGATTTACAGCATCTTTACTTATTCCTAGGTTGGTATTCCGCATCATTTATCCTGAGTTTGTTACTCCCACTGAACATTGCAAGAAAAATGTGAATGATTCCCAACAGGTCTCAGTTCAGTTGATATAGAAGTAAACCTGGGTTCGGCTAGTGGCATAGTCAGGGGGAAGACAGCCTCTGGCCCGGCCAAACTTAACAAATCTTGTTTGGTTGGATGCTGTGTAATGTATTCCCCTGTTACAAATCAATACCACAAAATAACAAACAGTACACAATATGCAATTAAACGATTGAGCTTTATAATTCTTAATTTGACTATAGGGTTAGTAAAAAAACCAAAAAAAGAAAACGGGCCATTGTCATGAAACAGTCTAATGCGCAATGTTGGAGCTCACTGTTTTCCTGTCTGTTCGTTCTCCATTGATTTCACCACCCCGCCCACCCCCCCCCCCCCAGGCATCAACTCCTGACCCCATTCCAAGTCCACTCCGTCCTGCAGTCTGCAACTTCCCCGTTCTGGCATTTTCTCTCTCCATCTTCCGATGAATCAAAAGCCCGCGAAACCTTCCCTTGGGTTCACAAGAAGAAAAATATCTCCCTTCATTGGCCTCTGCACATTCCAAAGCCTCTGTTATCTCCAGTCATAACCCCAACACTGCGCTACAGAGAAACCATTACATAAGCAGAGAAACCTTTCCCAGGTCATCACATCGAAAATGGAGTAAAAGTCAGACTAGAATTTCTGTCACAGTTTCCATGGCTTCTGTATGCCCCAATACATTTTACAGCCAATGAGCTACCTTTAAAGTCTTGTCTCTGTTGTAATGGAGTGGTGTGTCAGCATGGAGTTTATAGAGGAGCTGGTATCAGAGCAAATGATTCAGTGTTTTGGGTGGATTTTGGTGTGAGTGGTGCCACTTCTCTGTACTGTAACCTCCAACTTATCTCTTTGATTAACTAGCAGAGATAGTTTACCTGGAGCTTAACTGTATGTAATTGAGAAGAGGCACATTAATGCTCAAATTAAAGCTCAGCTGTTTTGCCAGACCAAGGATGCAGCTGCAGGACAACACCCAAGATGCCCAAGAAGCGATCCCGAATCCCTGGGAGAATGTTTTGGTCTTCACTCAGTGGATGGGGTGGGACTGGATTCATTTCCCAGTCTCGAATTGACTGTGAATGAAGTGGCTTGCTGGGGTCTTAGACTGTAGTTAAGAGTCCACAGCCACACACCGAGAAGACTGGGAGGGACAGGTAACAATAATAATAATAAAAGCATCTGTTAGTCTTGCAAGACCATGGATCTGCACCTGGAAAGTCTTCACTCTCCAGGGCGCAGGCCTGGGGAAGGTTGTATGGAAGACCGGCTGTTACCCATGCAGCAAATCTCCCCTCTCCACGACACCAATGTTGTCCAAGGGAAGGGCAAGAGCCGATACAGCTTGGCACCAGTGTCGTCGCAGAGCACTGTGTGGTTAGGTGCCTTGCTCAAGGACACAACATGCTGCCTCGGCTGGGGCTCGAACTCACAACCTTCAGGTCACTAGTCGAGTATCTTAACCACTTGGCCACATGAAGGACAGATACATTATCCAATTTGTCTATGCAAGAAATGTCACACTGAAATTTGTTGCAATTGACAGAAACATTTTATAGTAATGATATTTCCTGGAATAATAGAGATCCTACCCTTGTCCACAGAATCTACATTAAAGCTTCTATATCATCATCAAAACATTCACCTCAAGTGATACATAACACTTGATAACTCTTTGTATTAACATTTAAAACATTTACTCACTAGAACCCCTGTTGAGTCATGGCTCCAGGCACTTTGCTGTTAAGTGAGAAGTCTTGAATTGGATTGGACAAAAAAAATTGTAGGAACTAATATCAGAAACACGGACGGAGCTCTTTTATGAAAAACAGTCTGGTTGTATTCTGTTCAATCCCATTTACAGATTCTGATAACTCTTAAATTTCAGAGATCACAACTCATCCTAGTCACACAGGCTGCTTTTACCCTTTGCAGCTAAGTAGCTCCAAACATCCTAGAGTGGTACTCCCATGGCTGTCCTATGAGGCACCAGCAACCAAGATTCCTTGGTATTGGTATTGGAATTGGTTTATTGCTGTTGCATGTATACCAAGATACTATGAAAAACTTGTCTTGCAGACTACCATAGAGATCAAATCATTACATGGTACATTGAGCTAGAATAAGGTAAAACAATGTTAATGCAGAATAAAGTGTGAAAGCTGCCTAAAGCAAGGCTTTGGGCCTACTCCAGGCATCTCATGTGGTTTGGATCTGAGGACTCATTTTTGGTTCCGAATCCTGTTGTTTGCTTCAATGGTTTGTGTGATTTGTATTTTTTTCGTTCCCTTGCACATCAAGTGTTGGACTTTTATTTCTATTTTTTTATTCTTTTTTTTCTTTTAATTGGGTTCTTTTGAATTTCTTGCTTTGTGGCTTCCCTGTGAGCAAGCAAATCTCAAAGTTGCGCAATTTATACATTCTTTGATAATTATTGTGCTTGAATTTGCAGTGCAGGTAAACATTAAAATGCAAGGTCACAACGAGGTAGATTGTGAGGTCAAGAATCCATCTTATTATTCAAGAGGTCCATTCAAGGGTCTGATAACGGTGACCAGTGTTCTCATAACAGAAGCTGTCCTTGAGCCTGGTGGCATGTGCTTTTCAGACCTTTGTATCTTCTGTCTGATTGAAGTGGTGAGAAGAGAGAATGTTGGGGTGGGTGGGTCTTTGATTATACTGTCAGCTTTACTGAGGCAGTGAGAGATATAGACACAGTCCATTGAGGGGAGGCTGATTCCTGTGATGTGCTGAGCTATATCCACAATGCCCTACAGTAGGTGATGAGCAGAGTAGTTGCCATATTATGTTGTGATACATCTGGAGAGGATGCTTTCTATGAAATATTGATAAAAAAAATGGTAGAATGGATGTTTCTAGTAGTCAAGATGTAAGCAGTTGGGTGCCACTCAAATTGAGGCTTCGATACTTTACAAATGTAGCAATTGACCAGGATGTGGACTCCAAATTTGCTCATAGCAAAGTAAATGGGTAAAAGCCTAGAAAGTACAGTATAATGTAGGAGTGCATTAATGCATTAATTTAAGAAGTATGATGATATATTGGAAAGAAGTTTTACCAAGTTAATATCTGGAATAAACCAATTACCTAATAATGAAAGGTTGGACAGGCTAGATTTTATCATTGAAGTTAGTAGAGTGATGGGGGACTTTATTGAAACATATAAGATCCTTGGGGGTATTCAATGAGTGGATGTGGAGAGGATGTTTCCACTTGTAAGAGAACCTCCAAGTGTTCACTATTTAAAAATTGAGGGGCCGGCCAATTAGAGGTGAAGAAAGATTTTGCAGAGGATTATCAGCCTTTGGAACTCTCTTCCTCAAAGGGGGCAGAGTCTTTGACTATTTTGAAGGCAGAGGTAGACAGGCAGAAGAAAGTCAAGGGGAAGAAAAGTTACCAAGGAGAATACAAATGTGAGTTAAGTCTCAGTCAGATTGGGCATGATTTCATTAACTGGAGGCCTCCTCCTGCTGAGAGTTCATGCATTTGTAAATTTGTATGCTCTCTACTTCACAAAAATTGCTACACATTTAACATTGTTCATTGGCTATAAAGTCAGGGCAATCAAAGGTGAAGTAATATTTCTGTGTTTGCAAATTATGCCACTGACTTTTAAAAGATGTGATCTATGTTATGGGTATTTACTGGTAAAGCCAGTATTTGATGTCCATGATTAATCAACTGAACTAGGAGCTCATTGTGTTATGGTAATTAATAGGTGAAACACTTATAAACACATTCATAAGTAGCCACAGAGTTGACAGCTCCAGTCATTTGTAGTTTTGGAGTTTCATCATGTTAGATCTTACCTTGGACAAGTTCAGCTACATTTTCTCCTACTGGTCACTCAACAATATCTCGAGTATCTGCCTTCCCTATCTAATTTGAAAGTGAATGGTAACTTCAGTAAATCACTGAATGATTCATGATTGGTTAGTTAAACAGCATTTGGTTCTATGCCCAGTAATTTTATACCTGAATGATTAAAGTTTCCAAAGAATATGGGAACTGAAACATTGTTTCTCTGGAATTTTTCTCATTTTACCTGCTAGTTTTTGCTTCCAGCCATGGCTAAATAATTAATGTATAATTCCTGGAGACTGTGGTCTATTCCTGGTTGGGTTTGTAATCTTAGGCAGCCATGGTACCTTCTCTTCAACCATGCAAAGTTTGGTCTAAAGTAATTTGACTGCATCTCCAGTGATCCATCAGTTAAAATGATAAAGTCTGCAGATGACACCACGGTCAGAGGCGGTGAATCTGAGTACCACCAAGAAGTAAACAGGTTGGTGTCCTGGTCCAATCACAACTTGGAGATGAATGCCCTCAAAACAGCAGAAATGCATATTGACTTCAGGAGGAATGTCTCCTCTCCATCCACTCATCATCATTCATGTTCCTGGGCATCAGTATTTCACAGGACCTTATGTGGGAGAACCATATCTCCTTCATTAACAAAATGGCTCAGCAGAGGATGCACTCATTGTGGACATTACCCACCTAGCAAGCCGGCTTTTCCTAAAGCTCCCTCTGGAACGCGCTTCCCAGCTATCAGAAGAAAAGCATCCTGCTATCTTAAACGCAAACAACAGGAATTCTGCAGATGCTGGAAATTCAAGCAACACACATCAAAGTTTGCTGGTGAACGCAGCAGGCCAGGCAGGTGTCCGGACAAAGGGTCTCGGCCTGAAACGTCGACTGTACCTCTTCCTAGAGATGCTGCCTGGCCTGCTGCGTTCACCAGCAACTTTGATGTGTGCTGCTATCTTAAAGGTTTCATCCCCGAGGCAGTTAATCTGATCAACCATTCTAGTTGGGACCCAAACCTCTCTACATATCACCACAGTCACTGCATTGCACTGTTGACACTTTAAACGATGTTTTATAATGCTGTTTCCATTGTAAATACTTGCTGATTTTTATGTACAGTATTTATGCACATCTTATTCCATAACTGCACTTCTAAATTACTTTTTATAAAATTCTTTGTTTTTTATTACCGTTGAATATTGTTGTTTTATTGCGTATTGTACCAACACATTACGGCAAATTTTCTAATACATGTAAACGCATCTGTGGAATAAAATTGATCCTTGATCCTTGGTCTTTGATGTTTTCACATTCTACCATAGAACACAATGTAAACCAATGGCAAGGCAAAGCCAGTTTGCTCTCCATGAGCCTTCCTCTGGAGCAATATCATGCTTAAGGCAAGGTATTAGAGCATTTGAAGCATCTACTTTCAACACACATCAGAAAATGTAAGTTACACCATGTTACATTCGATGATATGTACAATGAACAGTTGGCAGAGATAAAACAGCATGATCATAGTGTGAAACTTATCAGGGCCAAAAATTAAGTGATTTCTGTGCAATACCCTCTCACCACTCCAGGCTTCCTGCTTATTAATCTCATATTTGGTATCTTGTTTCATTTGGCAAATGCTTCAGAAAGTGTTTCTGAACAAATCTTCTTGTAAAGGAAGAAGACAAACTGAATTCCAAAATGTACCATACAGTCACTCATACGTTTTAAAACATGGAACAGGCCCTGAGACCAGAAAAATTAGACCTCGATCCGCAAATGCCTGACGCTGGAAACGCTTTCGAACTTTGGCTGGCCTGCTTCGAAGCGTGTCTAGAGGAGATTAAAGCAACCGACCCCGTAGCAAAGCGCAGAGTTCTACTCTCCAGGGTCAGTCCACAGGTTTATTTGCTGATCAGAGACCAGCCGAACTACGATGGCGCGATGAACGCACTCAAAAGACAATACCTGCGGTCAATAAACAGCGTCTATGCTCGGCATTGCTTAGCGACACGGTAACAGCGCCCCGGGGAATCGAGTGCTGAGTTTGTCCGGGCCCTACAGACACTCGTGCGGGCCTGCAATTGCCAGGAGCTGACGGCGGTGCAGCATGCAGAACTCCTAGTGAGAGATGCCTTCGTCACGGGGACCAGGTCAGTGTACGTGCGCCAGCGGCTGCTGGAAAAAGCCGATCTTACCCTAAGTTCGGCGATCGAGCTGGCTGATACGTTGGAGGCCGCTCTGCATATCTCCGAGGTTCTCCAGGCACGCGATTCCCTGATGGCCTCGTGGGCGCCGCAGACCCCGCAAGCCGCCGGCGAATCGACCTCAGCTGCAGCCAGTCGTGAGTCCGCGAAGTGCTACTTCTGCGGACTGGAGAAGCACCCCCAGGAACGCTGCGCGGCCTGACAAGCTACCTGTTCCAGCTGCGGAAAGAAGGGCCACTTCGCCAAGGTCTGTAAGTCAAAACCGCGAGCGGGATCCAGCAGCGCCGCGTGCGAGACGTGGGGGTCGCCATCTTCCCTGCACACTGCCACCACATGCAAGACATGGGGACCGCCACCTTGGTCGGCGCCACCTCCCACCGCCTACGACCAACGGGTGCTCACGGGCCACCCCACCGCGCCAGACCAAGACAGCGACCCCACCCTGGCTTCCATGACCCTCGACCAAAGCGCTCCCCACCAGCTCGCAAGGTCAATGATGGACATCCTGGTGGAGGGGCACAGGACAAGCTGCCTGTTTGACACAGGCAGAGCAGAGAGTTTTATCCACCCGGCCACGGTGCAGCATTGTGGACTCATGATACGGCCGGTAAGTTGGAAGGTCAACATGGCCTCCAGGTCGCATACAACAGACATCCGGGGGGTTGTGTAGCGACACTAGTGGTGCAGGGCACAGAATATCGGGACTTTATGTTACTGGTCTTGCCTCAACTGTGTGTCCCTGTGCTGTTGGGGTTGGACTTCCAGAGCCACCTGAAAAGCGTGACAATGAAGTATGATGGGCCCCTCCTGCCAATTACTGTGATAAATCCCCAGTTTTGTAGAGATATGTCACGTACCCCGCTACTGACCACACACACACACCGACCCGCGCATCCCACCCAACATCATGCCAACTGCCACACTACCGACACCACTTGCGGCCTCTCCACCCTCAGGATCCCTCCCCCACCGCTGTTCGCCAACCTGACCCCCGACTGTAAACCTGTGGCAACTAAAAGCAGGAGGTACAGCGCGGGGGACAGAGCTTTCATTAAGTCGGAGGTGCAGCGGCTGCTCAGGGAGGGGGTCTTTGAGGCAAGCACAAGTCCCTGGAGGGCGCAGGTGGTGGTTGTTCAGACGGGGAGAAGAATAGGATGGTCGTGGACTATAGCCAGACCATCAATAGGTTCACGCAGCTCAACGCGTACCCTCTACCCTGCATCGCGGATATGGTCAATCAGATAGCACAGTACAGGGTGTACTTGACTATAGACCTAATATCCGCTTACCATCAGCTCCCCATCCACCGGGAGGACCGCCCTTACACTGCCTTCGAGGCGGACGGCAGGCTTTATCAATTCCTGTGTGTCCCCTTTGGTGTCATGAATGGTGTATCTGTCTTCCTGAGGGCAATGGACCGGACGGTGGACCAGTGCCAACTGAAGGCCACATTCCCATATCTGGATAACATCACCATCTGCGGTCACGATCAGCAGGATCACGACAACAACCTGCAAAAATTTCTCCAAGCGGCCAAATCTTTCAACCTCACCTATAACAAGGACAAGTGTGTATTTGGGACCACCCGACTTGCTATCCTTGGGTGCGTCGTGGAGAATGGAGTCATTGGCCCTGACCCCGACTGTATGCGCCCCTTGTTGGAACTCCCTCTTCCCAATACCCTCAGAGCCCTCAAAAGATGCCTGGGCTTCTTTTCATATTATGCCCAATGGGTCTCTAACTATGCAGACAAGGCCCGCCCCCTGGTCAAGTCCACCACATTCCCCCTCTCTGCCGAGGCCCACGCGGCCTTCAACCGCATAAAAGGGGACATTGCCAAAGCAGCAATGCATGCGGTGGATGAGGCCATTCCCTTCCAAGTAGAGAGTGACGCCTCCGACTTTGCGCTGGCTGCTACCCTCAAGCAGGCAGGAAGACCAGTGGCGTTCTTCTCCCGTGCCCTTCAAGGCCCTGAAATTCGGCACTCTGCGGTAGAGAAAGAGGCCCAGGCCATAGTGGAAGCTATAAGGCACTGGAGGCACTATCTTGCCGGCAAAAGGTTCACCTTGTTAACTGACCAGCGCTCAGTCGCATTCATGTTTAATAATCAGCAGTGGAGCAAAATCAAAAATGATAAAATTCTGAGGTGGAGAATCGAACTCTCCACCTACAACTATGACATCATGTACAGGCCTGGGAAGCTCAACGAGCCCTCCGATGCCCTATCCCGGGGAACATGCACCAACGCGCAGATCGACCGGCTATATGCCCTACATGTAGACCTTTGCCACCCGGGAGTCACCCGGCTTTTCCACTTCGTGAAAGCCTGGAACCTGCCTTACTCCCTTGAGGAGATCAGGATGATGACCAGGGACTGCCAAGTCTGCGCAGAGTGCAAACCGCACTTCTACCGACCCGAAAAGGCACCACTCATCAAGGCCACCCGCCCCTTTGAGCGACTGGGTGTTGACTTTAAGGGCCCGCTTCCATCCACCGACCGCAACGTGTACTTTCTTAACGTAATTGACGAGTACTCGCAGTTCCCCTTTGCCATCCCCTGCCCCGATTCCACTACCACATCAGTTATAAAAGCCCTGCGCAAGCTCTTCACTCTGTTCGGATACCCATGCTATATCCACAGTGACAGAGGGTCCTCGTTTATGAGTGACGAGCTGTGCCAATATCTACTGGCTAGGGGAATTGCAACCAGTAGGACCACGAGGTATAATCCCCGGGGGAATGGACAGGTAGAGAAGGAGAATGGCACGGTGTGGAAAGCCACACTCTTAGCCCTCAGGTCAAAGGGACTGCCGGTCTCCCGCTGGCAGGAGGTCCTTCCCGAGGCACTCCACTCCATCCGCTCCCTGTTATGCACAGCCACCAATGCCACCCCTCATGATCGGCTCTTTTCTTTTCCCAGAAAATCGACCACTGGAACCACCCTACCAACTTGGCTGACGTCCCCGGGGCCAGTGCTGTTCCGGAAACATGCGAGGAGCAATAAATACTCCCCGATAGTCAAGAGGGTTTACTTACTTCATGTGAACCCCCAGTATGCCTATGTGGTTTTACCTGATGGGCGGGAGGACACAGTCTCCATCCGCGACCTGGTGCCCGCAGGAGCTCCGAGCCCCTACCCTGAACACTCTGTGGTGACTATTGACCCCGTACCCACCAATGTATGTACCTACGAGACACTGTGCACCCCAAACCCTATACAGACACCACACGACACTCCCATACTGGGCGCGACGCACACGCACGAGGGATTACCGACGCCTAACGTGCTGGCATCTGAAGTCAGGCCGGAGCCAGCACAACCGCCATCGCCGGTGCAATCACCGCCGGTGCTACGTAGATCACAGCGACGGACTCGACCGCCTGATAGACTTAACCTGTAAATATACTTCTTGTAAATATTGTCAGTCACTTCACCCCGCGGGACTCTTTTAAAAAATAGGAGGGGTGAATGTGGTAAACCATGTATATATGTTGTAACTTGGTTACCTGTCTGGACACACCCGTCTGCTGACTGCCCCTGTGGCTCCTCCCACAGAGTCCTGTATAAAGGTGTTCGCCTTGCCCCTCCCCCTCAGTCCGGGGGCAGACACTCACTGTGGAGGTCGTATTGTACAGCGAATAAAATTGAAGCACCTTCAATTACTCCAAAAGACTGAGGTTTGGTAAAATACTGAAAGGCTTTTATTCGCTGTACAATACGACCTCCACAGTGAGTGTCTGCCCCCGGACTGAGGGGGAGGGGCAAGGCGAACACCTTTATACAGGACTCTGTGGGAGGAGCCACAGGGGCAGTCAGCAGAGGGGTGTGTCCAGACAGGTGACCGAGTTACAACATATATACATGGTTTACCACAAAAACATCTCATAAACTTTGAATGAAAGGTACCCAGTATTGGAGGGTACTCCTTGATAGAGCTGTGGTGTGGTTATTTGAAAAGTCAACTGGTTGTTTAATGTATCCTCAACTCTGTCTGAACTCCTCATTCCAGACCACAGCCCCAGGAATTCATTATGGACATCAGAGAGATGACATGGGCTCTGAGAAAGTCTACTAATTGAAATAAATTAATTTAGATGTTCTGTTTGTGGGAAGAAGGGGGGAGAGAAAGAGAACATAGGGTGTGTGGGAGAAAAAGAGAGAGAAAATGAGAACAAAATAAAGAGCAAGAGAGAGAATGAGAGATGGAGAAAGAGATTTAGAAAGAAAGAGAGAAAAGGAAATCGTATCCTCCATTTTCCAGATCTGTATCAAAGGCACTTTCACTTTTGAACTAATTTCATAAATGTATGTGCTATAAACATGAAAAATTCTGCAAATGCTGGAAATCCAGAGCAACAACACACTTAAAATGCTGAAGGAACTCTTCAGGTCAGGCAGAATCTATGGAAATGAATAAACAGTCGATGTTTTGGGCTAAGACCTTTTTTTCAAGACTGGCTGTAACTGATACATTCAGGAATGTGTAGACTAGCTTGTATCCAACCACAACTCATTGTCAGCTCAATAGTAATCATAATTAACTGAACTTCAGTACTCAGATTCCAGCCTGCTGGCTGAGAACGATCTTTAAAAGCTCATGCATGATTGTTAAGCACCATCATTTATAAAATATCCTAATAGTGATTTGGATTATCTTCCATAAGGGCCTTCCACTGTCAGCTATGGAATGGAAGGTAACTTCTCTGAGATCTTCACCTTGTCATGGTGGAGAAGCTTGTGAGTTCCTGAGATCCATCTGAGCTTAGACAATGAGTGATCCAACCAAAACCTCAACTTCAATGGTGGAAGCTGAAGCTGGGAGTGAAGGCAGAGGAAGGCTGTTACAGTGAAGTTGTCTTGCATTCCAGGCCCTGACCCTGATCTGCCAATAACCGTGTGGTGGCTGCCCACGCATCAGCCTCCTCACTTCCAACAAAGTCATACCCAGGTGTTATCCATTCAGCGAATAGCTCCTTAGGAGAACGGTATACTCAATTCGAGTGAATGCTCTACTACAAGAGAAGGTAGCCAGAAATCTGTGAGTTCAAGTTCCATGCCAAAAACTTGAGCATACAAGCATTGGCTGAAGCTTACTACAGTGCTGATGAAATATTGAACTGTAGGAGGGTACTACTGAGGGAATGTTGGACAAGCAATTGTCTCTGACAGTCCTCTGAAATATATGTGAAGGGTGCTGCAGCAGTGCTCTACAGGAAGGAAGCGGAATTCTCCATGAAAAATGTTTTAAAATAGGGAAATACCTATTTTAAGTAGGGATAAGGTGACTTTTTTTCTTAAGGGTCTATGAAACTCTCATCAACAAAGGACAATGGAAGCAGTGTCCTGAAATACTTTTAAGAAATAAATATATTTTTGATAAGCAAAGAGTTGAAAGGTTATTGGGAAAGTGGATCTGAGTTTACAATCACATTGGACCTGATCTTGTTGAATAACAGAGCAGCATCAACTATCTGACTGACCTGCTCCTGCTCCTAATTCTTACGTTTGTACCTTGGGTGAATGTGTATTTAACTTTTGCCAGCTGTCTTGACTTGTTGCATCAGAATCAGAATCTGGTTTAATACCACCAGCATATGTTGTGAAATATGTTGCATTATAGTTTGTTATGGCAATTTGAATGCACTCAAATATAAGAAGATGCAGAGAGTCATGGACTCAGTCCAATCTATCACCGACAAATCCCTCCCAGCCATCAATAGCATCCACAGGAGGGATTGCCTCAAGAAGGTAACAGCCATCATCAAAGATCCCCACACCTGGGAAAGCCATTTTCTTGCAGCTATCATCAGGCAGGAGGTGAGCCTGAAGTCCGGCACCACCAAGTTCAAGAACAGATATTTCCCTTTAAATATTCAGATTTTGTAACAACCTGCTCATCACTAATCATTACCACGATATAACAACACCGTGACCATAAGACCATAAGACCATAAGACAAAGGAGCAGAAGTCAGCCATTCGGCCCATCGAGTCTGCTCCACTATTTTATCATGAGCTGATCCATCCTCCCATTTAGTCCCACTCCCCTGCCTTCTCACCATAACCTCTGATGCCCTATCAATCCCTGCCTTGAATACACCCAATGACTTGGCCTCCACTGCCGCCCGTGGCAACAAATTCCATAGATTCACCACTCTCTGGCTAAAAAAAATTTCTTCGCATCTCTGTTCTGAATGGGCGCCTTTCAATCCTTAAGTCATGCCCTCTCGTACTGGACTCCCCCATTATGAAAAACAACTTTGCCACATCCACTCTGTCCATGCCTTTCAACATTTGAAATGTTTCTATGAGGTCTCCCCTCATTCTTCTAAACTCCAAGGAATACAGTCCAAGAGCGGACAAACGTTGCTCATATGTTAACCCTCTCATTCCCAGAATCATTCTAGTGAATCTTCTCTGTACCCTCTCCAACATTAGCATATCCTTTCTTAAATACGGAGACCAAAATTGCCCACAGTACTCCAAGTGAGATCTCACCAGTGCCTTATGGAGCTTCAACATCACATCCCTGCTCCTATACTCTATTCCTCTAGAAATGAATGCCAACATTGCATTCGCCTTCTTCACCACTGACGCAACCTGGAGGTTAACCTTAAGGGTATCCTGTACGAGGACTCCCAAGTCCCGTTGCATCTCAGAACTTTGAATTCTTTCCCCATTTAAATAATAGTCTGCCCATTTATTTTTTCTGCCAAAGTGCAGAACCATACACTTTCCAACATTGTATTTCATTTGCCACTTCTTTGCCCATTCTCCCAATCTATCCAAGTCTCTCTGCAGACTCTCTGTTTCCTCAGCACTACCGGCCCCTCCACCTATCTTCGTATCATCAGCAAACTTAGCCACAAAGCCATCAATTCCATAATCCAAATCGTTGATGTACAATGTAAAAAGAAGCAACCCCAATACAGACCCCTGTGGAACACCACTGGTAACCGGCAGCCAACCAGAATAGGATCCCTTTATACCCACTCTCTGTTTCCTGCCAATCAGCCAACGCTCTATCCACGTATGTAACTTCCCCGTAATTCCATGGGCTCTTAACTTGTTAAGTAGCCTCATGTGTGGCACCTTGTCAAAGGCCTTCTGAAAATCCGAATATACAACATCCACTGCATCTCCCTTGTCTAGCCTACTTGTAATTTCCTCAAAAAATTGTAATAGGTTTGTCAGGCAGGATTTTCCTTTAAGGAATCCATGCTGAAGTTCTGCCTATTTTGTCATATGCCTCCAGGTACTCTGTAACCTCATCCTTGACAATTGACTCCAACAACTTCCCAACCACCGACGTCAAGCTAACAAGTCTATAATTTCCCTTTTGCTTCCTTGCTCCCTTCTTAAATAGCGGAGTGACATTTGCAATCTTCCAGTCCTCCAGAATCACTTTCATCACTTTGCACTAAAATGGAACTGATTTATTTTTCTTCTAATTGTGTTCTTCCTTGTAAAATTTGTGCTGCTGCAAGTACAATTTTCACTCCAATGACCAAATTTTGAAAACATTTAATTAGCTGAAAACTACTTTGAGGTGCCTTGACAAGTGCTACAGAAACAAATCATTTTTTTCTGAGTGATCAGGTCAAGGAGTGTTGCTATTCTTATACTGTCGCTACCTTGAATGAGAAAGGTCACCATTGATAAAGATTTACACATGTAACCTGAGATTCTGTGGTGGTGGGCACTAACTCTCAGCTGCTGGTTTAGTCCTGATTCTGTCTGTAAACCTCTTCTCATCTCCCTTCACATGATATAAATGTTAAATGACATTCTCAAATGCAGGAACGTTCACATTATTTATAAGAAGTTCTTTATGTCCAGCTGGAAAGATTTGTGCCATGAGCGAGGACAAGATTGTACTGGAGAATGCTGGCAGGTCCAAGGTGGTCTGACAAAATTTAACCACTACAAAAACTCAGAGTTCAAAGTAAATTTATCATCAAAGTACATA